>NC_135887.1:14410011-14815950 GCF_964194155.1 Cetorhinus maximus
CTCTCTTCTCCCTGTCTCTCACACACACTCTCTTTTTCCCTCTCTCTCACACACACACACTCTCCTCTCACTCTCTCTCTCACACGCACGCGCCCCTCTCCCTCTCTCACACACACACACTCTTCTCCCTCTCTCTCACACACGCTCTTCTCTCTTCTCTCTCTCTCACACACGCTCTTCTCTCTCTCTCTCTCACACACTCTCTTCTCCCTCTCTCTTACACACACTCTCTTCTCCCTGTGTCTCACACACACACGCTCTTCTCCCTCTCTCTCTCACACACACGCTCTTCTCCCTCTCTCTCTCACACACGCTCTTCTCCCTCTCTCACACACACTCTCTTCTCCCTCTCTCACACACACTCTCTTCTCCCCTCTCTCTCTCACACACACGCTCTTCTCCCTCTCTCTCTCACACACGCTCTTCTCCCTCTCTCTCTCACACACGCTCTTCTCCCTCTCTCACACACACTATCTTCTCCCTCTCTCTCTCACACAGGCGCTCTTCTCCCTCTCTCTCTCTCTCTCTCTCACATGCATAATCTTCTCCCTCTCTCACACCCGCACTTCTCTCTCACACACACACGCTCTTCTCCCTCTCTATCTCTCCCACACACTCTTCTCTGTCTCTTACACCCACCCTTCTCTCTGTCTCAAACACGCTCTTCTCCCTCTCTCTCTCACACACACGCTCTTCTCTCTCTCTCTCAAACACGCTCTTCTCCTTCTCTCTCTCACACACATGCTCTTCTCCCTCCCTCTCTCACACACACGCTCTTCTCCTTCTCTCTCTCTCAAACACGCTCTTCTCCCTCTCTCTCTCTCAAACACGCTCTTCTCCCTCTCTCACACACACGCTCTTCTCCTTCTCTCTCTCTCAAACACGCTCTTCTCCTTCTCTCTCTCACACACACGCTCTTCTCCCTCTCTCACACACACGCTCTTCTCCTTCTCTCTCACACACACACGCTCTTCTCCCTCTCACACACACGCTCTTCTCCCTCTCACACACAATCTCTTCTCCCTCTCTCTTTCACACACCCTCTTCTCCTTCTCTGTCTCACACACTCTCTCTTCTCCCTCTCTCTCTCTCACACACACAAATTCTTTTCCCACTCTCTCTCACATGCATAGTCTTCTCCCTCTCTCTTACACACGCACAATCTTCTCCCTCTCTCAGACCCGCGCTTCTCTCTCTCTATCTCTCTGACATAGACGCTCTTCTCTCTCTCTATCTCTCTGACATAGACGCTCTTCTCTCTCTCTATCTCTCTGACATAGACGCTCTTCTCCCTCTCTCTCACACACACTCTCTCTCTCACACACATACTCTCTTCTCCCTCTCTCTCACACACACTCTCTTCTCCCTCTCACACACTCTCTTCTCCCTCTCTCTCTCACACACACTCTCTTCTCCCTCTCTCTCTCACACACACTCTCTTCTCCCTCTCTCTCTCACACACACTCTCTTCTCCCTCTCTCTCTCACACACACTCTCTTCTCCCTCTCTCTCTCACACACTCTCTTCTCCCTCTCTCTCTCACACACACTCTCTTCTCCCTCTCTCTCTCACACACACTCTCTTCTCCCTCTCGGTCTCACACACTCTCTTCTCCCTCTCTCTCTCACACACTCTCTTCTCCCTCTCTCTCTCACACACTCTCTTCTCCCTCTCTCTCTCACACACTCTCTTCTCCCTCTCTCTCTCACACACTCTCTTCTCCCTCTCTCTCTCACACACTCTCTTCTCCCTCTCTCTCTCACACACTCTCTTCTCCCTCTCTCTCACACACTCTCTTCTCCCTCTCTCTCTCACACACTCTCTTCTCCCTCTCTCTCTCACACACTCTCTTCTCCCTCTCTCTCTCACACACTCTCTTCTCCCTCTCTCTCTCACACACTCTCTTCTCCCTCTCTCTCTCACACACTCTCTTCTCCCTCTCTCTCACACACACACTCTCTACTCCCTCTCTCTCACACACACTCTCTTCTCCCTCTCTCTCACACACACACTCTCTACTCCCTCTCTCTCTCACACACTCTCTTCTCCCTCTCTCTCACACACACACTCTCTACTCCCTCTCTCTCACACACACACTCTCTACTCCCTCTCTCTCACACACACTCTCTTCTCCCTCTCTCTCACACACACACTCTCTACTCCCTCTCTCTCACACACACACTCTTCTCCCTCTCTCTCTCACACACACGTTCTTCTCCCTCTCTCTCTCACACACACGCTCTTTTCCCTCTCTATCTCTCCCACACACACACTCTTCTCCCTCTCTTACACCCGCCCTTCTCTCTCTCTCAAATACGGTCTTCTCCCTCTCTCTCTTACACACACGCTCTTCTCCCTCTCTTACACCCGCCCTTCTCTCTCTCTCAAACACGCTATTCTCCCTCTCTCTCACACACACGCTCTTCTCCCTCTCTCTCACACACACACCTCTTCTCCCTCTCTCTCTCTCAAACACGCTCTTCTCCCTCTCTCACACACACGCCCTTCTCCCTCTCTCACACACACGCCCTTCTCCCTCTCTCACACACACGCCCTTCTCCCTCTCTCACACACACGCCCTTCTCCCTCTCTCTCTCACACTCTCATCTCCCTCTCTCTCTCACACCCGCTCTTCTCTCTCTCTCACACCTGCTCTTCTCTTTCTCTCAAACATGCTTTTGCGCTCTCTCTTGCACACGCTCTTCTCTCTCCCTCTCTCTCACACTCTTCTCTCTCCCCTCTCTCTCACACACGCTCTTCTCTCTCCCTCTCTCTCACACACGCTCTTTTCTCTCCCTCTCTCTCACACACGCTCTTCTCTCTCCCTCTCTCTCACACACACTCTTCTCTCTCTCTCTCTCACACACACTCTCTTCTCCCTCTCTCTTACACACACTCTCTTCTCCCTGTCTCTCACACACACTCTCTTTTTCCCTCTCTCTCACACACACACTCTCCTCTCACTCTCTCTCTCACACGCACGCGCCCCTCTCCCTCTCTCTCACACACACACTCTTCTCCCTCTCTCTCACACACGCTCTTCTCTCTCTCTCTCTCTCACACACGCTCTTCTCTCTCTCTCTCTCACACACTCTCTTCTCCCTCTCTCTTACACACACTCTCTTCTCCCTTTGTCTCACACACACACGCTCTTCTCCCTCTCTCTCTCACACACACGCTCTTCTCCCTCTCTCTCTCACACACGCTCTTCTCCCTCTCTCACACACACTCTCTTCTCCCTCTCTCACACACACTCTCTTCTCCCTCTCTCACACACACTCTCTTCTCCCTCTCTCTCTCACACACACGCTCTTCTCCCTCTCTCTCTCACACACGCTCTTCTCCCTCTCTCTCTCACACACGCTCTTCTCCCTCTCTCACACACACTATCTTCTCCCTCTCTCTCTCACACAGGCGCTCTTCTCCCTCTCTCTCTCTCTCTCTCTCACATGCATAATCTTCTCCCTCTCTCACACCCGCACTTCTCTCTCACACACACACGCTCTTCTCCCTCTCTATCTCTCCCACACACTCTTCTCTGTCTCTTACACCCACCCTTCTCTCTGTCTCAAACACGCTCTTCTCCCTCTCTCTCTCACACACACGCTCTTCTCCTCTCTCTCTCAAACACGCTCTTCTCCTTCTCTCTCTCACACACATGCTCTTCTCCCTCCCTCTCTCACACACACGCTCTTCTCCTTCTCTCTCTCTCAAACACGCTCTTCTCCCTCTCTCTCTCTCAAACACGCTCTTCTCCCTCTCTCACACACACGCTCTTCTCCTTCTCTCTCTCTCAAACACGCTCTTCTCCTTCTCTCTCTCACACACACGCTCTTCTCCCTCTCTCACACACACGCTCTTCTCCTTCTCTCTCACACACACACGCTCTTCTCCCTCTCACACACACGCTCTTCTCCCTCTCACACACAATCTCTTCTCCCTCTCTCTTTCACACACCCTCTTCTCCTTCTCTGTCTCACACACTCTCTCTTCTCCCTCTCTCTCTCTCACACACACAAATTCTTTTCCCACTCTCTCTCACATGCATAGTCTTCTCCCTCTCTCTTACACACGCACAATCTTCTCCCTCTCTCAGACCCGCGCTTCTCTCTCTCTATCTCTCTGACATAGACGCTCTTCTCTCTCTCTATCTCTCTGACATAGACGCTCTTCTCTCTCTCTATCTCTCTGACATAGACGCTCTTCTCCCTCTCTCTCAAACACACTCTTCTCCCTCTCACACACGCTCTTCTCCCTCCCTCTCACACACACTCTCTCTCTCACACACATACTCTCTTCTCCCTCTCTCTCACACACACTCTCTTCTCCCTCTCTCTCTCACACACTCTCTTCTCCCTCTTTCTCTCACACACACTCTCTTCTCCCTCTCTCTCACACACACACTCTCTCTTCTCCCTCTCTCACACACACACTCTCTTCTCCCTCTCTCTCTCACACACTCTCTTCTCCCTCTCTCTCACACACATACTCTCTTCTCCCTCTCTCTCACACACACACTCTCTTCTCCCTCTCTCTCACACACACGTTCTTCTCCCTCTCTCTCTCACACACACGCTCTTCTCCCTCTCTCTCTCACACACACTCTCTTCTCCCTCTTTCTCTCACACACACTCTCTTCTCCCTCTCTCTCTCACACACACTCTCTTCTCCCTCTCTCTCACACACACAGTCTCTTCTCCCTCTCTCTCTCACACACACTCTCTTCTCCCTCTCTCTCTCACACACTCTCTTCTCCCTCTCTCTCTCACACACACCCTCTTCTCCCTCTCTCTCACACACACACTCTCTTCTCACTCTCTCTCTCACACACACGCTCTTCTCCCTCTCTCTCACCCGCACTTCTATCTCTCTCAAACACGCTCTTCTCCCTCTCCATCTCTCTGACACACACGCCCTTCTCCCTCTCTCTCTCACACAAACTCTCAACTCCCTTTCTCTCTCACATACATACACACACTCTTCTCCCTCGCGCTCTCACACACACTCTCTTCTCCCGCTTTCACATGCACACTCCTCCCTCTCTCACACTCACACACACTCTTCTCTCTCTCTCTCACACACGCACAATCTTCTCCCTCTCTCTCACACCCGCACTTCTCTCTCTCTCAAACACACTCTTCTCCCTCTCTATCTCGGTGACACACATGCTCTTCTCCCTCTCTCACACACACGTCCTTCTCCCTCTCTCTCACACTCTCATCTCCCTCTCTCTCTCACACACATACACACTCTTCTCCCTCTCACACACACTCTTCTCCCTCTCTCTCACACACACTCTTCTCCCTCTCACACACACGCTCTTCTCCCTCTCTCTCTCACACACACAATCTTCTCCCTCTCTCTCTCTCACAGACGCTCTTCTCCCTCTGTCTCTCACACACACACTCTTCTCCCTCTCTTTCACATACACTTTCTTCTTCCTCTCTGTCTTGTTGCTCTGCACCCCCTGGTCTGTTCTAGCTCCACCTCACCTCAGGCTCTGGAACGTACCTTGAAAACTTATGTTCCCACTGTTTGCTGCTCATCCAATCACAGGCTGGTCTCTCCCTCTATTTACTGCTGATGGGCTCATCTGATTGGATGAGCAGCTGTACAGAATTTTTCAAATCTAAGTCTCTTGTACGTCCATCAATGTTTGGTGGTCTGGGTAGGGAGGGGTCAGGGGCCGGAATCCAGCCCATGGGCATCAAGTTGGACAAGCCTGCACTAGACTGTGCAGTTTTCCAAATGTTCAACCTTATTCGGAATCAGCAAAATAATTCCACATCAAATTCTAACATGGTCATTTCTATATGTTTCCACATCTGGTTGTGCTTTAGTACCATTTGATCAGATTGACTCCTCAAACCATCTGGCAATGTTGACTTGGGTTCCCATCTTTGTGCAGTATTTTTAAATCTCTGCTAAGGTTGAGACCATTTTCCTGGACAGGAATTTTGGGGTGGAAGTAGGGAGGAGAGAAAAAAATAGGTTTTGGATCATTCTTTAATTCTTATTTTTGCTTGTTGAGAACATTACTAGCTAACCTCCCACATCATGAGACACAAACATCAATGGAAATAGAATAAACACTTTAAACAAAAAATAGACATTGGGTGTTTAGGGATTTCTGGACTCCCAGCCTGACATTGTACTATTTGGCATAGCCAGCTTTGGGTTATTTGATCCTCTCTTATAGGCCCTTATGCAAAGGCCCATCAGGTCACAGCCTCTGCACACTTGCAATTTGGAGAAGAAGTTGCACAGGCTTGAGGTGATTTTACTATCTTATGATTTTTTTTTCTCTCTCCAGTTTGCACTTACATTGATGCCCATTGAGTTCATATCATGGGAGAGCAGCAACTTCCCACAGTAACACGGTTTAAAAAGAACAGGCCCCCACTTACCCTGGCAACAAGCTTGTAAAGCTGTGAAAGTGCGGAAGAGTAAAGTTGGGTGCGAAGGCAGGTTGTACTGTACTTGTTGCCCAGCCGCCTCAGCTGGTATTTTACCCAGGTAGGTGTTAAGTGGCCCGGCTGCTCTTGGGCAGTTGAGGCCCTTAAGTGGCTAACGAATGGTCACTCAAGGGCCTCCTTCCACCATCGTTGGTATTTTACCGGTGGCGCGCGGGCGGGGGTGAGGTTGGAGGGCAGTGCCAGCAGCTCTTGGAAGCCAGACATCCTTCACATTGGGGGGAGAAGCCACGACTTCAGGTTATTAACGGCCTGATGACTGTAGACTGTCAAGTACACTCATGGCTTCCTGAGATGGTGCAGGCGGGCTGGCTCCCAACCTTTCAGTCAGTGGGCAAGGCCACTGCCTCCATGTAAAATCCAGCTCATTGTGTGTGTGTGTGCGCGCGCGCATGAAATCCTGCATTGTGCTACTGACAGACCATGGCCAGAATCTTACATTGATTGGATGGGTGTGTGTCCGAACCAAACACATGTGAAATTGTGAAATGACGTTGGGGAGTGCGCCCGATGACATCACGCACGCGAGCAATATTGAGGTTGGCGGGCGCGCGTGGGAGTCGGAGCCACACCCGCCGACAAATAAAAGGCCAATTAAGGCCATTAAAAACCCTATTGCCCACGATTTTACACTCATCGTATGGGCAGGCGGGCAGCCCGTTTTTAACAAAATCTCATCCAAGGGCAGGATGAACTGTCCGGGGTGAAACAGAATAAAAAGATATCTGGGGACTGATGTTTTTTTTTTGAGTTCTGCTGTCAGGTGCTCGAATGTGCTGCATAGACACAGTTTGGTGCACTTTTTTTCCTCATTGTTTAATCTGTCTGGGTCTGCAGCTCCCTGAGGCAGCTCTGCAGCCGTTGTCTGCCTTCGGGGAGCTCACTACAAGCGCCCACCCACACCCTCACTTTTGTTAGCGCCTGCCCTCTCCCTGCCCCCTGCCTCGGCAGCCAGTGTAAAATTGTGTTCAGGGGTCGATCGCGGACGGAAGCGCATTTCGCGTCCGCTTCCAGGTCTGCCAACTTGACATGCATGGCAAGCAGCAAATTCAGACCCGCGAACTTTTTAGCTATGGTTATGCAGTGAATGTTGGTGCACATCACCTGCAAAACTCTGGCCATCCTTCCTGGCTCAGAGGTAGCATTCTTGCCACTAATTTAGATGGTTGCGAGTTCAAGCTTCACTCCAATTTCTGAGTATATCATGTCGGCTGATTCTCCACTGCGGTAGAGAGAGAGTGCTACATTGTTGGAGGAGACGACATATTGAGATGCTGCAGCCCTAGTCAAGTGGATATTAAAGGTCCCACAGCTCTAAGAGTAAAAACCCTAGTTTATATTCAGTGCCCAACCAACAGTGAGGTCCCACAAACATCAAATGAATTAAAGGATAAGAGAATTCTCCATTTAATAAAAAGATCATCTTAGTGCTGTTTTATGGCACCTTGCTGTGTACAAAATGGTGGAGCCCCCTTTAGCCTATGTAACAACAGTGACTGCAATTCAACAATTGGCTGAAAAGTGCCTTGAGGAGGTTGCTGAATAGTAAGTGGTTCTTTCTTCAGAATCAGATTTTCTTGGGCCAGATGCGACTGTACAATGGACAACAAAATAATGCAGAGACAATATTTTATTGATGCAACATTACATTCAAGGTACATCCTTTAACAGAGAGTGTAAAGAAAATCCAAAAATAAATAAATAATGCATCACACAAAGTTTAAGGTGCAGCCTCACACGTACAACATAACATAGGTAAACCAGAGTTGCACACATTGATTCACTGCTGTGAGAGTTTATCATCGAAACCACATTTCAAAGGCAGTGCAAGCTTCAGATTTATTTGTAACATTCACATTCTGGTCGAGGTTGGGGAAAGAAATGATCGGTCAGAAATTACACTGTGTACATCAGCGTACAAACCCATCCTTTTAACACAAGTGTTCATCTGTCCAGTGCCACCATCAAAATAGCAGGCAAAGAAATTTTATACAGTTGTATTTAGGGTTCATACAGCAATATTATACATAGTCAGTCCCAAGCTCATTGAACAAGCCTAGAAACTATTTCAGGTAGAAAACTTGAGGCAAGTTATGCCCTTTAAAGAATGACTGGTGCTGTGAGCTATGTTTTTTGTCCTTCCCCTCTCCAACTCCTGCAGTTCAGAATATTTTTAATTAGATCATAAGCAATGTGGTTAAGTGGCCAAAAATAGTGGGGTAAATATGGTGTGGTTTAAAGAAAATAAATACTTGTTAATAAAAAATATTCTAATCCAGGTCCAACCTACTCCTTCATAGGGGCATGTTGTTTGAGGGTTTTGCTAACAGTGTCGTATTTAAAAGAAAAAGTGTCCTTAGATTGTACAGACAGGTGAGGGTTTTGCAAAGCGCACACATCGCTTTCATAATGCAAATGAAATAGTTAGCAGACAAAATCACGGACAGCTGTGCTGTAGTCAAGCTGCAGCATCAGACGGTGTACAGCCCTGGAATGAACGGTGTCTGACATTTCCATCCTGAAGATGAGACAATAATGTGCTCTATGATAAATCCCCATCACTGAGTATTCAGAAACCCCCAGAGAAGCCAGCTGGGACTGACTACAAACCCGGTGGTTAAGATATTGTTGTCGACAACCCCCGACTTCTGAATTCTTTTTCCCCTCATGTCCTCTCAAGGTGCTGACTGGGACTGGGCGTTACCAGTCCACAGCGCTAAGCTGCCTGCTGGTACTTTGGCCACATAACCATGTGGGAGCCCTAACTAGTGGCGATTGCATTTCTAATACTTCACTCATCCTCTTTGTACAGGGCTCTGCAGAGTGGAGCTTATTTGCCTGAAAGGATTACCCAATGTACTGCAAGTTGCAGAACTTTGAAACAATTGCTCCACTTGGAATGCAATAAACTGCTGAAATATGCCTCGGAGTATGCTTGTCAACTCAAATGAAAAGGCTGTTTGGAGGGAATAAGCATGAGTGGGAGATTTAACTCAGCCTAGTTGATGACCACAAGTTGAATGACATTCTCCTTAAATTTGGAACAAAGTCAGCTGTTTGCAGCAGGACACAAACACAAACAGAATACAATAAATAGTGCAGACTGACACTGACAATTTACAAGTTAAATATGTACAGTACTTACAATAGAATATGACACAAAGTCCAATTATAGAACACAATCATTGCCTCAAGAAGGTTTAAAGCAGAAGCCAAACATTCCTATATTTCATAAGCAGTAAAAGTTTAGAGGTACAGGGTGAAATTTCTCAATGATAAGCAAGAGGACACTTGTGCTTTCTTTTCTAACGAAGTACCTTGGGGACTTTTCTTCCTACATGAAAGGCGCTATATAAATCTAAGTTGTTGGGCTAAGCAACTTGCTAAAAAACAAAATCATATTCAGAAATCGCATGCTTCAAAACTTCAGAGTCCTAGATTTTAACTTCTGGAGCGGATTATGAAGGAAAAAGGCGCTCCCCTATTGCTCATTTAAAGAGCAATTTAACCCCACTGTGTGGTGAATGGAGAGCAAATATTTCCCACTCTTTCCACAATTAATTTTTTTTTACTATTACGGTTAACACATTTAACATCCAAATGTAAACCTGCTTTTTAAACGATGTGCCACGTTACATTAGGAAGAAGAATGGGTCATCCATGCCCTCCATCCTGCTCCACCATTCAGTTTGAATGTGGCTGATCAGCACCTCAGCTCCAATTACCTGTCTTTGCACCTTGATACTGTTTACCTAACAAAACTACTGTGAGATATCACCAGACCAATGTATTACAAGCTTTCAGGTATTATCTAAAGCTATAGGGAAACTATTCGAAGTATTTTGTCAGTTTTAAAATGTCTTTCTATGTCACTGAAATGCTTAATTATGAAGCATAAAAACACTGGCAAAAAGGAACATAGGAATATGTATTTATCATCAAACTGCAGTCTTGTCTAACGCAATCTTTCCCAGGCTTTCACACCCCTGGCCTCCTTCAATTCTTCCATTTGATCTACAATGTACAGGCTCTTGAAACCTAATTTGCATCATCCATCATTTATAGTATTTTGCCTTCTCTCATATGCCTTTTGGTGTATTTGCTTTTGTCCCTTCACCTGGATTTCTCAATAAAATAATCGGCACCAGTGGGATAAATATGTTCAAAAGCACTTTACAAAGACTGTTGCCTTTATTCCTTTGTCAGTTGGATTTTCCTTCTCAAAGTAAAAAAGTTAAACAAAAAGACAATTTTGCACCCTTCTACCCTCTCCTCATCCCATTACAAAGAGTAATGATTAAAAACTAACACCTTTATCCAGTTTCTGCCTTTAGCTGAATTCTGTTAGAGGTCTGGGGAATTATCCTCATTTCCAAAAAAAAAGAGACTTATTTTTAGTAGCTGTTCCCACTCACAGGATGCCAATGAACTGCTGCGTGTGGTCTCGCAATGTGCTATGACGTATAAGACAATGGATGTACTGTGATGCTTCAATTAATCAAATGATTTAACTTCAGAATATTGTCAGAAGTCTTGCAGAAACAACAATTTATATTTCTTTGCGGAGGCTGATTTTCTGTAAAAGTTGTAGTGGAAGATCAACAAACTTATTTAGGAAGAGGAGGACACAAGGGGAAAAAAATCCACACATCAGAGACCATACAGAAATGTAATTAAGATATCATAGAAAAGTTTACAGCACAGAAGGCAGCTACTTGGCCCATTGTCTCAGCACTGGCTGAAAGAACAAGTTACCTAGCCTAATCCCATTTTCTAGCACTTGGTCCACAGCCCTGGAGGTTACAGGACTTCAGGTGCACATCCAGACGCTATCTCTACCAGCCATTCAGGCAGAGAGTCCCAGACCCCTACCTCACTCCGGGTGAGAGTGTTTCTATTTTCAAATATAACCAAGCCTGGCCAAGAAAGGGAATACTTAAGTAAATTAAAGAGCAGAGAAAGGATACAGGTTCTCTAAGTGCGTGAATGCTGACTGCTTGAAAAAGTGCTTTATTTACACTAAGGGATTCACCACACTCACAACTCGACTATCTGAGGTAGATTTTAGACAGTGTGGGTCGGGGGCTAGTTCAAGCTGAAAATACACTGTGTCTAAATGACTGTGATAAAAAAGTTAAATTTGATATTTAGTTTTGCTAAAATAAAACAGATTTACGCCCACTCTCAGATCTATCTATATAAAAGTCATGTGTCTATCACGTAGTCACACAGAAAATCCTTGGCAAATTTGACCCAATTAATAAACACTTCGTTTATTGTCTTTGAGCAGACTCTCAAACGTTTTTCCAAATACTTTAAGTGGTCATGTTGCATCCACCTCCGCGCCCCCCTGCACAGATGTAGCCTCAGACTCATTGTGAGCAAAGACATGGACGACTGTAAACTAAAAAAAAATTCCGATTGATAAAAAGAAATGGTGCATCAGCAATGAAACCGAAAGCCTAACGCTTGCGTTGGAACTGTAGCTTACTGAAGTAGGTTATCTATATACCAACTCAGATCCCTCCCCTTCAAATGCAATCAGTAACACTGAACATAAAAAAAATACACAAGATGCTCAAAATGGAGAGAAACTCCTTTATATTACGCACATTAACATTTAATTTTTGAAATGTTTCCGAGTGTCAATGTTGGCACAGAACTTTACCCAGCAGGTGTGCGCATTGTGGAAATGTGGGTATGCACACCACAATTTCCTGCACAATTCAAAATAAAATGGCTGGAATGTACAGTAAGAGAATAAAAGCTTCACTCCTTGCCTATTTTTCAGTGCATTCAGCTTTGCAGCGATGGTGCGGTTAGATTGTAAATGCAACCTCATTCAAGCTAATGCCAACTACACCCACACATCCACAAATCATACTTGATGTGATTTTTTTTTGCTAACATTTTGCCAAAAATCTGTTGCAATCTACTCAGGTTTAATGTTTTACACCTGGATAGCAATTGATGCCTGCACAGCAATTGGTGACAGTTCTATTTGGTTGCTTGGTCCCAGTTTCACAATCCTATTAATGTGCAGTCACCAAACTAGCCAATCTAGAGTGAGAATGTGACACTTGGCTTTAGGTATCTCTCAGTTTGCCATTGAGAGTTAATGAGGGACAAATGGCAGAAAATTTTCTGCTTCACATTCAGTACAAGAGATTTCAAATTGTGTTGCAGGGAGACTGTCAATGTAATCAGTGGTTCAGTGAGTTCACCTAGGGAGTGGTTTGACTATGTATATCAGGAAAGACTGACTCTGTTCCCAATCTATGCTCAATGCGCCAATCGCAGCAAGGGCAAGGGTAGGGGTGCAACAGTTGACCTCAAAGTTGGCTGTTCCTGATACCTCCTGTGGCCAGGAGTGGACATCACATGACAGCAAGATTGACTTCCCTACCCAGAGTTGAATAATCTGGTGACTTTTTAAGGGCTTACATATGAATAATGGACACAGTTGTACTCAACAAAGTGCTCAGCATCTTCAAAACCATGTCAATAAGGAGTCATTGTCTTACAGAATAAGGTACAAGGGAGGACAAAATGGCAATGAGAATGCAGAAATAAATCATTTCTGATACATACAGGTTCGAATAAGAGTCATCTAGTCTTGTACCCCAGTAATGCACAGGGCCTAGCAGTTGATTTTTTTAATGATAAGTCAGAAAGTCATTGAAGTTTGGGTCTTGAGACTTCCTGCCTCTTCAACCGGCTGGGCTGCTGGGAAGAGCTTCACGCAGAGATGGGGAATTTTAATGTGGGGAGAAGGAGCAAAAGACAAACTAAAATCAAAGTCTGGTGCCCCTCCCACTCGCCCCAGCTTTTGCTTAAATCCCAGTGACTAACCCTAAAGAACAGCATTGGTGGCTGATGCTGGGGGAGCCCAGAGCTTAGATTTGCAATGATGATCCAAACCATTGGGGAAGGCTACAGGGATGCAAAGAATTGGGAGTGGGGTGGGGGGGTATAGTGGGAAACTGATACCACATTACAGCCCAACACTGGCTTTGCTGGATCTGAATCAGTTTGGTTACCTGCAAACACCAAAAAAGATTCCACTCAATCCAGATTTACTGATAGACATACTAAGATTAAACCATTAATCTTTTGAGAGCGCAACTACTGTATAACACGTGGAAATTATCTCCCAATATTTTGGGAGCATTCAGAATTACAGAAACATACAGAACTGTAGAACATCTAGTCATTGGGAACATTCTTCAATAAAACTAAAATATCAGTAACTCTTATTTTGATGTAAACATGCTAAAATAGTCCATAAGATTGGATCAATCTGAACTGAAAAGTATTCCAAATATACACCGGTCCATCCAAATCCAATCAATCAGTCTGCAGACGCTAAAAAACACTGTGAATTCACAAATGCAAAATCAGGGGGAAAAAACCCCCACTTTTTCCTCGTTTTGTGTTTAAGATATACCAGTCTGTCAGTCTGAGGGTACAGGAATATGACGTGGATGGTGAAAGGTTCTTTTTTTTTGCTGCACATTTCATATTTAGGCACTCACTGAGATTGGAAAAAAAAATAAAACACATACACGACGCAAAAGCGGGCAGGGACGGGCAAGGAACCTAAAGGGAAAATGAGAGTTTGTGAACGATGTTAAAATATCTCTAGAACGTGACGGTGATTGATGAACCTTAACAGAGAAAAAAGTAAGCACAACTCTTTTGAAATTCCTGGCCTCCCATACAATGCCTTGCATTTTCTATTCAGTGCGCGACATCCTCTGAAGTATGGACGAAGTGGCCAACTCGTTCTCTTGAGCCATCATTTTTCGAGTGCAGGGAAACAGGAGCCGGTGCAGAGGGGGAGAGAGAGAGAGAGAGAGAGAGAGGGGACAGGTCCCCCACTCAAGCTTGCTGGGAGGAAGCTGAGTATCTGCGTACCTTTCCTGCTCCCTCACTTCCATCACTTGTTCTCGATCAGAGTCTGCACCTTGTAGACCAGCTCACGTGCAATCCTCAGGATCTGCTGGGCATCATGCCGCTCCGCCATTTCTAAAGTAAAAAATTCAGCGATGACATTATTTCCCCTTCAAGCAATAATCCAATTCCGTTTTGAAAAGAAACTTTGGAATGTGTTTCCTCCGCCCTTTCAGACAGTGCATCCCAAACCTTAAACACTCGCTGCATAACAAAGTTCTTCCTCCCCTACCCTCTGGTTCTTTTTGCCAATCGCTTTAAATCTGGCAGTCAACCTTTTGGGCATTGGAAACAGTTTCTCTTTACGTAATCCATCTAAAATCTTCATGATTTTCCCATCCACGTAGCTGCAATCTCTGGAACCATTCTATGTTAACAGCAAATTATATCTAACTAGAGAAGAATGGCACACCCTCTCCCAAACTCATACATGGAGGCAGTAAATGCACAACTGGTGCGGAACTGAGCAATACCATATAGGAAGATTCCAAATGTTATTCCCAGTCTGCCTTGAATTAGCTGATTTCAGCCATTAGGGGCACTATAATTGGCCTCATCATCCCAGGCTGGTTTGCTGAAAAAAAAATCTCAGTTCGACTTTCTTTCCTTCGTTGCTATTTAGTACTGAAAATATGAAAGGCAAAGGTAGGACTGGGGCTGGCTGTGGTGGCACCTCCAACATTCGTAATCTGTTGAGACCACCTAGGCTGACTCGAGAACGGTAAACGGGGTGAGATACCGGATATACTGCTTTTGTCCTCCAAGTTACGTGGACAGCCTACTTTGGAAGTTAGTGTTCTTTCTTTCCTCTGCAAGTCTTCCTGTGCTAAAAACCACTCCTTGCCCAAGCAAGTGGGAACATTGCCACTTCAGTTTTTGAGCCAGTGACCGAGTGTCAACAGAATGCCCTGGGGTTGCCAGCTGGACATTCAGAGTCGTACAGATGAAGAGGAGAAAGAGACAGCATCAAAACTTTCATGCCTACTAAGAAAAGCACGGAGAAAGTGAAATACACTTGTGAGGATGCCAGAGGCCAAACTTACCATTGAAAAACTTTATAATGTCCGTGAAATCCATGTTGTTATCACGAATGATCTCACGGTAAACTTCCACCAGAGCTAAGGCAATGAAAAGGACAAAGTGCTCTGAAGAGATGTACTTTGCTGCCCAGATGACCTCCCACACTGCGAAGACATCCTCATACAAGAGTTCTGTGCCGAAAGATAGTCATTTAAAATGACGTGTTTCAGGACACACTTATTTTGAAAGTAACATTAATTATATGCACAAGCACATAAATGAACAGGTCAACCAATGGACTCAAATGAAAAGTAACAGAAATCTTTGGGGAAGAAAAGTTCTGGTGTTATTTTGTCAGGGAGCTCAAGTGATTATTCTTCACATGCATGCCAATATTCGCGTGTTGGCAGGAATTGTAACCAAGCCCCATCTTATCTCCATGCAATCTTTGCACATACACATTTTCCACCCAAGGCCATGATTGATTATCTTTCCTTCCTAACCCAGCATTGCCAAGTCCTATAAAAATACAAATCTTTCTTCCTTTTAACTCAGCACAAAAAGAGGACAGAGCTGAGGGTCTTCAAGACCATTTGATTCCGTGCTGGGCAGTGCATTAACCAACACATTGACCAGAGGGATAATTAAGAGATTGGAGGTATTGCTGTAGGGTAATAGGGATGAGTGAGGATGGAGAGAATGTTTCATGAAAAAAAGAAAGCGCTACACAGCCAATGAAGCACCTTTTCAAGCGTAGCCACTGTTGTAATGTAGGAAACGCAGTAGTGAATTTACTGTTTGTGGGAGCCTACTGTATGCAATGGGACAATATAATGAGCAGGCAATCTTTTTTTTTACTGTTCTTGATTGAGGGATAAATATTGGCCAGTGCATGATATCAAGGGTATCTTTTGATTTCCCCTTCAGGTAAATGGGTCATAAACCATACTTGCTGGCCAAAGGTCTCTAAGAGACACGCGTTATTCAAATACTGCAGAACAATCTGGATGAAAATTAACATAGCAAGCCCTAAACATACAGATGACACCTGATATGATAATGTAGTTGTCATAGTAACACTTGGCACCCGGCAACATTGTGCTGAACTCCATTCCTAGGGCTTCCTATTCCTGTACGCCACTGTTGAAAACAGTGTTTCAGGCTAGTCTTCTAGACAGTGTAACTGCACAAAGGGAACATCCAGAATGAGAAAAGGCTACTTGGTAAATGAAATCTCATCCCCTAATGCAGACATTATAGAATCCAGCTCCATTATGAATTTTCCTTGTCTTGAAAATTATTTCAAACATTTCTCCTCTGGTGAAAAAAAGATTTGTTCCTTTTTTTAAAAAAAAAACAGATTCCAGATGTGGGCAACATGACATTTATTGCCCATCCCTAGCTGTCCTGAGAATTTTTGTCCTTTTTATTTTTCAATTTTAAACTCCTATGCCTACATGTATAGAGGGAACAGTCTCAGTGAACTTTACCAGCTGTAATGAAACCCTCCCACCAGTTGGTGCATTGCAGAGGGCGTGATTACAAGTTTGCATAATGAACGTGATCACAAGAATTTATAATAGAAAAAGTTGACAGGGAGAATGTTGGGATATAACTTTTTTAATATGTCAGAAGATACTCTGGATTTATTTAGTCCCTAACAAGTAAATAATTTGATAAGGCTCACACTTAACTACCTTTATTAATTGAGTCTCTCTAATCCTTTGTCAAAGCTCATCAATGTTCCACTTCGGATCAGTCTTGGGTCTTGTCACCCTTGCTGCATTCTCTGCAGTGTTTATATGCATTTTACCATTGGAGAGATCATGGGTCTGACAAGTGTGCCTCACTGGTCAGTTGTTAAAGTAGTACCATTAGAAGGATAAGGAGCAGCAACATCATAATAAAACCTCCAAGTCGCTATCTTAAGATTACTATTTTAACTTGGATAAATCCATTGTCACTGGGTCAAAATCCTGGAATTCCCTACTTAACACCAATGTGGAAGCACAGTCAAAAGGAACACAGAGGTTTCAGAAGGTAGTCCACCATCACCTTCGCAGGGCAATGAATATAGTCTTATCAGCATCACTCAAATCCAGAGAGCAATGCATTGAGTTCATGTGGAGTAGCGAGGTTGGCAGCCTAATCTCCTGATTGGTGGAAGTGCACAGCATGAATCAATTCTAGTGGGAAGTAGAAGTGAGCAAAAAAAAGAACGGTGGGAGAGCCAATGTGATTATTAAACTATCCTTTGTAAATCTACTGGAATTCTTGTGCTTACCTCTTTTGAAATCCAGCAGGAACCAACGATAGCAGAAGTAAAAGTGGGTGTAATCTCCATTCTGATGCATTAGCTCAAAGAGCTCCGAGTCCAAAATCTGAAACAGAATTGAAGATAATATCATGGCTCAGTATGATGACGAGAATTAACGTTGTGTGACCTGTGATAAATCTGCAAAGTCAAGACGTGAAAATTCAGTCGCTTTATGCTATGGTATTTCCATCAATGTCAGCAGCCTTCTAATGAGGGCCTGGCACTGCTGCCTCCAGAGTTCTGGAGGACCAGCTGAAAAGGGAGGCTCCTGTGGCAACAGCAGTGTTGAAAGTGAAAATCCCATTGCCGCAGGTGCTAGTTATTATTGCCTCCGGCTGTGGGCCCACTGAGCTTCAGCAATGTTCACATTAGATACCGTACAGAATATCCCTGACATACCTACACAAACAAAGTCACAATCATAAATTCTTAAACAACTGAATGTGCACTGGTGTTTTTGTCCACTGTTGCAGGTTAATGCACAGTGCTATTGATGCATTATCGAGCCTAGTACTTTATGGGAAGAATTTTCCCCCCATTGTGTGTGTGTGTGTGTGTGTGTGTGTGTGGGGGGGGGGGGGGGGGTGGAGTTCAGGAGCAGGTGTGTGCGGGCGCGCCTCTGATCGGCACCCCTGATATTGGGGGCGCGCCGCCATTTTAAGTGGGCGGGCCAATTAAGGCCCTCCCAGGGTGACGTCCGCCAGGAAGCGCTATGCGCTCCCTGTGCAGGCAGTGGGGGGGGAGATTCCTTCAGTCGAGGGTGAGCCCTTTTGCACATGCGCATGAAAGAGTGCACTCATCTCCCTGAGGCTAAGTGCTGCCTCAGGGAGATCGGCGCCAAATTCAAAAAAGTGAAATATAGACAAATAAAATTTCCCTGACACTGTCACATGAGTTGGGGCATGTCCATCACTTTTAATTCAATTTTTATTAAATTTTTCAAAACCTACATGATACCTCATCCCGCCCGACGTCATCCCGCGTCATTTTACCCGCCCCCCCGCTCGCCGAACTCAATATCCTGCCCTATGGGTGGAAGCAGGACTGGAATCCAAAGAGGGGGGAAGTGATAGATCATTGGGCATATTGTAGTATGAACAACTTTTAAAAGCAAAACAACTTATATTCAACTAGCAAAGTGCAATGAAAAAGGGCTAATTAATAATCTTGTTGTAAAGGAGCCTCTAGGGAAGAGTGACCATAAGATGATAGAATTTTTACATTAAGTTTGAAAGCGATGTAGTTCAATCCTAAACTTAGAGTCGTAAATCTTGTTGAAGGAAACTAAGAAAGTATGAGGGGCAAATTGGCTGAGGTAGATTGGGAAACTACATTAAAAATTATGATGGTAGATAGGTAATGGCTAGCATTTAAACAATTAATACATGGTTTACAACAAACTTAAATTCCTTCGAGGCACAAAAACCCAGCAGGAAAGGTGCTCCAACCATGGCTAACAAGAGAAGTTAAAGATTGTATTAGATCAAAGGAAGAGACTGAAAAAGTTGCCAAAAAAAGAAGTAAGCATGAGGATTGGGAGCATTTTCGAATTTAGCAAAGGAGGACCAAGAGACGAATAAAGGAAGAGAAAATAGAATATGAAAGTAAACTAGCGAGAAACATTAGAACGGACTGTAAAAGCTTCTATAGGTATGTAAAAAGGAAAAGATTAGTAAAGACAAATGTGGGCCCACTAAAGGCAGAGGCAGGAGAATTTATAATGGGGAATAAGGAAATGGCAGAGAAACTAAACAAATATTGTGTGTCTGTCTTCAAGGAGGAAGATACAAAAATCCTTTTAGCAGTACTGGAAAACCAAGGGACTAGCGAAAGTGAGGAGCTGAAAGAAATTAGTATTCATAATAAAGTAGTACTGGAGAAATTAACAGGCTGAAAGTTGGTAAATCCCCTGGACCTGATGATCTACATCGCAAAGTGCTGAAAGAAGTGACTGTCGACATAATGGATGCATTGGTGGTCATCTTCCAAATTTCTACAGATACTAGAACAGTTCCTATGGATTGGAAGGGAGCAAATGTAACCCCTCTATTTAAAGAAAGGAGGGACAGAGGAAATGGGGAATTACAGACCTGTTAGCCTGACATCAGTAGTAGGGAAAATATTAGACTCTATAATAAAGGATGTGATAACTGGACACATAGAAAATAATGGTAGGATTGGGCAGAATCAACATGGATTTAAGAAAGGGAAATCATGTTTGACAAACCTGCTAGAGTCTTTTGAAGCTATAACTAGCATAATAGATATAAAGAGTAACCAGTGGATGTGGTGTATTTGGGTTTTCAGAAGGCTTTCAATAAAGTCCCGCACAGGAGGTTAATAAGGAAAATTAGAGGACCTGGGATTGGGGGTAATATACTGGCATGAATTGAGAATTGGTTAATGGACAGAAAGCAGAAAGTATGAATGATTGGGTCATTCTTAGGTTGACAGGCTATGACTGGTGGAGTACTGCAAGGATCAGTGCTTGGGCCCCAGTTATTCACAATCCATAACAATGATCTGGAATGCATTGCCTGGGAGGGTGGGATTGTCCTGCGGGGAGATATTGAGAAGACTGAGCCTATATTCTCTCCAGTTTAGAAGAATAAGAAGTGATTGCATTGAAGCATACAAAATTCTTACAGAGCTCGACAGGGTAGATGCAGGAAGGATGTTTCACTTACCAGTTGGGGGTGGAGTTTGGGTGGGAGTGAAGAGGTCAGAATAAGAGGTAGGTCATTTAGGACGGAGTTAAGGAGTAATTTCTTCACTCAAAGGGGGTGTATCTTTGGAATTCTCTACCAAAGAGGGCTGCGGAGTCTCAGTCATTGAGTATGTTCAGGACAGAGACCGATAAATTTCTAGATATTAAAGATATCAAGGGATATGGGGATAGTGCGGGGAAATGGCATTGATGTAGAAGATCAGCTATGATCTAGTTGAATGTCAGAGGAGGCTTGAGGGGCCGAATGGCCTACTCCTTCTCCTATTTCCAATGTTCCAATCAGAATGGATAGTGTTCACAACGCCAGACTGGGATGGTCTCAGCTGCTTCATGGACCTGGTATTCCATTTATTGAACCCTTATTCATTTAAGGTTGTTATTCGCCTACAACGATTTTCACCCCTCCTCTCCTAAAGGCATTGGCTCCTTGCTAGGGTACAGCTGACAGGTTCTCTAGTACCTCATCCAAGTGGTCATTATTCATATACGAGCTTCAACTTCTAAAAGTGTATTTTCAATAAAATGGGCGACGTTGGCAAGGCCACTTTCAGCGCCCATCCCTAGTTGTCCTGACCTGTTGGTGGTGGGCTTACTGCTTGAACTGCTGCAGTCCTTGTGGTGATGGTGCTCCCACAATGGTGTTAGGCAAAGGGCTTAAAGACATGATCTAGCTAAATTGAACAGTGGTAAATGTCCATGTCAGGATGGTGTGTTACTTGGAGGGAAACATGGGAGGTGCTGGGAGCCACCAGATGGCTGCTTTTGTCCTTCTCAGAGATGGGAGATGCCGTTGAAGTAATCTTGGTGAATTGCTGCAGTGCACCCTGCAGCTTCAATGAATTTCTGATTAATATTACATTTTGGCAAGCTATTCGACCCCAGCAAGTGTGAGAGCTGAGCACAATTCTCCCTCCGCTGATTCAATGGGCTGAATTTTGCCACTTACCAGCAAGTCCTACCTCCGCGGTCAAAAGTCCTCAATGCCTCCTCCCCCACATCATTTTTTGCCAGCCCTCCCGCCTCCCAGCCCATACCCATCACCAATGGGCAGGCAAATTTCAGCCAACATCCATATGTATCTGGCAGCAGAGGTTACTAAATAGAAATAAGTTGCAGGCTGGTTTTCTATTCCAGGACTGTTAAGGTAATGCGGTATTCCTAAAATCAGCTTACACAGACTGGCAGTTCAAATCTGGGACTGTCCTAGTCTTTGTGATTAAACTGCTCACTGGATAAACCTTAAGGGAAGCTGATATCTCATTAGTTATTGATCTATTCCCCAGTTACAATTTTACCTGCTGAAAGAAGGGTATTAGGTGTTCTGCAAGGTGCCATAGAAATAGGGAGATGGTGGTGTAGTGGTAGTATCACTGGACTTGTAATCCAGTAGCCCAGGCTAGTGCTCTGGGGGATATGGGTTCAAATCTCACCACAGCAGCTGGTGGAATTTAAATTCAATTAATAAATCTAGCATTATAAAGTTAGTCTCAGTAATGGTGACCAGGACGGCTATCTCTGATTGTTGTGCTAACCCATTTAATTCAGTAATGCCCTTTTAGGGAAGGAAATCTGCCATCCTTACCTGGTCTGGTCTACAGACCCACAATTGACTCTTATCTGCCTTCTGAAATGGCCCCTACCAAGCTGGAGGACAATTCGGGGTAGGAAATAAATGCTGGCTTTTCCAGTGGCAGCCAAATCCCATAAAATATATTTTTAATTCATTCATGGGATGTGGGCATTGATGGCAACAGCAGCAGTCATTGCCCATCCCTAATTG
Source organism: Cetorhinus maximus (assembly GCF_964194155.1). Lineage (NCBI taxonomy): Eukaryota > Metazoa > Chordata > Chondrichthyes > Lamniformes > Cetorhinidae > Cetorhinus > Cetorhinus maximus. The sequence continues at coordinate 14,432,283 of NC_135887.1, forward strand.
CCCTTTAGAAGGCAGTGGTGAGCTGCTTGCTTTACAACAGAGTGGCTATTGCTAGGCCATTTCAGAGGGCAGTTCAGAGTCAACAATATTGTTGTAGGTCTGGAATCGCATACAGGTTAGGCCAGGTAAGGACAGCAGGTTTCCTTCCCTAAAGGACATTAGTGAACTGGATGGATTCTTACGACAATCTGATAGTTACATGGTTACCATTGCAGGCTGTGGACCCAGTGCGCTAGCTTGTTTTATTCCAGGCTGATTGACCGAATTTAAATTCCCCAGCTGCCATAGTGGGGTTTACACCCTTGTCTCGTGCAACGCTTCATGTTGGTCTGCCCACTCTAAACACACTTGTTGAATCCTATTCCTGTGTCCCGTTACCTGTATTAAGGATCTCATGTTGGCAAAGTGAGTATCCATGGCACCTCCATTTGGGAAATTCTGATTCATTCTCTTCATTAGCTGAGTAAAGCAGCTGTATGCCAGGGGCTCTAAACAGGAATCAGAACACAAAAACACTCCCGTCAAAAACACAGATACAAAGTGAAGCACTCGACTGTGACACAACTAATTCTACTGGGCCCAGGGCTGTCCTTTGGTTTCATGGGGCAGATGGTGAAGACTGGGAGGTGCGTACAATGTTTAAATTCCAGTTCCAATGGTTTTCTTCAAGATGCTGAAACTAAAAGAGTTTTGGTGTTCCAGGGATCAAGGTCACATGTGGACCATGGTTCACAGCCTGGATATCTCTGTATGAGTAAAAGAAAAAAACAAACTTCCATTTATATTGTTACGTTCACCACTCAGGACATCCCAAAGCACTTTACAGCCAATGAAGTACTTTTGAAGTCTAGCCAATATTGTAATGTAGGTAATGGTGCAGTTAATTTCCACACAGCAAGATCCCACAAACATCACTGAGAAACATGATCGGGATAATTTGTTTTAGTGATGTTGGTTTAAGGATAAGTATTGGCCAATGCATCAGCAGCACTCCCCTACTCTTCTTTGAATAGTGTCATGTGATCTTTTTTGTCAGCCCAAGGCCTCAGTTTGACACCTTGCCTGAAAGATGGCACCTCTGACAGTGCAGCAACCCCTCAGTGCTGCGCTGGGAGTATCAGCCTAGATTACATGCTCGAATTTGGTATAAAAGCTTCCCTAAAGTAATCAAACTTAACTCCAGAATATCTGTTCACCCTATAGTTTCGTTATCAACCCCAGATTGGATGTCCTTCCCTCATGTAGTGCTGTAGTACATTGCCTGTAGTTTATCATAACTAACTTTGTAATGAGCTTCTGAGAGCCCAGAAATCATAATATTTTGTGATGTTTTATTCTCAGTTTATATGAATTTTTGGAATCTTCAATTATGTTCCCTACAAGATGTATAAGAACTTAAATCTGGCACTTCAGGGTCGATGTTTTGACACTGTGTCATGTAAACTTACACTTTAAAATTGGAATGAGCAATTATAGCATTTATTCAAGTCTTGTTGCTATCTCTTAAGTGAATTGCTTACCACTGTCCAGAATAACCATTAGTGGTGCCAAGAGGTCACACATTCCCTGAACATAGCCCACATCCAAGTGTTCCCACACATAACTGCAAGGCAAGGAGAAAACAAAAATGATGAGAAACATAATTGAATCAAACAATCAGAACATGCTAGATATGTATCTAACAGGTAGTAAACAGATTTGAATCCAAACCTGCACATTACAGTCTTCAGTCTTTCTAGGTTGATTGTAGTAAAATACCAGTAATTTCTATCACAACGCTGTACATCCTTATCAATCCGATGCCAATTTAATGATACAGCATCCATCAGTTCTGTCTAAGAGGTAAGCAATATTCAAATTGTGTTCAATAATCAATAATTATAGATAAGGGTCTTCATAAATGCATGCTCAATTCAAATATAGATTTTCAATACATCATTCTCAGCTATCTTGTTATGCCATATCCTAATCCCAGTACATCATCTTTTTTTGATTGGTTTTGTTACATGTTTCTTTGGATTCAATGACAATACATCAGCTGTGTTGCTCCAGTTGTGATGCTCTGGTGGATTGAGTGGTGAGTACTAGACCAGTAACTCAGAGGTTATGAGTTCAAATCATGCAAAGCAGTAAAGGCGCCAGGCCAAAATATTCATAAAAGCTACCAGATTGTCATAAAAACCCAACTGGCTCATTACTGCCCTTCAGGGAATCTGGCTTACACGTGACTCCAGTATCAGACGGTGTGGTTTGCTCTTAATGCCTCTGAAGTGGGCGATGCAACCAATCAGAAACGCAGCCTTGCTCTCAATCCAGGAACAAATAAAAAAAATCCCACAATGAATAATCAATTGGTCGAACTGCAGTAAATCATTTCAAATGGTTGTAGTTATTTAAAATAGCAAAGTCCAAGTGGCTGAATCAGTCTCTTGTGCACAGCATAACCTCTGTTTCTTGAATGTTGTCACTTTGCTGGACAACTAGGCAAGCCAGTTTACCAGGGATAAGAGGAATGAATCAAGATCTCAAAAGAGTTCTAGAGCCATGAAGAGATATGGAGAAATTGCACATCAATCTTAAACTGAGGATCAAATCTCGGACTACAACCATGGGAAGCCTTGAATAAGGAAGTGAAATGTGGCCTATGAAGAGCCGAGAGAACACCAAATTTAACACATTTAAGTTGGGGTGCTGAACAGCTTGCAGGGGTTCGAGAAAAACATGGTAAAATCAGCAACTTTGAGAAGGATTGGATAAATGACTATGGTGCAAGACTGAGTGTAATGGTTCATTAGGATAATCTCTAATTAAACTATGAATAAAACAGCTAAAACCTGACAAATAGAAAATGGAAGGAGACAAGAAAGAGTAGCTAAGATAAGAACATAAGAAATAGAAGCTGGGATAGACCATTTCACCCTTCAAACCTGCTTTGTCATTCAGTAAAATCATGAGCGATCTTCTATTTCGCTCCTTTCTGTACTACCCTCATGTCCCTTGATTCCCTTTGTATCCAAAAATCTATCAATCTCTGCCTTGAAGATACTCAACAACTGAATATTCTCCATCCTCTGGGGTAGAGAATTCTAAAGATTCCCTTTGAAATGTTTCCTTAAGGTAATTAAACATAACTCCAGAATATCTGTTCACTCCACAACTCCATTATCAATCCCAGATTGGTTGTCCTTCATGCATTTAGTCTGTGATGGTATTTTATCACAACTATCTTTGTAATAACCCTCAGAGCTCAGAAATTATAATATTTTGTAATGTTTCATTATCAGTCTATATTAATCCTTGGAATCTTTAACCTTTTGCTACAAAATTTAAAGATTTCGAGTGAACAAATATCTCCTCATCTCAGCCCAAAATGGCTGACCTCTTAATTCTGAGATTGTGACCCCTACCCTCTAGACTACCAAGCCAGGCGAAACATCCTCCCAGCATCTGTTGAGCCCCTTAAGAATGTTGTATGTTATAATGAAATCACCTCTAATTCTTCTAAACTCCAGGGAATATAGGTCTAGAATACTCAACCTCTTCTCATAGGGCAATCCCCTCATCCCAAGGGTCAGTCTAGTGAACCTTCATTGCACTGTCTTTAAGGCAAGTATATCTTTCCTTAGGTAGGAAACCAAAGCTATACATTGTCTATATAGTTGTAGTAAGACTTCTCTACTCTTATACTCCAATCCCTTTGTAATAAAGGCCACCACACCATTTGATACTTGCTGGACCTACATGTTAACTTTCTGTGATTTGCATACAGGTCCTGTGAATACCAATATTTCCTAGTTTCACCATTTAAAAAAAATTCTGCTTCTCTATTTATCCTACAAAAAAGATGACCACACTTTTCCACATTATATTCCATCTGCCAGGTTCTTGCCCACTCACTTAACCTGTCCATATCCCTTTGCAACCTCCACATGTCTTCTACACAGCTTAATTTCCCACCTAACTTTGTATTGTCAGCAAACTTGGATATATTACAATCAGTCCTCTCATCTAAGTCATTGATATAGATTATAAATAGCTGAGGCCCAAGCACTGATCCTTGTGGTACCTCACTGATTACAGGCTGCCAACCTGAAAATGACCAGTTATTCTACACTCTGTTTTCTGTCCATTAACCCAATCGTTAATCCATGCTAAATATATAATCCCATGAGCCCGAATTTTGTACAATAACCCCTTGTGTTGCACTTTATCGAATGTTTTTTTGAAATTCCAAATACACCAATTTCCTCCTCAACTACCCTGCTAATGGCAACCTCAAAACATATCTAACAGTTGTCAAACTCAATTTCCCTTTTGTAAATCCATGTTGACTTTGCCGAAACATATTAATGATTTTCTACATGCCCTAATATCACATCCCTAATAACAGATTCTAACATTTTCCCTGTTGGCAGGCTAACTGGCCTAAGAGTTTTCTGTTCTCTCTCAGCTCCTTGCTTGAATAATAGGGTTAATTTTAATAACAGGGTTAATTTTGCTACCTTCCAAACACATTCCAGAGTATTAGGAATCCAGGAGGATCAAGACTAATGCATCCTCCATCTCTGTAGCTACCTCGTTTAAAACCCTAGGATGTAGACCATCAGGTACAAACAGCATTGACTTTTAGCCCTGTTGGTTTCTCAATAACTATTTCTACACTAACATTAATTTCTTTAAGTTCCTCATTCGTGTTAGACCCTTGCTTCCCCACTACTTCTAGAATTTTTTTTGGTGTCTTCTACCATGAAGGTAAATGCAATGTCTCTGCCATTATAATTTCTCTTGCATCTTGCTCTTAGGCATCTATGCTTACTTTCACTAATTCTTCCTTTCTACATACCCAAATAAGCTTTAACAATCTGCTTTTGTGTCTCTTATTAGTGTCACTCTCATATCCGCTTTCTTTATCAATTCCGCTTTCTTTATCTGTGTCTTGGTCATTCTTTGCTGAATTCGAAAACTGAATTCTCTCTCTGACTGAACAGAGCAGGTAAGACTGAGAGTAACAGTTCAGAGATAATGATGGGGTAAGTGGGGGAAAAGGTATTGTGGGCTTTACAGTCATGTCATGAACCACCATAATAAGAACTTTATGTTGAGACCAGGTATGGACAGATAAGTTCAGAGGAAAAGAAAATACACCAGAGAATGATACTGGGTAATGGAAATGGAGGACCGTAGCATGTTGGGAAAATTGCTGGATTAGTAATCCTGAGGCCCAGACTAATACTCCAGAGAATGGTGTTCAAATCCCACCATGGCAGCTGGGTGAGTTTAAATTGAATTAATAAATCTGGAATGAAAATGCTAGTTTCATTATTGCTGATCGGGAAACTACTGGATTGTCAGAAAAATCCATATGGTTCACTCATTATCTTCAAAGGAGGAAATCTGCTCTTCTTACCTGGCCTGGCCTAGATGTGACTCCAGACCACAGCAATTTCCCTCTGAAATGGACTAACAAGCCACTCATAAAGGGCAATGAAGGATGAACAATGGCCTTGCCAGTGATGCTCCCATACAAAGGACGCATAGAAAAATGCCAGAAATATACTCAGTCCCATTGCCTACTCTGAAAGCTCAAACTGATAGGAACAAGTGAGTAGGGAGAATCTAAAAGCACTTGAACGATTATACATTCATCCCACTAAAACTAGCCAGAATGCACGAAGCACTTTAATGCAAACAGCTCACGTCCAATGAAATGTAAACTAAAGCCGCCCGCCCATTTCAGTGATGAACTTTGACACCCAAAAGGAAGAACATCATTCCCTGTTGTTGGGTGAAGTTCCACTGAATGTACCTCCAGTCCCCTTTTTACTTAGCTTACTGTCTCTTCAGAATAGAATTGAAGCCTACTGACCGTGTATGTTGTCGATAGTAAAGATGAGCCGCTTTCCTGGGACATTATCAAATCTAACTGAGTACACAGCTGTTCTTCTGACAATGAGTCCTGAGCTCCAGCTTTTTGCAGAACACTTTTTCTTCTAGAACTAGATCCTCTAACATTGGGAGTCTGTTCTTCAACCCTGTCTGATTCAGTGTTATCTTCTTCCTCCAATACACCTTCTTCCAGGCATAAACTTTGATCATCAGTGCTTGAAAGGATTCGGGAGTGTCCCGACGTGACAGAATAGTTCCTCGAAGAAGGCAGTCCAGAATCTGGGGAGTCAAACTCTATTGATGGTCGCTCTTCAACTGCTGCGGTCGGGGTGTCAATGTTTACGATCGTTGTTGTTGCGTCATCCACCATTTTAAAGACTTTGTCTCCCTGGTCCACTTCATCAACAGAAATGAAGACCTAAACAAGATATTAAAGGGAGTGGCATCAGTAAACGACCAAGAGTTTGCATGTGAGCAATGCAGTGAAGCAGAGAAATTCCTCTAGAGGCAGATATGAAAGGTTTAAAAAAAAAAATCAAAACGTATACAAAATGTCCCACTGCATATCTAGCTGGGATCGCTGTTATCTATGGGGAAATTATCTCACAGGATTGTCTGGAGTCTGATGAAGTACCTATAATCAAAATGTTAAGATTTCCAGCATTCACAGTATTTTTTTTCTTTTTATTATACTTATCTGCAAGGATGAATGACAGCTGCATCCCTGAAGACATGCTCCATGGGGAGCTTGTTATCGGCCTGAGACCAACAGGTCACCCATGTCTGCACTACAAGGGTGTCAGTAAGCGAGACTTCAAGTCGATGCATGGGAACTCCTTGCTGCTGACTGGAGTGCTGGGAGACAAGCAGTCAGGAAGGACGTGGAGAAAGTAGAGGACAAAAGAAATGCCCAGAGGATGGAAAAGAGAGACCGCCGGTAGGAAATAAAACATCAGTCAATCTCGGGCCAATGCTATTCATCTGTGCCATTCACAAACCAGCCTCTACAGCCACAACAGATGATGTTAAATACAGAAGTGACATACACCCTGGGCACAGTCCATCGTCTCCGGAGATGGATGGATGCCAAATCCGGAATCAATGAGGAGGAATCCTGCCGCCAGTCACAAGTCTAGTCCTCCTGCTGTCAATAATGTGATGTATTGGCTATTCAGTCATTAAAAGTGCTTCAGCACATTGCCTGCCTGACTCCGGTATTCTGTTGAAGAGTATGTCATAGGGAATCAGCTCAATTCCAATTTCTGATTGGCAAGCTCATCAAGCTAAAACCAACTCAATCTGGGAGAACTGTCAACCTTTGCAACTTTGGGAAATAAGCATTAGAATAAGAAGAGTCGTGAAGCGGAGAATCACGTGGGATTGATGGGTGCATAGGGAGGGCCGTGAGTGAAGAATGGGGAAGGGCCATGCAGTGGAGAGGCAGGACGGGCTTCATCCTGAAGAGTTTGAAAGGGCTGTGGAGAGGAGAGTGAATGCATGTGCCATTCTGCTCACCAGCAGTGTTTAACAGATTTTTAGTTAATGTGTTTGGGAGTCTTTTGCAAAGCCAGCATTTACTGCCTATCACTTATTATACTTGAGAAGGTGGTGGTGAGCCATCTTCTTGAACCCCTGCACTCTATTTGGTATAGCTACAGTGCTGTTAGGAAGGGAGTTCCAGGATTTTTATTGCAACGGCAGTGAGGGAATGGCGATATAGTTCCAGTTCAGGATGACGTGTGACTTGGAGGGGAACTTAAAGGTGGTGATGTTCCCATGCTTCTATGGCCATTGTCCTTCTAGGTGGCAGATGTTGTGGATTTGGAAGGAGCCTTGATGAGTTGCTGCAACGCATCTGGTATATGGCACATATTCTTGCCACTGCACACTGGTGTGAAGGGAGTGAATGTTTAAGGTGGTGGATGGGGTGTTGTTCAAGTGGGCTTTGCCATGGGTGGTGTCAAACTACTTCTGTGTTTTTGGACCTGCACTCATCCAGGCAAGTGGAGAGTATTCCATTGCACTCCTGACTTGAGTCTTGTAGTTGGTGGACAGGCTTTGGAGAGTCAGGTGGTGAAGAATTCCCAGCCTTTGACCTGTTCTTGTAGCCACAGTGTTTATATGGCTAGTCCAGTTCAGTTTCTGGTCAATAATAACCCCCAGGATGTTGATGGTGGGTTTCAGTGATAGTTATATTGTTGAAAGTCAAGAGAAGTAGGTTAGATTCTCTCTTGTTGGAGGTAGTCATTGCCTGGCACTTGCGTGGCATGAATGTTACTTGCTACTTATCTGCTCAAACCTGAATGTTGCCCAGGTCTTGTTGCATTTGGGCACAGACCGCTTCAGTATCTGAGGGGTTGTGAATGGTATTGAACACTGTGCAATCATTAGTGAACATCCCCACTTCTGATCTTATGTTAGAGGAAAGATCATTGATCAAGCAGCTGAAGATGCTGATACCAACTGGTTAAATGCACTAGTTTGTAAATTTTTCCTGGTCAGACAATTAGAGAAAGGCATAGCAGCGACACTTCAAACAGACTCCTGATCCCAACTCTAGTGACAGTGATGGTGGGAAATACGGCTGGAGATTTTAGTATCTAATACAACATATAAAAATAAAGAATTGTATTTATATAGCACCTTTCATGACCTCAGGGCATCCCAATGAAGTTCTTCTGAAGTTCTCACTTTTGACCCGTGCAATGCGCAAACGTTCTTTTTTAAGAAAAGGGCTTATTGTTAAATCAGATGGTATTACAGTATTTTCTGATCACTCACTTTTGGGAAGAGCAGTCGGAGAGGCAGACCTGTCAGCTACTCGGAACAGGCCCGCGCTGAGTTTGAAAAGAGAGTGAGAAAAAACAAATTGTGAAATCACAGGAAAGAAGCAATTTGATTGGTTGAAGAGTTTGGTGAGTATCTAGTAAGTGTTTAAGGTTTATTCTTTTCCTAATGTTTAGAATAAAGTAGGAACTGTGCTTTTTGGTAAGGTTTATTAAGCAGGATTTAAAAGTTTAAGTGATTTAAAAGTTTAAGGTTAAGACATGGCAGGACCACTCAGCCTCACAGAATGCCTGTCCTGTGGCATGTGGGGAGTCGTGGACACTTCTCGTGACCCAGACGAGCCCATGTGCAGGAAGTGTCACCGGCTGCACAAGCTCGAGCTCCGCGTTTCAGAGCTTGAGCAGCGGCTGGAGTCACTGAGGTGCGTCCATGAAGCAGAGAGGTGGTCACACCGCAAGTTATGGGCAAGCAGCCAGATAGGGAACGGGTGACCGCCAAGTAGTCCAAGAGAAATGGGCAGGAAGTACAGGAGCCCCTAGAGGTCCCGCTCAGTAACTGGTTTTCCATTCTGGATATCGGTGAGGGCGATGGATTCTTGGAGGAGTGCAGCAACAGCCAAGTCCGTGGCACCATGGGTGGCCTAGCTGTACAGGAAGAAAGGAAGAAGAGTGGAACGGCAGTACTGATAGGGGATTCTTTAGTTTGGCGTTTCTGTGGCCGTCAATGTGACTCCAGGATGGTTTGTTGCCTCCCTAGTGCTAGGTTAATGATGTCACAGAACGGCTGCAGGACATTCTTGTGGGGGAGGGCGAACAGCCAGAGGTAGTGGTACTAACATTGGTACTAAGGACATAGGTAGGAAGGGGGATGTGGTCCTGCAATCAGGATTTAGGGAACGAGGTAGAAAATTAGCAAGCAGGATATCTAAAGTAGTAATCTCTGGATTACTTGCACATGGCACTGGGAGTGAATATAGAAATAGGAAGACAAGACAGATGAATGCGTGGCTAGAAAGATGGTGCAGGAGGGAGGGTTTTAGATTCCTGGGACGCTGGGACTGGCTCTGGGGGAGATGGCACCTGTACAAGCCGGACGGGTAGCACGTGAACAGAGCTGGGACTGAGTCCCTTGCGGGTCATTTTGCTAGTGCTGTTGGGGAGGATTTAAACTAACTCAGCAGGGTGTGGGAACCAGGAGAGAATAAATACCAGGGTGCATGGAATGTTGGAAGAGGCAGATAGCACTAAAATAGAGAATAGTAAGTTAAAAGATGGAGTTGGAGTAAAGGAGCGAGTAATGAAGTCTAATTCAGGGATATGCTGCATGTATGTGAATGCACGGTTAGTGAATAAAATTGGGGAGTTACAGGCACAGATTGCCATGTGGGATTATGATGTTGTGGTGATAATGGAGACCAGGCTTAAGGAAGGGCAGATCTGGGTGCTAAATATTCCTGGTTACAAGTGTTCAGAAAAGATAGGAAAGGCAAAAAAGGAGGAAGGGTGGCATTTTTGGTTAAGAAGTGTATTGCAGTTCTGGAGAAAGAGGATGTGTCAGAGGATTCAAGGGCAGAATCTATTTGGCTAGAGCTAAGGAATAAGAAGGGTGCAATTACATTGCTCGGTGTAGTATATAGACCACCAGCTAGTGGGAAGGATGTAGAGGAACAGATCTGCAAGGAAATTACAGAGAGTGTAAACATCGTAGAGTAGTTATAATGGGGGACTTTAGTTACCCGTGTATAGACTGGGTTAGTGGTAGTGTAAGGGGAAGTGAGGGACAAGCATTCCTAGATTGTGTTCAGGAGAATTTCCCACAGCAGTATGTGTCCAGTCCAACAAGAAAGGAGGCGCTGCTAGACCTGGTTCTTGGGAATGAGGTGGACCAAGTAGATCAAGTGACAGTGGGGGAACATTTAGGGGACAATGATCATTGTATCATAAGGTTTAGGATTATGGTGGAAAAGGATATTGGTCAATCCAGGGTAAGAATAATCAACTGGCACAGAATGGACTTCAATGGGGCAAGAATGGAGCTGGGCCGGATAGACTGGAACCAAAGGTTGGCGGGAAAAACAGTAGCTGAACAATGAGCCTTCAAAGAGAAGATGGTTTGGGCACAGTCAAGGTATGTTCCCTCAAAAGGGAAGGGTAGGACAAATAAATCCAGAGCTCCCTGGATGACAAAGGAGATAGAAATTAAGTTAAAGAAAAAAAAGTTCTGGGCGCCACACTATAGGAAGGATGTGAACACATTGGAGAGAGTGCACTAGAGGTTTACGAGAATGGTTCCAGGGATGAGACACTTCAGTTATGAAGAAAGATTGGAGAAGTCTCCTTTCCTTGGAGAGGAGAAGGCTGAGAGGAGACTTGCTAGAAATTTTCAAAATAATGAGGGGCCTGGACAGAGTAGATAGGGAGAAACTGTTCCCGCTCGTAAACGGATCGAGAACCAGAGGGCACTGTTTTAAAATGTTTTTCAAAAGGAGCAAATGCGAGGAGAGAAAAAGCTTTTTCACACAGCGAGTAGTTAGGGTTTGGAATGCACTGCCTGGAAGTGTGGTGGAGGCAGGTTCAATTGAGGTATTCAAGAGGGCATTGGATAGTTATCTAAACTGGAACAATGTGCAGGGTTACGGGGAAAAGGCAGGAGATTGGTACTAAGTTAAAATGCTCAGAGAGCTGGTGCAGACACAATGGGCCAAATGGCCTCCTTCTACACCCTAACAATTCTGTGATTCTTTCTCTCGCATTCGTGGTTTTTATATCTGAGTACAGTAATGTTATAGTTAAGGGGTTGTGCATTCAATTCCTACCATGGTAACTTGTGAAAATCACTTCAATATATCTGCTAATTTGCAGGCTCACACCAATAAACAACCAGACTGTCTAAAAATCCAACTGGTTCCCTAATGCCCTCTGGTCGGGGAGCCTTCCAACCACACCCTGTCTAGCCTGCATGTGACTCTGGTTCCTCACTAAGTAACTGACTCTTACTTCCCTCTGAAGCTACTCAGTTATCAAAACAGTCACCACGAGGGAGGGCAACTTCCACATTCTCAGGGCAACTATAGGTGGAGAATAAACGTGGCTTTTCCAGTTTGCCTATCTATCTGCCAAGGGCAAAGACAAAACCTGAGAGATCTGAAGAGCTCACGGGTACCAATCAACGACACAAACAGGAAATGTGACACCCAAGATACTTTACGTCATTGCTGATGCTGGAATCTTGATGAATCAGACGTTGCACATGGCTGTCTATGCTGCTACCCGATGAAAATTTGGCCAAGATTGCTGAGTGCGTTTCCCTGTCTCTCTGCTTAACGACCATCTCACAGGCCTTCCATTCTGCCATTACGTATCTGTACTTGGCAGCGATATCTTCATCCACCTGCGGGGCAAGCACAGGGATCAACACAGCGGGTCAGAGGTCAAGCCACATTTTTTTATGCACACATTCTAGTGTTATCATTCTTGTAACTACCGAATGGTTGTTGGTCACAGGTGGAGTTCTGTCACCATTAATGGCGCTACTGTGCAGCATTCCCTAAGGATCACGCCGCTTGATGTGCAAGTGCCACAAATGCGGAAAGGTCAATTTTAACCTTTACTTTCTACTACCAATACACAAAATTAGGAGCAGTAGGAGGCCATTCGACCCCTTGAGCCTGCTGCACCATTTGATAGGATCATGCTGATTTGATTGTGGCCTCAACTCCACTTTCCTGCCTACCCCTGATACCCCTTGACTCTCTTGTTAGTCAAGGATCTAACTTTGTCTTAAAACTATTCATTGGCCCTGCCTCCAACTGCTCTCTGGGGATGAGAATTCCACAGGCTCACAACCCTCAGAGAAAAAAAATCCTCATCTCTGTCTTAAATGGGAGACCCCCTTATTTTTAATCTGTGTCCCCTGGTTCTAGTCTCTGTCACAAGTGGAAATGTCCTTTCAGCCTCCATCCTGTCAAATCCCCTCAGGGTCTTATATGTTTCAATAAGATCACCTCTCATTCTTCTAAACTCCAAAGGTTACAGACCCAGCCTGTCCAACCTTTCCTCATAAGACTACCTCTTAATCCCAGGAATCAGTGAGTAAACCTTCTTTGAACTGTTTCTAATGTAAATATGTCTTTTCTTAAACAAGGAGACCAAATATGTATCTAGTACTCCAGATGTGGGCTCACCAATGTCCTGTACAACTGTAGCAAAACTTCCCTACTTTTATATTCCATTTCCCTTGCAATAAATTACAACATTCTATTTGCCTTTCTCAGGACTTGCTGCACCTACATACTAACTTTTTGTGATTCACGTACTAGGACACCTAGATCCATCTGTACTGCAGAGTTCTGCAATCTCCCTCCATTTAGATAATATGCTGCATTTCTATTCTTCCTGCCAAAGTGGAGAAGTTCACATTTTCCTACATTATACTCCATCTGCCAACTTTTTGCCCACTCACTTAACCTATTACTGTCCAAAAAAAAATTTTGCAGACTCCTTATGTCCTCTTCACAATTTACTTTCCTACCTATCTGTGTGTCATCAGCAAATTTAGCAACCATATATTCAGTCCCTTCATCCAAATCATTGATATAGATTGTAAATAATTGAGGCATCAGCACTGATCCCTGTGGCACTCCACTAGTTACATCTTGCCAATCCAAAAATGATCCATTCATGCATATTCTCTACTTCTTGTTAGCTAACCAATCCTCTAACCATGCTAATATGTTACCCCTTACATCATGAGCTCTTGTTTTGTGTAGTAACCTTTGATGTCATTTGTCAAATGCCTTCTGGAAAACCAAGTACACCATATCTACAGGTTCCCCTTTCCGCAAAGAACTCTAATAAATTAGTCAAACACGGTTTCCCTTTCACAAAACCATTGAGATTTTCTAAGTGCCCTGCGAAAACCTCTTTTAGAAGAGATTCCAGCATTTTCCCTATGACAGATGTTAGGCCAACTGGAGTTTCCTGCTTTTTGTCTCCCTCCTATCTTGAATAAAGGAGTTACATTTGCTATTTTCCAATCTGATGGGACCTTTCTAGAATCAAGGGAATTTTGGAAAATTAAAACCAATGCGCCTACCATCTCAGCAGCCACTTCTCTTAAGACCCTAGGATGAAGTCTATCAGGACCTGGGGACTTGTCAGCTTTTGGTTCTAATAGTTTTCTCAGTACCCTTTCCTTGATGATTATAATTATTTTAAGTTCCTCCCTCCCTTTCACCTTGATTTACAATTATTTCTGGGATGTTATTTGTGTCTTGTACAGAGAAGACAGATACAAAATACCTGTTCAATTCAGCCACCATTCCCTTATTTTTAATTATTAATTCCCCAGGGTTAGGAAAGTTATGTAGAATTAGTTGCACAGCCAGAGCATGGGTGTTAATCACTTGTACATACTGTTCACTATTGTCAATAAACTCCCAAGAATGTCTCCCTGCCTATGGCTCCTTGTTCTGATGAGCAGTGTTCTTGTCACTCAGATGTGAAACCTTTCTGCACAAGATAAAGGCAGGTGTCTCAGTCCAGGGCCTCTTCCCTGTGCAGCCTTCAGACCAAAGTGATGGTCTGGCCTCACACTCCTTGGACACAATACTGATGCCTGCACCTCGGCGGTGCTGGTCATTGCTGCCAGAATGTAGCGGACAGGCGCCACAGAGTTCTCTCATTCTCTCGATGTGCTCTCAGCACCTTTAAGGAGGGGCTGTCCCCCATCTCTTCACCAGTGACCACTGGTGCTGTGCTCCAGCTCCTGAAGGGTTCCAGGTGCTGAAGCCAGACAAAGCATCTTCTAAAGTTTCATGACTGCATCTCCGTGATATGACCCTGATCATGGAGTGCAAGCAAACTGCCCTCGGCCAGACAAGAGTCAGGCATTCTCAGAGGCTCACTGCATGTCGTCATCATCCTTCTGCAATCGAGCCACTGTTAGGGCCTCCACTGCATCCCCATGACAAGAGCTTTCTCACAGAGGATATTCGAGATGCCATAAGCCAGACTGGAGTCAAACATTCACAAATGCGATGAGGATCTATGGGGTCACCTCACTGCATGTTGTCATCATCCTCCGCAAATATAGCTGCTATGAGGGTCTCCCAAGTGCGCCTGCCTCATCTAGCCAGTGCGAGGGCCTCATCCCCATCATCGTCGCCTCCGAGGACCTCCTCAGCCTCATTCCCAACGGCGTCCTCCACATCGGAGAAGACATGCAGCTCCTCCATTTCCTCCTCAGCCAGCTCATCTCGCTGTTGCAGTGCCAGGTTGTAAAGGGCGCAGCAGACGATGATGATGTGTGACACCCTCTGTGGACTGTATTGCAGGGCTCCACCAGACCGGTCCAGGCACCAGAACCTCATCTTCAGCATCCCGATGGTCTGCTCCACCAAGTTGCGAGCTGCTGCATGAGCCTCATTATAGTGTCACTCTGCTGCAGCCTGAGGCCACCGCAATGGTGTCGTCAGCCATGGACTCGGAGGGTAGCCCTTGTCCCCAGGGAGCCAACCCTGCAGCTTCTGTGGACACTGGAAGACTCCAGAGATCTGTGACCGACTGAGGATGTAGGCGTCGTGCACACTCCCTGGGAACCATATGCACACCTACAGGATGTGTTTCTGGTGGTCATTGCACATTTAGTGAGTGGAATCCCTTGCAGTTGATGTAGTCCACCGTGTGTTATGATGGAGATCCGAGTGCCATATGGGTGCAGTTAATCACACCCTGCACCTGTGGGAATCCCGAGATCTGGGAGAATCCAATGGCCCTTGCATCCTGTCCTGGTTCCGGGTGAAATGCACAAAGGTGTGTGCCTTTGCAAAGATGGCATCCATGACCTCATGGAAGCATTTGTGGGTGGCGGATTGTGAAATCCCATAGAGGTCACCTGTGGAGCCCTGAAAGGAGCCACTGGCATAGAAATTGAGCACCGCGGTCACTTTCATAACCACTGGCAGTGAATGCCCTCCATATCCCCTTGGCGTCAAGTCCTGCAGTAAGTGGCAGATGTGAGCAACCAGGTCCCTAGACATGTGCAGTCGTCAGCAACACTAGTTCTCGGTCATCTGCAGGAATGACAGGCGGCGTCTATAGACCCTGGCTGTCGCTAGGCACCGGCCAGCCTTGGCTCACTGTCGCTCCTGGGCAATGTGTGCGGGAGTCCCAGCAGCCGCTTCTTCCGGAGGTGGCGGCTCCTGCCTTTGCTTGGCCAGGAGCCTCTGGAGCGCTTGGTGGCACTTTGGTGCCTCCGTGTTGCTTGCGTGGGCAGGCAGTCTAGGAGCCTGACCCCAATCATGGGCAGAATTTTACGAGTTGGCGAGCGGGGGCGGGGCCCGCTCGCCGATGCGTAAAATGACACGCGGTGACGTCGGGAGGAACTTTGTCACATGAGGGGACATGTAAGGGAAATTTTTATTTTTTATTTTTAATATTTTTGGAAGCAGAGGCGATCTCCTTGAAGCAGCACTTAGCCTCAGGGAGATGAGCGAAAGAGCGCGCACTCAATTTTGGGAATCCACCCCCGCCTGCACAGGGAACGCATAGCGCTTCCCTGCGGACGTCATGTTGGGCGGGCCTTAATTGGGCCGCCCATGTAAAATGGCACCGCGCCTCCGATCGGGGGTGCCGATTGGAAGCACACCCATATGCCCCGCCCGTCAACTCCCCCCCCCCCCCCCCCCCCAGCCCCGATGGGGGGAAAAGTCAGCCCTATATCACTGTGAACCGTCTCAGTTGCAGAGGAATTGTCAGTTTATACAGGTGTCCCTACTGTGTGGCCACTTCCCTTGCCTACCCTGCCCCCAACCTCGATTTCTTGTGCGTGGGATCCAACGCCAGGGCCACAGTTGCCTCCCCAGCCCCAACAACAGTCGTCTCCATGGCTGGACAGCAGCTGCCCCCGGACACCAGCTCCCCCCCACCACCGCGCCAACATAGCAGGGCAGCAATTCACCCCAGCCTCCCGGCGCCCTGAAGCCTGCAAAGCAACAGGCGGCCCTGGTGAGCTCTGTAGAATGATGCTGTTCACTCACCTCCAGTCCCCCACAAAGTGAAGGTCACCAAGTGCACATCACCTCTGTGCTGTTGTGAAACACGTCGGCATGCTTTCCCGCCGAGGTGGACGGACGGTCCGCGTGGGGTCCGAGAGCCTGGTGGGCTGGCCTTTTAATGAGATGCTGATGCATTACAACGAGCTCCCCACTGACCGTTGGCGGCAAATGCGACCCAGCCGTCAGCGGGCTGAGCGGACGATCGCAACCTGCCTTCTCGCCATCGTGAAACCGATCACGCCATATTGTCCGTGCATGCCACCTATCACGCCCGCCGCCAGCGGGCATTGTCACCAAATATTACTACATCAGGTACATCGTAAGTTAGATACAGCACAAAGTTTCTTTTACTCAGTCTCCTGTCTTAATTTCCAACTTTGAGAAGAGCACCCCTTAGAGGTGTGACATTGTAATTTTTCACATCTGCCATCTTTTCATTCAACCCATTCAAGGCCAGATGGCACATAGTGGAGTAAAAGAAATCTGATGAAGGTGTTGACCACCTACCTGGTCCATATCCTGTTTGCTCATGCCAAACTTGTAATGTCCCAGGAGGAAGGGCCAGACATCTTTCCTTATCTCGTGCTGGACTCCTCCATAGTAAACCAGTCTGAGCAGCTCTAATTTTTTGTAATTCTAAAAATATAAATTTTAAACCGTGATGATTCTATCAGTTTTTGATTCTATTTCTGTTATTGCAATGCTTAAAATACTTTAGCAGAATTTTGGCAGAACTATGCATGTCTAGCTTACAAGTTAACTTTCAGATAAAGGCAGAAGGCTAAGTCACATTCTTTAAAATGCTTTCTCTTTCTCTTCCTTTAGACTAACCTTTATCATTTAGCATTCCTTAGGTATGTCACCAGGTGATCTTCTGAGCCTTTCCCACTTTAAAATTGCTATAATGTTTGGTTAACCCAGGCTAACTGCAACTAAGATAGGTTTCTTGCAGAAACCATGTCTGAGTATGAAGAACAACGTAAGTTCCTCTGGGACTTAGTAGTTAAGACATCCATTGGTACACAGACATAACAGCTAAATGGTCCCAGGTTAGATCTCCAAGCTGGGTGGCCCCAGCCCGAGGAGCAGCTGAGGTGCTACAATTGGCCTCAGCGTTCCTAAGCTGGGAAGAAAAGAAAATGATTAGGGTTCCTATTATTGATCCCAATGCAGCGATCCCTGCTGTAAACTGGATGCATTGCGAACATCAAGTGTGAACAGTATCTGGCTCTCTACAGCTTCTTTTCTCAATGGTTGGACGGCCTATTGATATAAGCCATTGTGGCCAACGGCCAAGATATATCAAACAGTAGGTGCCAAATTGTGAGTCAGTGTCTTCAGAAGAAGAAAGAAGAAAATTGGAGAGAAAAAAAGTGAAAGATTCTTCTGCTCATACTTGCTGTTTGCAAATTGTATTTCCAATTGTATGTGGAAGCAGTGGTGATGGACCCTGAAGCATATCTCACACCCTCCAGTAGCTGATTGTACTGCAACATTGACGCTCCATCCACTACTCCCCCAGCTCCTAGCTAAGAACACCATAAATTTGGGGGATAAACAGGCAGTATTTGCCTGTACGTTATTTAATCAACTCAGTTCAATCCTGCCATTCACATATTTCAGGAGTGATCATTGAATACAGATCAGAAGCAGCAATCTAACTTGATTCTTTCCCCCCCTCTGCTGACTGTCTTGACCTCATTGTTTCCCTGGGTGAGTTCTTTGCTTGGCAGGAGGGCTTGATGTGCTCAGCATCAACAACAGTCGTACCAGAGTTCTGTCCTACCTTCCTATCTTTCTCATACTTATTCCAGACTTCTCCAGTCAGTCCACCCGAGGCTTCACATGGCTTGTCGGGTGGGACAATGGTGTGATTCACAAGAGCTGATAGATGTGTGCGGACTGTAGAGAGGTGACGGCAGTACGCTAGCCCTGTGTGTAGAAACACAAAGTCTTTCAGAACAACTTTTCGATTCTTTGGAACAAATATAGATGTTCATCACTAACAGCAATAAACTACCACATGCACACAAAGGCATCAACTGGACTTCCAAAATGCTTCAATTAGAGCAAATGATCGGAAGCAGCAGGGGATAGATTCATAAACCTCCCAGCCTTCAATCAGAGCTTTTAATATCTGAGGTTTTCAATTAAATTCCAAATTATTAGTGTTAAATTTACAGATCAGTACTCACTGTTAGTCATGTATAATTCTAGATGTACAATTTGGTTAATTTTATCAATAGTGATGCCAGTTAACCAATCACATGATGACATCAACAAATGCAACACAATCATCTATATTTAGCCAATTCATCATAAAAATATGGATTAAAAATAATTTTTAAATATCTTTCACTATCCTCTACAGCGTCCATCACTCACTCCCTGATATTTCTCATGTACTTACATCCATAAAATGCCCTTGAAACAATCTGCCTCTTCATATTCTCACAGAGCATCTTTAATGGGGTCCTATAAATGAAGAATCAAAAGATTTGCAAGAGGATCTATATATGTGAGCCAATTTTCCTCTTTATCTGTTTATATCACAGTCCATGAATGTTTATTCTCCACAGTCTAGGCACAAATTATAAGGGACATCTCTTATTTTAGAATGACTTTTCATCATACACCATGAAAATTTTTGTTGCCGTGCATGATATCATCTTGCTCTCCTCCTTCCCCAGGCCTGTGTTCATTCATTCTGAAGCAGGAAACCAGACACCAATCTTCATCTTGATATAGATTTATTTACAGAATGCAACATTACAAATGTCTTCCTCCTCCCTAACCATCACCCAGTGTTCAAGAAGTCTCTCTATATAGTTTTTAACTTAAGTCCATCTGTACATTTTACTTAGACAACTTCCCATGCCCAGAGATGCATGAAGCAGACAGACAAAGCACTGCCTATTTCCATAACTTGTTTTTCCTGGAACAAGTCAGTAGCCTGAAGCTATAGCTTGAGGGGTGCCACCCCACATAAAGCACAGCTGACCAGGAATCTCCCCCACTCTTATCACCTGCCATAGGCATGTTGGAAGGGTTTACATGTTGATACTCAACTTATTTGGCCACTTTATGAACACACCTTCCTTGGCCGTCAAGTCCCAGAGTGGGACTCAAACCCAGAGCTTCTGGTCCAGAGGCAGGGACATTACACATTGTGTCACAAGACCTCTCTGAAAGACAGCACCTCCAACATTGCAGCATACCTTCAATACTGCACTGGAGTATCAGCCTTGATTTTTGTGTTGAAGTTCTGGAGTGGGACTTGAACCCAGAACATTCAAACTCAGAGGCAAGAGTGCTCCCAACTGAGCCACATCTAGGACACAAGAAATCTCTTTTTATACTCTTTGAGTACCAAATGAACAAACTTAACTAATTAACTAAAGAACCATAGACTCTCTTTATACTCTTTCGAGTTATCAACAGTCACAGATTGCAACTCTTTTCAAGTACAATCACAGTTCTTGGTTTCCGGGAGTGGGACATGAACCCACAACCCTCTGATTCAAAGGCGAGGGTGCTATGAACTATATGTGCTCAAGGTACTTAATCAATCAATGCCCTCCACCTGTATATCCTTAACAATACAGTTAACACACTATTAATACCCTGGCTCAATATGGTTGGTTCTTTATTGATTCAGAACAGGAGTGAGTAGCGCCCAGAGAAAACAGTGCACTGTTAACCACATCTGGCCAAAATTTGAGTACGGTCACAAAAGACCTTTGATGGCCAGATTCAACTTGAATTAGATTAAAATCACAACATCAATTTGTCATTCCTTTAAATAAGGTAGTCAATCAAACAAACTTCTTTGTGAAATACTAAAGCTACATAAACACAATCTCACCTGGTGATACAAGAAGATTCAATGCAAAGAAAGAGAAACTTAAATTGTGAACCTAACCATCACCTTCTCAAGGAGAATTAGTGCTGGGCAACAAATGCTGGCCTTGCCAGCAAAGCCCACATCCTGTGAATGAATAAAAAAACATCCTGGACACAACGGAAGAGGAGAAACCAACAACAGTGGCACAAGAACCACCTTCTCATTAACCTCAGGAGTTAATAACTGATCTTAATTCACTTCCTTTACATTTATTTAGCCTTTCCTATTCTGTTTTTCCCCAATATTGGCAATCACCATTTTTTTTTCTACAAATTGGGTTAATACTGACTATTCCCCTGTCCTTGAGTCAATGTCATCACCCATACTATCAGTAAGTCTCATCAACAGTTTATTTCAGTTGCTGATCTGCATTGAGTTAACTGATCTCAGAGCAGCAGCATGTGGTGCTGCAATCTGCCTCAGCGTCACTGGGGCAGGAAGAGGGAACCAAGCCAGGGTTTTTGAGCAGTCAACAACTCACTATTGTTGTATGAAGTGACTACAAGGACGTAGAAGGCGAAATAGGTGGACCTTTGCCTTTCTCGTCTAGCAATTGCTATGTTCCGGCTCACAATCGCTGCCCAGAGACTCTTGCTGAAAAATGCACACACTTGAATGTTGAGAGTGAACAAAGGATCGGGTTCCTCATGGTTGGATTGTTTGCTGACAGTCACCACCTAGAGCTAGGTGTAAGAAAATGGACTAAGGGCTACTAGTACCCTCGATCCATTTCCCAATGGGAATCAGTGTCTTCAGGAAAGCATTGGAATTATATTTCCTTTCCTTTCCCATTTCCTGAGCTCTTGGGCAGAATCTTCTGCCTGCTGGGCGGGCGGGCCCGACCCAATTTCCGGCGGGCGGGGAGCCGATCCCCACCGGAGAAGCGGGCCCCGCCGCCATTTTACGTGGGCGGGCCAATTAAAGCCCGCCCAGCATGACGTCCGGCGGGAAGCGCTATGCGCACCCTGTGCGGGCAGGGGGGGGATTCCCCAAAAGTGAGAGTGTGCTCTTTCACGCTTGCGCATGAAAGAGTACACATCTCCCTGAGGCTAAGTGCTGCCTCAGGGAGATCGCTGACACTTCTAAAAATATGAAAATTAGAAAAAAAAAATCCCTAACATGTCCCCCTCAATGTCACATGAGGTGGAACATGTTCATAATTTACATTATAAGTTTATTAAACTTTTTAAATCCCTGCATGAAACCTCATCCCGCCAGTGGATGAGGTTTCATGTTTTTTCTAATTCCCGCCGGGGTTCCTGGCCTGCCCGCCAGCCTTAAGGTTGGACGGGCAGGTCCTTAAATTGTTTTAATGATCCTGTCAATGGCCTCAATTGGCCATTGACAGGTCGGCGGGTGCACAGCTGATTTGGCTGTGGCCTCGCCTTCCTGAAAATTTAAATGGGGCGCGGTGATGTCGGGGGTTCTGCCCAACGTCATCCTGCGTCATTTTACACATCGGCGAGCGGGTCCCGCCCCCTGCTCGCCGACGGCAAAATTCAGCCCCTTATCTCCATGTGCCTGTTTTCAGAGGTGAAAATAGCATGCCACAGTACGTAGCCGGAAAAAGTCAAATCTAAAACTTTCACTGTGCCCTTTCAAAGGAAAGATTCTCAGTGACTAGGGGTTATAGCGTCACCTTCATTTGCTGGCATACAAGAACTCACCACCAATACGGATGGCAGATTCTACTATGATGGGGCCTGAGAACTCCAAACGACAGATCAAGACACAACCAGTTACATTCAATAAAATATCACAGAGCATTCTTCAAGGAAATTCCAAAGTGTGCTGGCCAACATTCTGCCATCAACCAATAACACTAAAAAAAATCCATGACTATTTGGGAGATCTTGCCATGTGTGTAAGTTGGTGGATGTGTTTACCAACATAACCATAAGTCACTTACTTAAAAAGTAATTAATTAGCAATACAGTCCTATATCCTGATGACTAATATACTTGCTTATAAAAGCAAATTCTTCCTTCCTGTGTCAGGGCGGGGAACCATTTTCTTATCATGGGCCACACACACACATAAAAATCAACTTAGTTTAATTTTTTAAAAACAGAGAAGACAGAAACTTTCAATTCACCCACTGTTTTAATGCGACGGCTGAATTTGAATATTATATTATTAAATATTATTATAGTAATTTAGCTGACGTTTTTATCCAAAGCAAATTCATAATGATGGTGACAAATGCTATTTTGAAGGTAGGACTGTCACAGGTCTACATTTTTAGAAATCTGGCTGTAGGCCAGATGCGGGGAGGCAGTGGTGTTGTCACTGGGCTAGTAATCCAGGGGCCCCAGGTAATGCTCTGGGGGCCCTGGGTTCGAATCCCCCAACGGCAGATGGTGGAATTTGAATTCAATAAAAAATCTGGGATTAAAACCATCGCTGACTGTTGTAAAAACACAGCTGGTTCACTAATCCTTTAGGAAAAGAAATCTGCTGTCCTTACCTGGTCTGGCATGTGAGTCCAGACCCACAGCAATGTGGTTGACTCTTAAATGCCCTCTGAACAAGGGAAATTCGGGATGGGCACTAAATTGCGGCCGAGCCAGTGACGCCCAGATCCAATGAGTAAATTTTTTTTAAAAAATTTGAGCAACAGGCTGGCTGGATCTTGATTTGGATTGGGCAATGGTCCTGGATCTGCCTTATGGTGTTCCTAAGTTAACCAGTCAGCTACTAGTGGAATTGAAGGCAAATGCTATCTTATTTTTGTAAAATCTGCACGTGAAACTGATCTTTCTCCCACTCAGGTGCACTCTAACGAAATACAGCATTGTTCTCTTTACCTGTCATTTCCACAGCTGCAGCAATTGGGCATGTCATAGGGAGAGCCATTGGTCGAACAGGATAAACAGGAGGAGCCTTGACTACACAGGTCTCCCAGCTGCCAAGGAAACTGTGTCACACTGTATCCATGCATTTCCAATAATTCACTAGGATCTGGAAAAAAAAATAACATAAAATTCGGCCTGCATTTTAGTGGTACTTTCCCCCCAAACATACTGCAATGTATTACTGGCTGGTGTGAATTAGGTGCTTCTGTGTTATGTTGAATAAAAGGTTAAGAGTTTCCAAAAAGTGCTATAACTTATAAGTTGTAAAAATAGTTTTAAAAAATAACTAGCGGGGTTAAAAAAAAATCCAAATTTAACAAAGTAGCTTTTGTGTCTGGCTGTCTTATCCACCTATCTATTTGATCCATCTCATTTTTCATGATTCTCTGAATCTTTCAACTTTCTTTTAAATCTAAAGATTTTATGTTTTCCTCTAGAACATTATCTTTGAGACTAAGGCAGGAGTCAATTTATGTGGGGTGTGTTGGACAGGGTATTTCTGTGGTTTATATGAATGTTATATTGGAGTTTGTAATGTACCAGAGTCTCAGTGAGGGGCCACTCTAATTCAACTTTCCTTTCTATACCTTACATGGCCCTCAAACTGCTCCCTTACTTTTGTCCCATGTCAGACAAGGAGGGGGTGATTTCCAGTTATCATCGCTACTATAATCAGCTGGTGAACTCCAGGCTTAATGCAGTGTCAGAGAGCAATTAGAGCCAGATTTCTCCTCAGCCCGAATTGAACCTCCGAGGTGCTCCAAGTGGGGGCCTCTTGCCTGGTCGCCCAAAAAGAAACTGCAAGTCAAGAGTGTCAAACAACCTAGGAGGAAGGGCCCAAGTTCAATTCCTGATCTGTCAGTTTGTTGATCTTCACCAGGGCATCAATTTTAATGAGAAAGTTGATCTCAGTGGCCCTGGACTGGATTGGAGGAGGCACTCAAACAAAATAGAGCTTCTTCTGGTCCCAATTCTAATCCAGTAGCCACTGCCAGATACCAATTGTATTGGGACGTTTTGGAGCTCAGTGGTGCTGCTTATATTCCTCCCCAATTGTACTCCTTTGTTCATGCTGAAAGCATTGTTCATGTTGAAATAATGGTATAATTCTATGGGTGCCAGCACCCTTTTAGTATATCGCCAAAGCATAAACAGCGAAAGATGGTAAATATTCACATTTGGGAAAATATCACAAACAAATCCGATATACATGCATTCACCAGCAGGGGTCACTCAATAGTGATCAGGCATGGGAGCCCTGTCTGATTTTTCCCATACCTATCCCACAGGGACTAAAGCCAATGTAGCTTAGCTATAGCCACCCTCGCTGAAATCAATTCAATCGCCTCAGACCACTAGAAATTGGCTACCAGAACTCATGTAACAGAGGACTCCATGTAACACCTAAGCAAGAATGGGCCTTCATCCCATCAATTTTAAACTCTTCATTTGAACACAGCACCTCATCCAGCCCCTGAATGATTAAAATAAAAATTCTGCTGCATTTATACAGGTGCTCATTTGGTTCTGATTATTTTTTTGTCAACCATCTCCTCATGTCTGTATTACTGAATTTGACTCCTTTCCTGGCAAATGAATCGCAGACCCAAGCTTCTGTAGCCAAGTTTTATTTTTAATGTAATCAGGAGGTTTCGCCTCACAGACGCTGATCCAGAGTAAACAAGCTCCAGTACAAAAGTAAACACGGAAAATCGCTGGAAACCCACAGCTGGTCAGGCAGCATCTTTGGAGACAGGAAGTTAGGGTTAAATTTGGATCTGAAATGTTAACTCTCGCCTTCCTCTCTCCACAGTAGCTGCCTGACCTGCTGAATATGTCCAAGGTTTTTCTGTGTATTTCAGATTTACCACACCTACATTGCTTTCCTTTTGCTAGCACAAAACTGAGTCACCGATTGTTGCCCCTGCCGCAATTTAAATACTGTAGGGTGACATCCTGTCACATCCTACTGGAATGACAAAGCCTTACTACAAGTCTGTAGGCGTTCTGCTAGGTATGATGGAATCACAAAAGCTGCCCATTCCTGATTACTGTCTGGTCACCTCGGCTAGAAATTGGTTGTGTGGCCATTGGACGAGCGGAGAATCTGGCCCAGGTGATGACCTCCATTGATGAACAGCTTGTCATTGTCAAATGTCTCAGTGTCACCTGCACTATAGGTTAGCCTGCAAGTTTGGAAGCATAGTCCAACATGAGTCAGCAAGTGCCGGGTGTGGGGTGGCTGGATAGAGCATTGGAAAAATCTCTTTTTATAAAATGAAGTGACTGGTATTTAACAGTCTTGACACTCGAAGATCATGAAAATGAGCCAGCAATGCCTAAATTGCAGAGATTCTCATTACATGTTGCGCTGGGATAAACCGCATATCTTAGAATTACCAATGAAATTCTATATTTTTCTTTTTGAAATTTCAAGACCTAAATGGGACTGGATGGACGCAGAGGTTAAGCGCCTGTACTAATCACATTTCCCCAGGCGTTTTACAGATGCAATTATTTATGATGCTGAAACCAAAAAGAAAAAAGGTTAAAATAAATTATGGCAATGACGTGTATTTTGCTGCATTGTTAAAGAATAAAGCTTTTAACTTGTGGTACAGAGAACATGCGTTAGTGACACTGATTCAAAGCAGCTAGATTCATCACTGACATGAAGTAAAATTGGAGTCTTTCCATATTCTTGTCCATAATATGTACGGGACATAGAATTTTCTGGTAATCAACTCCAATATGATTAAACTTGTATTGACAACATAACGTCCATGGGTTCTGTCGAGAGAATTTCATCATGCATCGACAACATTGAGTGCAGTTGACAAGTAAAAACATACAGACCAGAATCTGAACTGAAACCATCCTGTCACATTTACAGTATATATTATTAAAAATAAACAAACATCTTGGAGTGATTACAAGGGGATATTCTAATTTCAGGAGTTCAGAGGGCAGTTATGAACATGCTTGTGTTTCACACCCGCTGGGGATGCCATCGGAACTCTTTATTAGACGACTGCCTTGGGATCACTCCCAATTTTCTGCTATTTTTTTCTCCGTGCGAAAAGAGAGGGCACATAGCTGTAAAATTCCACATGCAGCCAGGCAACTAAATCTAGCAAAGGATAAATGAACCGTAGGGGGAAAAAAGGGTTGAAACAGGTGCCATGGAAGGAAAGGGATTAATACAACGTCAGCCATGATTGCGATAGCATCGTATCACTACGCTCAAGACAACTAAAAGAAGCACAGGTCCTCGTTTCAAGGCAAAGCAGGCGAACAGGGAGCTGAGTTTAAAATGAAATAATGTAAAAAAATAAAATAAAATCATAACTAAAAAAAATGCTCTTCACCTTAATTCTTCAGGAAGCAGTTGGCCGACGTATCATTTACAGCAGCTTCTCATTGGTTGAGTTACAAAAAAATTTTCAGTGTGTATTGCACCAGAATTTAAAGAATTTTTTTTTTTTTGTTTGTTTTAAGTGTGATAAGGAACCTGGTGAAATCAGAACCTCACAGAACCTAAAGACAAAAAATAAAACCCGATGAAAGGTTGCCTTATACATTGAGAAACCAAAATGGGGGGAAAAAAAAAATCACTTGGTGAAGAATTACAGTGAACAGCATCTTAGTTATTCTGAGGATTTTTATTTTGTGGCCACATGCACAGTTCAAGCATGTTGCAAAAAATTAAAAGCAACGGTGAGCAAATGGGAAACAACAGTGTTGTCATTACCTTCAAACCATCAATAGTGTGCCTAAGAATGTAGTGATCTTTCCTGAAAAGGTTTGCAGTTCTTAGTACAGCAGTGCTGGTAAATGAGCTTGCCCCCTCTACACCAAACAACTCCCCACCCCACCCCACCACCATCCCTCCTCCCCCAAACTATTTAGTTGGAACATTGACAAAATAAAGTCACATTGCACACGGGTGTTTGCATAAAATTCATCCGTCCTCTACTTGAAAGAAGACGTTAAGTCAAATGGGTTCATGCATTTGTTACAAATATTGGGCGTTAATCAAGTGAAGGGCGCTGAGGTCAATGTGGAGTTTGTAATGGGGGTGGTGGGGGGAGAAACACAGGAATATTAACAATTAAATTCACGTCCCCTTTTCCTAGGTATAATGGCTTGGAACATCCCAACTGTTTATTTACATTAGAAAGTAGGTGCAGTGTTAGTAAGTGCTCATAGGTGGCACTGGCAAGTGGCAAAACAATTAGCAAAATAATAAAATGAAGTCCAACTATTCTACTTTTAAGTTGCTGACTGTGGAATATAGCTATTCTTTCTGGTCAATTTTTAGCTTAGATTTAGTTTTTCTGTTCCTTTAAGATTAAAGTGTAATATTTCAGTCAACCTCATGTGAAAATGAATTTAATTTTTCCTTGACAACTCTCTCCTCTCTCAAATCCTCTGATTCATTGCTTGGGTATTGGCTCCACAAAGTCAGCCACCCTCCCTAGCCCCTCGCCCAGTGGCAGCTGTATGACACCTGAGCCTAAATAGTGAGTGTGACTTCAAGGGATATCACAGATCAGCCTGGTGCTGTTCTCACTACGTTGACCAAGCTTTACGTCATCTGTCCTAATATGTCTTACGTGGATCAATGTTAAATTTTGTCTGTTCGCACTTCTGTGAAGGGCTTTGGGGCAGTTTACCGAGGTACAGGAATGCAAGTTGTTGCTGTCTACAGTGGCACAATTCTAGCAAAGATCACCGGACAGCAATTAGGGGCAGAAGCCTACGCCAATTGTCCCACCCTCCAACCAACGAGTGCTGAATGGCCAATTGCAGCAACCCGGTACAGTCGGAGCTTGAGCCTGGCCTTCCCTTGGTCGGTGTGTTTTTTTTTGGTCACTGGTTAAACTTGCTAAGTCATTAGCGGAACCCACAGGTTATTAACCGACAGGGAAGTGAAAATGAACTTTCAGAGAAAAAGAACAATCGGTGTACTAAAGGTTCAAATGGGTCAAAAGAATTTCAATATTTTTAACATCAGTAATGCCAACACTGTTGAACCTTGAGATGAGACTCTGTACGGTGCACTGCATATCTTGCATATCACTTCAAGTGTGATTAGGCCAAACTGCATAAAAACCTTTCATCATTTTAGGAGCTGTGAGGTTCCGAGAGCAGATCATAGAAATCATTTCATGTAGCCTATCCTCGTCTTCCTCATCATCCTCGACAGAGATCGATCGGCTGGCAGCTAAGTGGTGGTAGTTAATAGTTACTGCTCAAAGAAAAGATTGAAAGGGCTGATGAGGAGCATGCCTTCAATGCACAGTTCACTTACACACCGCCCCCTGACAGTGACATTAAGGGCAGCTATTAAAAAGGCCAAAGATTGTGCTGAAACTTATATAACCAGCATCAGTTTTGCACTTATCTGTTTTAATTTGTATATTCTTTAATCATAAACTTTATAGTAATGCATTGCAGTTAGAAAATGCACTTCTATCTGATTTTGACCGAAGGTATTCAGTCAAAAGAACACACTCACAAATACAAACACATTCACAGGTTATCTTTTTCATTGCTTTTCATCCTTCCTTCCCAAAATGGAACTTTAAATAGGGATTTTCGCAGCAATATTTTGCTTAATAATCACATATCAAAACATCATCTGGGGCCTAGCAACTGGTCTCACTCTTGGCAGCAACTGAGGTATTGCAGCTGGCATCAATGGCTATGTTAAACAAGCTAAAATAGTTTCCCCGATTACAAATCCCTACTGGAAGTGAGCGTCTGTAGACAGTATCAGGCTTGGCTGTGTTGCCCTCCACAGTTGGATAGCACTCACTGCTAAGTCTTACATCACAAGACCATAAAGTGGAAATGAAAGGGCTGAGGTTATTTAGCTTTAGATTAGGGAATCTGTTGGAAAAAGAGGACAGGTGATGTGTCAAGGCTGCAGCATGTGGGCGCTCCTGGATAACATTGTGATCCAGGGCAAACACGTCTGCAGTAAGTGCTTGCAGCTTGAGGAACTTCGGCTCAGGGTCATTGAGCTGGAGGCTGAGCTGCAGACTCTGTGACACATCAGGGAGGGGGAAAGTTACCTGGATGCTTTATACCAGGAGGCCGTCACATCACTTAGGACAGGGTCTTCTGATTTGGTCAGTGGCCAGGGACAGGAGGGTGCAACTGCAAGTGAGGCAGGTAAGGGGACCCGGTGGGCAGGAGTGCAGGAGTGTGAGCCTCTGCAATTGTCCAATACATTTGAGGTTCTCTCTGCTTGTTTGGTTGAGAGGAGGGGCTGCAGGGTGGATGAATAAACTGACCATGGCACCGTGGTACAGGAAGCCATTCAAGTGGATGAAGCAAAAAGGAACATGGTGGTAGGAGGGGACAGTATAGAGAAGGGGATTGACACTGTTCTCTGTAGCAAAGAGCGAGAGTCCAGGCGGCTTTGTTGCCTGCTCGGTGCCAGGGTTCGGGACATCTGCTCAGCGCTGGAAAGGAACATGCAGTGAGAGGGCAAGAATCCAGTGGTCATGGTCCATGTCAGTACCAACGGCATAGACAGGATGAGGAAGGAGGCTCGGCATAGTCAGTATGATGAGCTAGGCACCAAATTAAGAAGCAGAAACTCAAAAGGTAATAATTTCTGGATTATTACCTGAGCCACATGTAAATTGGCATAGGACAAATCAGATTAGAGAAATGAATGTGTGGCTGAAAGATTGGTATGGGAGAAGTGGGTTCCAGTTTGTGGGGCACTGGCACCAGTACTGGGGAAAGTGGGATCTGTACTGTTGTGATGGTCTACACTTGAACCATGCTGGGGCTGGTGTCCTTGTGAGTCGCATATCTAGGGAAGTAGAGAGGGTTTTAAACCGAATAGTGGGGGCAGGGGTTCAAATTTGGGAAGGTGTGGTGAACTAAAGAGTAGAGACAAAGCAAGGGAGAAAGGTATTAATATGGGAGATGATAAACAGGCTGTGACAGGAAGGGATAGAGAGTACAATTCTAAGAGTAAATCAGCAGCTAAGGCTAAACACTACAAAAATAATAAAAGGACAAAACTAAAGGCTCTGCATCTAAACACACATAGCATTCAAAACAAAACAGATGAAATGATGCTGAAAATAGAAATAAGTCAAATCTGATAGTTGTTACAGAGACATGGCTACAAGGTGACAGATTGGGACCTGCATATTGAAGGGTATGTGACATTTAGGAAGGACAGGAAGTTCGGGAAAGGTGGAGGGGTGGCTCGGCTAATTAATCATGGTATTGGTATATTAGAGAGAGATGACCCAAATTCAGGAAACCAGGATGTAGAAGCGGTTTGGATTAAGATGAGGAGTGAAAAAGGCAAGAGGTCACTTGTGGGAGTGGTGTACAGGCCCACCTAATTGTAACTATGTAATAGGACAGAATAATGGGAGATAATGGGAGCTTTCCAGAAAGGTTCAGCAATAATCATGGGGACTTTTAATCTACATATAGACTGGAAAAATCAGCTAGGCAAAGGTAGCGTAGATGAGGAGCTTGTAGAATGTTTTCGGGATGGTTTCTTAGAACAGCACATTCTGGAGCCAACCAGAGAGCAGGCTATACATGACCTGGTATGGAGCAACAAGATAGGATTAATTGATAACCTCCTAGTGAAGGCACCCCTAGGTAGCAGTGATCATAATATAATTGAATTTGACATTCATTTTGAGCGCGAAACGAGTGTGTCCAAAACTAGTATTTTAAACTTAAATAAGGGCAATTATGAGGGCACGAAAGTGGAGCTAGCTAAAGTGAACTGGCAAATGAGGTTAAGGTTAAATAGGGGTTTAGTGGCAGACATTTAAAGGCTTATTTCAGAATACACAGAATACATACATTCCAATGAGAAAGAAAAATTCCAAGAGGAGGGCCCACCATCTGTGGTTAACTAAAAAAAGTTAAAGTTAGTATCAAACTTAAAGAAAAAGCCTATAATTGCGCAAAGACAGGTGGCAGGTCAGAAGATTGAAAAGAATATAAAGAACAGCAAAGAATGACAAAAAGATTAATAAGGAGGGAAAAATTAGAGTATGAGAGAAAGCTAGCTAGTGATATAAAGACAGGTGGTAAGATTTTCTATAGATATGTAAATAAGAAAAGAGTTAACAAAGTGAACGTTGATCCGATAGAAAGTATGTCTGGGGATTTGATAATGGAAAGTAAGGAGATGGCGGATGAATTAAACAGGTATTTTGCTTCAGTCTTCACTATAAAGGTCACAAGTAACATCCCGGAAATAGCTGTAAATCAGGAAATGGAAGGGAGGGAGGAACTCGGGAAAATTACAATCACCAGGGAAGTGGTATTAAGCATATTGCTGAGGCTGCGGACTGACAAATCCCTAGGCCCAGATGGACTTCACCCTAAGGTCTTGAAAGAAGTGACTAGTGGGATAGTTGATGCATTGGTTTTAATTTTCCAAAACTCCCTAGCCTAGATTTTGGAAGTCCATTAGATTGGAAAATGTAACTCCATTATTCAAAAAAGGAGGGAGACAGAAAGCAGGAAACTACAGGCCAATTAACCTAACATCTGTCATAGGGAAAATATTAGAAGCTATTATTAAAGCTGTTATAGCAGGGCACTTAGAAAATGCTAGGCAATCAGGCAGAGTCAACATGGTTTTGTGAAAGGGAAATCATGTTTAACCAATTTATTGGAGTTCTTTGAAGGAGTCACATGTGCTGTGGATAAAGGGGAACCGGTGGATGTACTGTGTTTAGATTTCCAGAAGGCATTTGATAAAGTGCCACATCAAAGGTTATTGCAGAAAATAAAAGCTCATGGTGTAGAGGGTAACATATTGGCATGGATAGAAGATTGGTTAGCCAACAAGAAGCAGAGAGTTGGCATAAATGGTTATTTTTCTGGTTGGCAGGATGTGACAAGTAGTGTGGCACAGGGATCAGTGCTGGAGCCTCAACTTTTTACAATTTATATAAATTACTTGGATGAAGGGACTGAATAGTTGCTAAATTTGTTGACAACACAAAGATAGGTAGGAAAATAAATTGTGAAGAGGATGCAAGGAGGCTAAGAAGTGACATAGAAAGGTTAAGTGAGTGGGCAAAGATCTGGCAAATAGAGTATAATGTGGGCAAATGTGAAATTGTTCATTTTGGGAGAAAGAATAAAGAAGCAGCTTATTTTTTAAATGGTGAGAGATTACAGAGCTCTGAGATTCACAGGGATCTAGTGCATGAATCACAAAAGGTTAGCATGCCTATACAGCAGGTAATTAGGAAAACTAATAGAATGTCATTTATTGTGAGGGGAATTGATTACAAAAGTAGTGAGGTTATGCTTCAGTTGAGGGGAGGCGTAGTGGTATTGTTGCTGGGCTAGTAATCCAGAGACCCAGGGTAATGCCCTGAGGACCCAGGTTCGAATCCTGCCATGGCAAATGGTGGAACTTAAATTCAATAAAAATCTGGAATTAAAAGTCTAATGGTGACCATGAAACCATTGTTGATTGTTGTAAAAACCCGTCTAGTTCACTAATGTCCTTTAGGGAAGGAAATCTGCTGGCCTAAATGTGACTCCAGACCTGCAACAATGTGGTTGACTCTTAAATGCCTTCTGAACAAGGGCATTTAAGGCAATAAATGCTGGCCTAGCCAGTGATGCCCACATCCCATGAATAAATAAAACATTTTTAAAAACTTGTACAGGACCACATTTGGAGTACTGTATACAGTATTGGTCTCCTTATTTAAAGAAAGATGTAAATGCATTAGAAGCAGTTCAAAGAAGGTTTACTAGACTAATACCTGGAATGGGTGGGTTAGCTTATGAGGAAAGGCTGGACAGGTTAGGCTTGTATCCGCTGGAATTTAGAAGAGTAATAGGCAACTTAATTGAAACCTTTAAGATCCTGAGGGGTCTTGACAGCGTGGATGTGGAGAGGGTGTTTCCTCTTATGGGGGAATCTAGAACTAGGGGTCGCTTATTTAAGATAGAGATGAAGAGAAATTTTTTCTCTCAGAGGGTCTTTGGAATTCTCTTCCTCAAAATGCGGTGGAAGCAGAGTCTTTGAATATTTTAAAGGCAGAGCTAGATAGATTCTTGATTAACATGGGGGTGACAGGTTATCGGGGGTAGGCAGGAATGTGGGGTTGAGGTTACATTCAGATCAGCCATGATCTTATTAAATGGCGGAGCAGGCTCGAGGGGCTGAGTGGCCTATCCCTGCTCCTAATTCGTATGTTGGTGTGTTATGTTTGTATCTATCATCATTGTTAAAGGAAGACTTGGAAAAACGTATCCTTCTGGGACAGAACACTTGCCAGTGCATTTCCTTTCTTGGGCTAGAAATTCGACTGCTACCCAAAATGGGAATGAAGCGGAATTTACTACTTCACCCGGTGATGTGAGAAGAGAGTCACTAATTGGGGTTTCTGCCTCATTTTCACATATTAGGTGAGCTGTCTTGCTTCTTGCACTGGCTATTGGTGGTTCGTCCACTGTGGCAGAAGACATGGGGGGGGTGGAAACTTGGTTGATAGCACTGCCATTTAAAGGGAGCCTGTGCCTCTTACCCTGCCGGTCCTGCATGCTTCAATCAGGAAACTTGAAACTAGGAAAAATTCCCAAATTTTACAAGGGCTTCATAACTCTCAGAAATCTTTGCACAGCAGATCAACAATGGGAAATTAGGTCCGAGTTCCAACTGACAGAAAAGGCAGCAGGTTAAAGCACCCAATAACTATGGTCAGAGGTGGCTGAGTGCAAGTTGCATAGTGCCCAGCATCTGGCTGCAATGTCAACTAAAGTCAATGATCTGACCAGAGCTGTTAAGGTCAGAGTCCTACTTATACCTCTCTTACTCTCTGCGTAGCCCTCCACCGCCTGTAGCTTCACCACTCTCAAAGCTTGCTTCCCCCATTTCACATCACTCTCCTCCCACCCCAGTGGCCATGCTTCAGTGAGAAACTGGCTTGCATGCACTACAGCTGCTAGTGCACTCAAATACGCTCCACACTCGCCCACACCCATCATAACTTTCACCCACCATCCACACTACTCTACTTTAACAGGCACCTTCACTACCCTTCAGTGAGCTACACGCTAATACACTCCCTTCCTTCTTGCAGGACCAGCTACCACACAATAAGAGGGAGATAATGCGCCATCATTTCAAGGGATGTCCCTTTTGAAAGTGGCCATCATTGATGTGGTGTACTCTACACCAGAAAGCCAGGTGGTAAAGGATAGAGCTGGAACCTAATCTTCATACAATATTTAAGTTTCTACTTAGAGATACACCTTCTAATATGACCCTGACCCAACAAACACGGTTTCAGACTGTTCCCAGACATAGAAGTCGAACCAAATCCCCAGTTAATGTCCACTGCCCAGACATAGATAAACACTCAATTAAAATAAGAGGACAAGCCAGGAGCGTCACAACTGGTAAGGTCGGAGGATACGCTCTGCAGGTTTACCCTTCTTTCTCTGTCCCATTGAACTCCCTCCCTCACACACTCTGTTCAGTAACCTGTCGCTG
This sequence comes from Cetorhinus maximus, assembly GCF_964194155.1. Lineage (NCBI taxonomy): Eukaryota > Metazoa > Chordata > Chondrichthyes > Lamniformes > Cetorhinidae > Cetorhinus > Cetorhinus maximus. The sequence continues at coordinate 14,467,298 of NC_135887.1, forward strand.
CTTTGAGCTGCCAGTCATCCACTTCTGCTAACCCCCTGTCGCTCTCTTCTCCTTCCAGATCAACTATGTGAGCAGCAGTGCCACCATGGGAGGGGCACATACTTCCCTCTCTCGGGATAGCGACATGCTTGCTTCCCCAATTTGGTGCTAGGCATCCAACTTGTGAATTCATGGCTCAACCCACTTGCCTTGGTGAAGGGCAAATCTGTGACTCGTTTGATGTAGGGAAGTTCTGCAAATCTAGAACAAAAACAAAAACACCTGGAAAAACTCAGCAGGTCTGACAGCATCTGCGGAGGGGGATACAGCTGACGTTTCGAGTCCCGATGACCCTTCATCAGAGCTAAAAAATATAAAAATAAGATGAAATATAAGCTGGTAGAGGGGGGTGGGACAGGAGGAGCTCGATAGGGGGCCAGTGATCGGTGGAGGCCAGGAAGAGATTGCCAAAGATATCATAGACAAAAGGACAAAGGGGTGTTGATGCTGGTAATATTATCTAAGGAATGTGCTAGTGGGGACATTAAGGGTAGCAAGCAGGACCAGCTAGTGGCAGATGGCCCTAGTGGGGGGTGGGGTGGGGGGAAGGGATCGAAATGGGCTAAAAGGTGGAGATGAAACAATAGATCAAAATAAATTTTAAAATAGGTGGGAAAAGAAAAATATATTTGTTAAAAAATTATAAATTATTGGAAAAAGGGGGATCGGAAAGCAGGTGGGGATGGAGGAGAGAGTTCATGATCTGAAATTGTTGAACTCAATATTCAGCCCGGAAGACTTCATAATTTATATATTTTTTTACAAATATGTTTTTCTTTTCCCACCTATTTTTAAATTTATTTCGATCTATTGTTTTATCGCCACCTTTTAGCCCATTTCGATCCCTTCCCCCCACCCCAGCCCCACTAGGGCCATCTGCCACTAGCTTGTCCTGCTTGCTACCCTTAATGTCCCCATTAGCACATCCTTTAGCTAATATCACCACTGTCAACACCCCTTTGTCCTTTTGTCTATGACATCTTTGGCAGTCTCTTCCTGGCCTCCACATATCACTGGTCCCCTATCGAGCTCCACCTGTCCCACCCCCCTCTACCAGCTTATATTTCATCTTATTTCTATATTATTTAGTTCTGATGAAGGGTCATACGGACTCGAAACGTCAACTGTTTCCCTCTCCGCAGATGCTGTCAGACCTGCTGAGTTTTTCCAGGTATTTTTGTTTTTGTTCTAGATTTCCAGCATCCGCAGTATTTGGCTTTTATCTTACTGCAAATTGAGTACTGTTGCTTCTGGGCTTAGGTCACCTGTCGAAGCCTGGAATGACCCTGAGGCATAGAAATTCAGAGCCACAGAGTATGTGAACTGGTGCTTGGCTGCGGTTGAAGCTGAAACAGGTGACATGTCTCTGGTGCAGCCTTCCTAATGAAGCAGAATTACCAGAAACACCTTCTAACTTAACTGGGTGCAAGATGCTGTGGTCCTGTAACCGTGCATGGTGTAAGGCAGGCTGTTCCCTCCCCTCCTTCGCCCTCTTCTCCTGGTTATCTCTCTGGTTGCTCATGCTCGAGCCACAATGGCAGACCAAGCAGCACACGCGGGTCACCAGGGGAAGGCTGCGCGCAAGCCTCTGGGGCAGAGATTTTCCTCCAGCTCCCAAAAAAACTAACATAAAATTGGTGTCTGGAAGCTGAACTCCCCCTTTGTCTACTTTAACTCCTCTGGTCCAACACCAACCCCAGGAATCTGCACAGGTTTTTACCTTTCAGAATTTGAAACTTTGGTCTCAAAGCCTTTCTATGGGGGAAAATTATCCCTGTCCAGGATATATTAATTCCAATCGCACATTCATCCTGCAGGATTATGGACCTTGCTCAGGAAGGTGAGATTTATTCTGGGTAGCTCTGTGGATGGACATGGGCATGGACACCATGAGCTGAATGGCTCCTTCTGTGTAAATTTTCTATGATTTCTACACTATTTACCTCAATATTCTGGAGTAAAGTGAGTGAACTCATTCTAACAGGAGACACATTTGCCATCTTTTCAATCCATATTCTGGCTGCAAATTCTCTGCTTCCTTTCATCACACACACACACACAGACAGACACAAAGACAGAGAAAGAGACTCACAGACAGGCACACACACACACACACACACACACACACAGATGCACATACACAGACAGACACACTCCCACACACAGAAGCACACCCACACAGATAGATAGAAACACACACACACATACATAGATAGAGACACACACACACACAGACACACACACACACACACACACACACACATAGATAGATAGAGACACACACACACATACGCAATGTAAAATCTATACAAGAACTCTCCCACTTCTTCAAGGAGATTTGCAACCAGCTGGTGAAGCCAGTGCAAATTGCCTGCGTTGTCTCTGCAGGATAGAGAATATTAGTGGGTGTGCAGGGATGTGGTGATTTACTGCTGCTTGCCGCATGAACTCAATCGGCACAACTCCTGGGAGATTTCACCTGGTTCTCATTCTCATTCAAATCGAATGTACCATGTCCCTTATAGTCCAGGGATTCTGGATAAGGTAACAACAAAAAGATAAATGAACGTGTACCAAAATGAAAATGCACTTCCATATCAGTGAACCAGGAATGTTAGAAAAAAGATGCAATGATATTAAACTTCAGAAATTATCTGAGAATCAGTAGGTAGTAGGGAGGCAAAAATTCACGGAAAATAAACTCACCATAGTCATTCTTCTGTCCAGGATAAATTATTCTGAATACATAATCTGTGGCTACTTCTTCCTCCGTCGGTTCTTCTTGGTCCATGGATTTGGCCCTGCTGTTTCTTTTCCGCAGCTTCGGAAAGACTTTGCCCTGAATGTTTGGGAAATACAGCAGTTGGTTGTGTTGCTAGTTATCAACTCTGCCTAAGTGATATTTCCAACTGATTCGCGAGTGGTGTAAGTGAGAAAGACTTGCATTTATATAGTGCCTTTCACAACCACTGGGCATCCCAAAGTGCTTTACAGCCAATGAAAGACATTTGAAGTGCAGTCACTGTTATACTGAGGAAAAGCGGCAGCCAATTTGCTCACAGCAAGCTCCCACAAACAGCAATGTGATAATGACTCAATAATCCGTTTCTGTGATGTTGATTAATGTTGGCCAGGACATTGGGGATAAGATTCCTTACTCTTCTTCGAAACAGTGCCATGGGATATTTTACATTCACCTGAGAGCGCAGACGGACCCTTGGTATAACATCTCATCTGAAAGACAGCACCTCTGACGGTGCAGCACTCCCTCAGTACTGTCCTGGCGTACCAGTCTACCTGGTTGAGCTCAAGTCCTGGAGTGGGACTTGAACCCACCACCTTCTGACTGACTCACAAGAGGGAGTGCTACCAACTCAACCACAGCTGACACTCAAACAGACTCAACACCAGTATAATGTGTAATACGACATAAAATTAAGAGGACCCTGAGGGCTGGTTGCTCTCAGTGCGCAGGCAATAGCTCCTACACCCTTTCTTTGGGACAGGCCTATTTATCTCCTCCAAACCTGTGGGAGAAGGTTTCCTCTGTGCTCTGTGTATAGGCTCGTCAGGCAGTAACTATCAAAGGAGCAAAAGTCATAAATAAAGAGCCTGTTTATGATTTTGCTACCAACGGAGGAATTCCACCCCTTCTTCCCAAGTCTTTAAAGTAATATAATGTGCATTTTATTTTATACCAATCTTTTTTACTCTTATTCCCGCTGAAGACTTATCCAGAAAATTCTTACAAATCGAAAAAATAGTTTTACGTTTATCATCCCAGTTTTCATCCCACCTCTCCTTAAGGCACGGATTCATCCACTGCTGGGCCACAGCACCTCATTCTTTATCCATGGGCTTCGCGAGTGTATTATAGTATATGTGGGTAAAAGGACGTTAAAGTTGATCAGAATTCTTCCCGGCCATTTGCATTTTAAAACTGGTGGCGAGACTCTCTTTTAAACCACCGCAGTTCCTTGAGTAATTTGCTAATGGTAGTTTAATTATGTTGCTAAATATACACAGGTGAAGGCCATTGTTTAATTCAGAACTGAGAGCACATATAAAGAGAGCCTTATATCCCTGCCTAGCTCAGTCGGCAGAGCATGCGACCTTGAGTTTCAGGGTCGTGGGTTCGAGCCCCCTTTACATTCCCGGCTAGCTCAGTCGGTAGAGCATGGGACTCTTAATCTCAGGGTTGTGTGTTTGAGCCCCACGTTGGGCGCTGTAATATTTATAAAGAGAGCCTTCTGGGACACTGGGCAGGATTCAGAGATAGGTAATGCTGCATTCTGTGAATAAACCTACTGTCAAGGAAAGGATAGGTGTCTAGCTTCGTACTTTGCCATCTGGCTTGGATCTGTGTTACATTATTGACCTACCTTTCCTCGCTGTGACCAAAGTGGAGGATCAAGCTGCCCTCGTGGTAACAGCCCGTTTTCAAGGCAGGAGAGGAAGGCTAACAAGTGGCCACCCTGGGGGAAGTGGAGTGGAGGCCTTTGGATTCCATCCTGACTCACCAACACTAAGGTGCCTCCACTGTCAGCTGAAAAAGGCAAGGTAACAATATCACCGATCTGTAGCAATGTATCTAAGGTCACTAAGCAATTAGCCCATCAACCATTACATCTTAAGAAGAAAAAAAATGCAGCAAAAATACATATTTAGAACACAAGTGATTGACTTCTGCATATAACATGCAACATACATATGAAGGTGTAACATAACAATTACCCTGACTCTAAGGTTACTCAGAAATAAAATTCCCTTGGAGTTTGGGTTGGTGCCTGTTTTTACACATGTTCACAAAAGTTGTGTTTTTGTTAAGTTCATTTTACGTCACACTTACCGCTCACATCCTAAGGAACAAATAGAAGTCACAGAATGCTTATATCCTGACTACCGAGAATCCAGAAAAGATTATGTGAAAATATAAAGTGAACAAACACTTACGTTGTTGGTGGCAGTGGATGCAGACTATCTGACTCAATGGCACAGTTAGGGCGTAATCCCAATAGACACTGAAAATGAGCCAAAAATCAGTATTTTAAAATTGTCTTTTCGATCCTTTGCAATTTTGAAAACAATTTATTAAAAAAAATTTGATTCAGAATTCCTTTATGATCATCCATTGAAGAATTCTCCTTAATGATAATCACGTCTTAATTGTGTGATCATGCAGCAAAGATTACCTCTACCAGGAACTCCCCTGAAGATTCTCACAATCGGCCACTGGGACCCTGGTGTAACTCTTTCGAGTTATCAACAGTCACAGATTGTAACTCTTTCGAGTACATTCACAGTTCTTGGTTTCCGGGAGTGGGACATGAACCCACAACCCTCTGATTCAAAGGCGAGGGTGCTATGAACTGAGCCACAGCTGACACCTCGGGACCCTGGTATAGATGTACCACTGGGTTACAGCAGCTGAGTGAGAGAGCCCCCAAGAAAATTCCCAGTGAAGGAATGCACTGACGGTCATTAGTTGCACCAGCAGTTACACTGACAACGTCTGTTGAAGTAATTTGACCAAACAGGAACAAACCTAGGACAAAAGTAAAATACTGCAGATGCTGAAATTCTGAAATATAAATAGAAAATTCTGGAAACAAGCTTCCCGCACGCAGATGAAACCCAGACCCCCACCCAAGGCATTTAGAAAAGTAGAAGCACAGGTTACCTCTTTTCAAGCTCTGAATCTCCCAGAGTCCCATTCATGAGTTGGTTGGGGGTCCACTTCAGAGTTAAATGTTCTGCAGACTGATGAAGCGACAGGTACCCTGGAACAGTCTCCACATCCTCCTTCTGTTAAAGGAAATAGAAACGTCAACTCTACACCTGCTTTTTAAGATGCTTAGCCTGCTGGTCTAAGGTTCGTGTCAGAAACTTGAGGGTAGAATTTCTGAGTCAGTGACATTTACATATAGAATGGCTGCTGAGGCTCCTACATTACCACAGCGACTACACTTCAAAAGCACTTCATTGGTTGTAAAGCACTTTGGGCAGCCTGGAGGTTGTGAAAGGTGCCATGTCAATGCAAGTCTTTCTTTCTGTTGTCAGTTCTCAGCCTGGCCACCAGATGGAGCAACAGCAAGGCTGTGGTAGAGTAGATGGAGTGAATTCAGGAAGTTTGTTCCAGACTCCAGCCACCCTCTGGGTGAAAAAAAAATGTCCTCACATTACATTTACTGCTTTTGCCAATTATTTTGAATCTGTGCCCTCTACTTCTTGATGAATCTGGCTTAGCACCTGGATATTGCTTGATTCCAGAAAAAAATGAAGGGGTAAGACTGAAACAGCATCGCCCCTTTCCAGTACCTAAAATTCCCTTTCTGATAGTCACACAAACAGCAAGGAGGAAAGAAATTTTAAAAATTCAACTAATTCTGCCAAATGAGGGAGATGCTTTATTTGCTCATATATTTAGATTAAGTTGAGACAACTTCATTCTATACGTCACATGAATATTTCTGTCCAGTCTCAGTATATGTCAAAGGAATTAATTGCTACTCTCCCTCGGGGTTTAAAACATCAATATTCCTGTATCAGTGATGGTACTTCTAGATAGACAACATTACATTAAAATAAAACCACTTGAAAGCACTGAACAGTTTCAAAGAAAATTGTCAGAATTTTCCACCCTCACTATACTGTGCCATTTCTTTTCTAGCCATACTTTTGGATGATGACTATATGAATTTTTGAAGCTGGACATAGGGCCTTTGGTTAGTGAGAACCTGGGTGGGGAGGTTGTGGGAGAGGAGAGAAATGGGCAGAAAAACAGATAGAAATCCAACTTATTATCCAGTGACCTGTGACAAAGTGTGTGCATGAGCATGAGAATCAATCCCCTCCCCACTGTCAAATACCACACTAACTATTATCATACAGGCTGCATGACAGAACTTGGACAAGATAACAGAGGGTGACGAGGTAGCACATCGGTAGGGAGTTAATACCTTCAGGCAAGATGAGGAGAAAAGTTTGGGAGGGGGTTGGCAAGTACATTATTTCATGCCAGTTCAGCAAGTGGCTCATGCTGATCTGACCATTTAATGCGTAATCAATGATCGAGCGCTGTTAACATCAAATCACTTGTTCCGTTCTTTCTGATTGACTGGTAATCTGCGTTATTAATTGTGCCAAAGGTATTTAACTGGATTTTGAATTTTTAAAACAAAAAAAAGGTCCCTCTATGCCAAAGCAAATTAAAATGGATCACTCTCTGGTCGCAAGGCAGTTTCATTCAATAGATATGGACGATTAAAAACTAGGCTTTTTTTTTAGGTTTATTAAAATTCTGATTCATGGCTTACTGACAAGACTGTATCCTTGCTCCCCGATGGGGGTTATTGCTGACATAACCTTCAGAGACTGAATGCAGAACTCAATTCGAAGTCTGGAATGCTGTCTGCCAGGGGTAGATTGTAACCAGGCGCTGTAATGACTGGGGTCCAAAGCTTTAAGCTTGTAGTGCATGCCCTACTCGTTTCACTGGGGAGGTTCAGAGTCAGCAGAGCCCACTGCCAGCATCCTGTCTAATCACTGCAGTAGGCAGCCGGAATTAATTTCACCCCAGGCGTGAGGACACTGGCAAATGGACTTTTATGCAAATGCTCTGCTGGCCATTTGATGAGGGTACGGTAAGTAGCAAAATGATTATGAGGCAGGAACAGCAATCCAGGAGCTGAGTGTTCAAATCTCACCATAGTAAATTGTAAAACTCACTCACTCTCCTAGAAGCGCTTTATCCAACTCAGGGTCGTGGGGAATCGGAGCCTACCCCAACAGGCAGTGGACGCCAGGTGCGATACACCCAGGACAGGATGCCAGTCCATCACAGGGCACACACTGGGTGGGGGGGGTAGCACTTTAACTGTAGCTAATCCACCTAACCAGCACGTCTTTGGACAGTGGGAGGAAACCAGAGCACCTGGTGGAAACCCACACAGGCATGGGGAGAACGTGCGGTCAGAATCGAACCCGAGTCCCTGGAGCTGTGAGGCAGCAGCGCTAACCACTGTGCCGCCCTGAATTCAGTAAACCTTGCAAGTTTGTAGGGTAGCACGACGAACAATGACTAGGAACAAAGAGAGAGAGAGAGAGAAAGACTTGCATTTAAAAAGCACTTTTCATGATCACAGGATGCCACAAAGCACTTCACAGCCAACAAAGTACTTCTGAAATGTAATCACTGCTGTAACGTTAGAAGCATGAAAGCCAATTTATACACAGCAAGATCCCGCAAACAGAAGAGAGATTATTGTATTATTGTGTTGTTGGATGGACTAGTTTCAGTTCTTCCAGGTGCTGAACCAATGGTTAAGTGAGGGAGTTCTTCTGCCATCCTGCCAAAAGCTATGTGGACCAGGAGGAACAGAGCTGAAGGTTCTGGGAGAACTAACAGCTACTTAAAAGCACAGTGAGAAAGTAATTACAGAAGTACTGTATGTAATTCAAGATCAGAGTTGTTCACTTTTAAGCAGAAAGGCATGTATGGAATTGAATCTAATCTGCAGAAAAAAAAGAAATAAAGAATGGTGAAGATCAGTCAAGAGACTTCAGAGCAGTATGCCTGAAGTTATTTAGAGGGATGGGGGAGCTAACAACAGTGTCGTATCACACTAATCCCCGAAGCAAAACCAATATGCTTATATACACCCAGAAAGGTTCCACACCCTTTACTTCCAAAGGGAAAGAAAGAGATTGACTCAATTGTAAGACAAGGAGTCAATTCACCTGTAAAAGAGCCAACGAGTTGTTGCTCAGGGATAGTGCCATTTCCAAAACCGAATGGCTCTATAAGAATGTGTGTTGATCTCACACAACTCAATAAAGCTGTGAAAAGGGAAGACCATCCAAAGCTATCAGCAACTGAGAGTTTAGCAAAATTAGGGAAGAGCTCAATATTCTCTAAATTAGACAACAGCAGCAGATTCTGGCAAATACCACTAGGAGAGAAGTCCAAGCCTCTCATAACTTTCATAATGCCATTTGGCAGATTCTGTTTTAACAGCTTACCCTTTGGAACAACATCAGCACCAGAGATCTTTCAAAGAACAATGTCAAATCTTTTAGAGAGCTTACAACCGGAGTTGTTTGCCATAAGGATGACATGTTGATACATGGGACCACTCAAGCTGAGCATGACATGAGAGTGAGAACAGTGCTGAGAAGAGTACAAGAGGCAGGATTGACACTCGACAGGAAGTGCGAGTTTTCATAGCCAATAATCAGGTTTCTTGGTCACATAGTGAGTGCATCAGGACTAAAGGTTGATCCACTGAAGACCAGAGTCATCAAAGAATTTCCAGCTCCAAGGGACATCATGGTGTTACAAAGGTTCACGGGAAGGAGGTTACGGACACAGGCTCCTACCTTTCCACACACATTGATGCCACGGGTCAAAGAGACAGACTTAGAGAAAATATGAGAAACTTCCTGAAGTAAAAACATGAAACTCTGATAGTTATCACAGAGCAAGAACATAATCAGATCAGGGAGAACAGTTTTGGATCAGAGATCAATCGAAATTTGGAGAAATAGCGGAGAAATCACCACACTCGAGATCTTACGTTGTCCAGACAGGGCAGGGGCACAGTAAGAAGACACGGAAGAGCTTTGATTGCAATTGAGCAACAGAGTTAAAATCAAAAACTAGAGAGGTCGCAATCATCACAAATGAAAGAAGACACTAAAGCAGGTGATCCTAAACCATCTACTAGTTTGAATTCTGTTCGGCAGTGTCCAGAGAGCCAATGGCAGAATAAGAATGCCTTATTCCCTGCAGCAAGCAGGAGAAAGAGGTACAGTAGACTAGTGAAGTCACCATCGGTGTAAGAGAAGGTGAGAATCTCAAAAAAAAAACTGGAGGAAGGAGAGAGAAAGAAAAACAGTTCAAGAGAGCACAATGAGTCTACATTTCCTATGAAACTTCACTGAGATGTTCAGAATGACTAGGAGACTTAAGCATTGGATTGCCAGGTACGGCAGGGAATGCTGAAGTCTGAACAGAGACTTGGGGGAGATGTAGTATAATAGAAGTATGTAAGACTAAGTCCCATAAAGGGTTAACTGTAATAGCCTGTGATGTCATAGAAGGTAGTGATGTATACTCATGTGATCTGAGAGTCTAGGAGGAAGTAGCATGGAAAGAAGCTACTGTAAGGGAGAGCTCTCATAACTGTAAAAATATTACAACAGAGTCTTTGCAGCTGGAGATCTTCGGGAGTTATTGAAACTACTCCAAACCAACAACACAATAACAGTGTACAGCACTATCTAGCTGTGTACTACATTGTTCTGATTTTGTTCACCCCATCCCCAGAGGTCAGATGTTTCTTGCTGTGCACTACTTACTGGCTGGACAAGTACATTATTTTTTCCATACAACAGATGTGTTCTGGAATTTTGATGTAACGACTCCACATATTCCCTTGCTGAAGCTGCAAATTTATCTTCTGACATGCTTCCACTCGAGTGACGCTTTCTTATCTGTAAAAGACAAAATTCACCAACTTCATAAATAGCAGAACGCTACATGCCTGCTCTGTTTATTCATCAACCCAACCTCTGGTAATTCAACCATGTGGGCATTAGACATTTGTGAGGCTTCACCTTGAGTATCAGCAAAGGCTGTCTGGCCATGAGGGCAATCTCAATGAAGCCTAACCCTTACTTGATGTCCAAACATGTCCAATTACAGTGGTAACCCCAACAATTTTCCCATCTTTAATACAGACTATTGTATTGCCACTGTTACACTGGTTGAGATCAGCTAACAACAGAAATCAGAGATTAAACCTGGGAAGGTCTCATTTACATGGTCCAGCCACTGGGAACTGGATCTTGAAAGTGACACCCATTTAGCCTTTAATGTGCGCGAAAGAGCGCACTGCTCCCTGAGGCAAAGTCCTGTCTCAGGGAGATTCGTGAGTGGTAAGTAAACTCTAAAAATGGATAAATATTAAAATTAACATGTCCCCTTCATGTGACAATGTCACACGAGATGGGACATGTTAATAACAAACACACAAAATGTATTAAATTTTTTAAAAAGGGACATGAAACTTCATCCCACCAGTGGATGAGGTTTCATTAATAATCTGCAGCCTGCTGGGGCTCCTGGCCTGCCCACCAGCCTTAAGGTTGGCCAGGCAGGGTATTTAATAAGGTTAATTAGCCTGTCAATGGCCTTAATTGGCCATTGACAGGTCGGCAGACGGACAGCTGATTTCACTGTCCGCCCGCCTTCCTGAATATTTAAAGGGACCGGGGTGAGGTCAAGGGTTCCTCCCGACGTCATTTTCCCTTGGCAAGCGGGCCCCACCCCCAAATTCCCCCGAGGGGAAAATCCTGGCCATTAGGTCAGATGACCAAAAGCTTGGTCAAAGAGATAGGATTTAAGAAGTGTCCTAAAAGGAGGAAAGTGGGAAGTAGGGAGAGAATTCCAGAGCTTAAGACCTAGGCACCAAATGTATGGCACCAATGGTGGAGTGATTAAAATTAGGGATGCTCAAGAGGCCAGAATTAGAGGGTTGAATCAGGGCAATGCTGTTGATGTGCTGTACATGGATTTCCAAAAAGGCATTTGATACAGTCCCGCACAACAGACTTATGAGAAAAGTTATAGCTCATGGAATGAAAGGGACAGTAGCAACGTGGATACAAAATTGTCTGAGTAATAGGAAACAACGAGTAATGGTTAATGGATATTTTTTGGGTTGGTGGAAGGTTTGTAGTGTAGTGGAGTTCACCAGGGGTCAGTATTGGGACCCCTGCTTTTCCTGATATATATTAATAATCTAGGTCTTGGTATGCAGGGGACAATTTCAAAGTTCGCCGCCTATGATACAAAACTTGGAAGCACTGTAAACTGTGAGGAGGACAGTTTAGAAATTCAAAAGGACATTGACACATTGGTGGAGTGGGCAGATAGGTGGCAGATGAAGTGTGAGGTGATTCATTTTGGTAGGAAGAACATGGAGAGACAATAGAAAATAAGGGGTATAACTCTAAAGGGTGTGCAAGGGCAGAGGGACCTGTATATTTGCATAAGTCATTAAAAGGTGGCAGGAAAGGTGGAGAGAGCAGTTAATAAAGCATACAGTATCCTAGGTTTAATTAATAGGGGCATTAAGTACAAGAGCAAGGGGGTTTGCTGAACTTTATAGAACACTAGTTAGACCTCAGCTAGAGTATTGTGCACAGTTTCGGGCACCACACTTTTAGGAAAGATTGGAAAAACTGCAGAAAAGATTTACAAAAATGGTTCCAGGGATGAGAAACTTCAGTTATGAAGATGGATTTGGAGAGGTTGGGACTGTTCTCCAGTACTGAAGGATGGATAAGCAGTTTGATAATTTAGCAACAGTGGAGGAATGGAGAGAGGTGGTGCTGAGTGCACATGTGAAAACTAATGCTGTGCTTTCAGATGATGTCACTGAGGGGCAGCGGGTAAATGAGAAATAGGAGGGGACCCAGGAAAACTTGGGGGATATCAGAGGTAATAGTACGGGAACAGGAAGGGAGGCAATTGCAACTTCAATTTCATTAATTAAATAAATCTGGGAATAAAAAAACTAATATCAGTAATGGTGACCACAAACTACTGAATTGTCATTAAAACCCATCTGGATCACCAATGACCTATATATAGGGAAGGCAATCTGCCATCCCTACCCAGTCTGGCCTAAATGTGACCCCTGACTTTTAACTGCTCTCTGGAATGGCCGAGCAAGTCATTCAGCTGTATTCAAGAAGGTGGCTCAGCACCACCTTCTCAAGGGCAGTTAAGGATAGGCAATAAATGTTGGCCTTGCCAGCAATGCTCCCATCCCATGATTGAAGAAAAGAACTGGACCCTCTTGTCCAGCTGACCTGGTATGTCCAAAAGTATAGTTCTGGATTTGCCTTCCCCATCCCGTTCATTATTGTTATATCTCTGGATAGCTCCTCTGTGATCTTCTTATTGGTAAAGGCTGTGGCTTACAAGGTGTTCCTCACAATTTATCCTTCTCATATATGTGGAATCAGTTCTGCTCAACTGACACCATTTAATCCACAAGCAGAAGTAGTAATAAATTTTTTTTTAAAAACACCTCTGTTGCAACTTGAATAACTAGCAAAGTAATTTTCATTTCCAGGTCAATAATGTTTTATTTATTAGGCTGGCCATGGTTCCACTAATATAGACGTGTGTTAAACAGATTTCTGATTATGTTGACTCTTACACCAAGTGCAGGCCGTTTGGATGGGGAATCCTGGTGTCCATGTGCTCCATGAATACGGTGTCTTTGCACCAGTTCATCTGCCGATGGGTCGGTCCAGTAGTGGTCAGCAGTTTTAAGCTTGGTGTACTCCAACGCACAAGGGCCAACTGTAACAGGGAGCATAAAACAAAACTGATTTTCATTTTCACTAAGGCAAAATGAGAATACAAACATAAATGATACCGTTATACATTCTGGTGTTCGACACATTTGCTTCAGGCTTTAATGCTGGCCAAATTAAATTGTGTTCATACCATCCCGGCATTTCCCAAACCTGCTCCAGGTTGGGATTGAGTCTCACGCGACGTAACTCACAAGTTATGGTTTCTGTTCACACAATACAACCAGCAAGGCGTTTGGACATTGTAACATTCTTTGTTGCATTGGCCCAGTTTTTTTAAAAGGGAAAAATTAACCTGGCTTTGTGCACAGTGGCTAGCTCACATTGCTGCCATTTAACATCCTGGCACATAGGGATGCCAAATCAGATTGGTGTTCAACACTGTTTTGGTCATCGTCCAGTGCTGGCATAAGATTGGCATTGGGAGAGGCCTGGGATTGGTCATTGTCTATTGTTTTGGTTGAGAAATAGCATGTGGGCAAAGGAGCTGTAAAATAAAAAGCAAAAATCTCCAAGTGTGAAATAAATGAACCTAAACACATGACAGCGATTTACCAATTTGAGAGAGCGATCGATGGTCACCAGCTGTGCATCAGAGTCCAAGGCAAGGTGCTGTTCACCCATTAAGTACACTGAGCTCAGCGGCAGGATGTCTCTTGTACATTGGTTGACTTGTGAAAATGATGCTCATAGCTCACTCCCACCAACAGGGTTCATGAGCTGCAGCTTTTTCCATACAAAACAACAGTTGTAACTCACTATTGGTGAGTAATGCCACATCTGCATGTTAAGTCATTATGGAAACTAGAAAACACTAACCCTTTATTCTGTTCCCTTTGGAACACACTAGCAGTTAGCTCAACTGGGTTAATTTGAAACAGCATCTTTTTTATTGGCTTAGTGAGATTATTCAGTAAATGCACTGAGCCACACACATTGAGAAGGTTCAGGTGGGTCACTATAGAGTTAACTGATCTGAGCCAGGCAGTAGTAAAGGTGCTATAACTGTCTCTTGTCTTAAATTATTTCCAAAATACCTATGGAACCTTGACTGTTCTTTGCCCGAGGAAGAAGCTTTTCGACTATTGTCAACTGCCTTGCACAGGTAGGCACTTTTCAGTGCAAGTTACCAAATCACAAATGTGAACCCTGGCTAATTTCTTTGCCTTGCCTCTCACACCGCAGGACGATGAATCCACTGACAGCTCCTGAACCACTAACCCCACTTCCTCCCTGAGATCAGCTAAACTGCCTGCACATCCTGCCATCCGGCATGGCTCGGTACCACACAGGGTGACACAGCTACCCACTGGCTGGTTGACAAAGCAGCTGGTAAGAATTTTTAAATTGTACACAATTTTTTTTTTTTAATTTGCAAAAGTACAACTCCCTCCCATTTTACATATTTATTAAGCATTAGAAGAATATTAATTCGGAACCCTTACCAAGCAGAGAAGCTAGAATCGGTCCGCAGACTGGATCTGACATTAGAGCTTGTTTTTCATAATATTTACTGGAAGGGATAAAATGATACAACAGTATTTACATCCAAGAAACACAGGCAGCACCACATTCAAGAGGGAACAGCCTAGAAATTGGATGGGGCCATAATCCTGGAGCAGCACACACACACACAGTGATTGTCTAATGATGCCACTGGCAGGACCTTGGCAAACTGGGTAGCACTGGCGAGCTGTAGGCCCAATTCTTGGCACCAGAGGCAGTTCACTGGCTGCAGAGGGTGGGGGGAAAGAGCACAGTCGGTTAGCTGAGATGACGGTCAGGGAACGGGGAGTGTTCTTCCTGGCTCCATATTCAGCCAAGTAAAAAACCCTTAAACTTATCTTGTGGCATGGCAGCCTCCAGGGGGTCCCTTTAAGGACAGCTGTTTGACTGCTGTGCAGTCAGCATAAACACACGTTACAAAGGCAACCCCCCCGAGAGAGGCATCGGGGTGGCAATTTGTATAAGCTATGGGCTCAACACCAGTTTCATGCAGGTTCCCTGGATCACTACCGAGTGCCCTATCCAATATGGCATATGTGCATTTCTGACACAGGTTGTGTGTGCGCCCTACCCACCATATGGATGCTGAGGAGCCTGTTTTAGGGCTGTAAAATGGGCACTAGGTAATGGAATTTCTAAGCCAAAATGTTTGAAATCAGATAAGTAAATCAGGGGAAGAAAAACAGCAGTGATGGTAATAAATGGCTGACCCCACACTAGAATCTGAATCTTTGCATTATTAATGTTAAAGCTGGTTGCAGCTTCTTGGCATATAGGCTCATTACATCGATGAAGTGAGTTTTTGACTTCAAATTCAATCTCAGCCTAGCGTCCTTCAAGGTGAAGATGACCACATTCATCAGCTGGGGTGTTGGCTAGGGTTCCGGTGGATATGTAGGCGTCTGCTAAGAGCAATCTGCAACCGGAATGTTCTGCTCCAATAGGACAGGATATCATACACGATCAAGTTTTGGATGAACTGCTGGCTCAGGATTTCCTCTGCTTGCTTTTTCTCTCCACCTCTGGTATTTGCTTGCTTTCGAAGGAAGCTGCAGTGTTTTTTATTTGGTTGCACTAGGTGCAGCGATCCTGGGTGAGCTTCTCCCAGGACTTGAAGTCCATATCAAAACTTCTAAGTGAAGCCTTCACTCTGTCCTTGTAGCTCTTCCTTTGACCAGCATGAGAGTGCACCCCAGACTCTAGATCTCCATAAAAGATTCACTTTGGTAAGCGAGTGTCAGGCATTCTGGCTACATAACCAGCCCAATTCGGTTGTGACTATCTCAACATGGTGTGGACGTTTGGCATGCCAGCTTGGGTGGGCACCTCAGTGTCTGGCACTTTGCCCTGCCATCTGATCTTCAGAAGATTCCAAAGGCAATGCAAGTGAAAGTGGTTGAGCTTCTTGGCATGATGCTGGTACAGTCCGAATCTCACATGTGCAGAGCAGAGTGGGCAGGACTATTGCTCTACAGACTTTCCGTTTGGTAGGTAGGTTTACTCCTCTTCATTTCCAGACTGATGTTTGAAGACTGCTGAAGGCTACACTTGCTTTGGCAATTCTTGCATGTGTCTCATCGTCAATATAGACAGCTGAAGAGGGTGTGCTGCTGAGATAAATGAACATTATCCACTGCTGAAATGTTCTGGTCATGGACCCAAACCTTGGGCTCGAGATAGGGCTTTTCTGGAGCAGACTGGTACATTACTTCAGTTTTCTTCATGCTAATCATAAAGCTGAAGTTTTTGCATGTATTGGAGAACAAGTCCAGGCTACATTGCATATCCAACTCTGAACTGGCAGCTAGTGCACAGTCATTGGCAAACAGGAAATTGCAAAGTATGTCCTTTGAACACCTTGGTCTTTGCCTGGAATCATCAAAGATTGGGCAGTTTCCTGTCTATGTGATATCTGATTTCGATGCCAGGATCACCATCATGGAAGTCATCGGAGAGCATGGTGGAGAAAAACAGGCTGAAGAGGAATGGCACTAGCACGCATCCCTGTTTAACTCCATTAGTGACTGGGAATGGTTCGGAAGGCTCACTATCATCCAGGACATGCACAAGCATGCCGCCGTAGAACTGTTGAACCATTGTGATGAATTTCTCAAGGCAGCTGAATTTCTCCATGACCTTCCAAAGGCCCTCATGCCTGACTGTGTCAAAGGCTTTGGTCATGTCAACAAACGTGGTGTAGAGGTGCACGTTCTGCTCTTGGCATTTCTCTTGGAGCTGTCTAACTGCAAACACCCTGTCAATAGTTCCTCAACCATTTTTCTGAACCTGCACTGACTCTTTGGCAGCAGGTCCTGATTGAGATGTGGCACTACACGTTTCAGAAGGATTCTGGCAAAGATTTTGCCGGCAATGGGGAGGAGTGAGATTCCTCTACGATTGTCCCCAGATTGGCGAGTTCCTTTCCGCTTCTACAGGTGGACGATGGAGGCATCTTTGTATCCTTAAGGGACAGTTCCTTGCTCCCACATAGACTGGAAGAGCTTAGTGAGCTGCTTGACCGGGCATTGATCTCCAGCCTTGCAGGACTCCTCTACATGGCGTAGCTGGGATCCAGCTGAGTAGAGACGAGGGAGGTACCGGGCAAATCCTAGGTCAATTAAGCCAAACTGTTTGACCCATCTCCTCGAGGCTGGTAACAGCAACACTGGCAATTGACTGGAGTAGCTCATATGGCTAGCCGAATGAACTGGGGCTCAGTGAGTGGTACCTTGCTGCAGCAAAGAATAGTGCCCAAGAGGGGCACAACAGAAGTAAATAAAAAGAAATAAAAGCAGAAAATACTGGAAAAACTCAACAGGTTTCACAGCATTAGTGGAAAGAGAAACAAAGCTCTGAAGAAGGGTCATACGGACTCAAAACGTAAATTCTGTTTCTCCCTCCACAGATGCTGTCAGACCTGCTGAGTTTTTCCAGCATTTTCTGTTTTTATTTCAGATTTCCAGAATCCGCAGTATTTTGCTTTTATATTAAATAAAAAGAAAATTGCAGGAGGCTAGCAGGTTATTCTCAACCTTCAGGTACAAAGAAAGTCCTGTGCTGGATGTTCATGAATTGTGTCCTAACCGGGCTACCAGTCTCTATAAATAGGGTTCCAGGGGATAAATGGCTTTTCTTTTTTTGCTTCCTTTTTTCCAGGCCTTTTTAAAAGGGGGCAAGATAAATATCTGGTAGGGAATGAGATAGAGATGATCAAATATTCCGCAGGAATGGACAGTCCTGGGCTAGGGGTTGTATGTGGATAGCAGGCTAGCATGAATTAGAATAGATGGAAGAATATCCTGGAGTCTTACTTGATACAGAATGCTGACTCAGGAGGCTGAATGGGCATGTTAAGACCAATGCTTGATGGGATAAGTGATCTTTTCCCAATTTGTGCTTATGTTTTTATGAAGAAGCCTTGAGAGTCAATGTGGGAGCTGGGAAGGAATTGGGGTTCATGTCCAGGATTACCTAACTGGTTTCCTGATCTCATCTGTGCTATTGTGGTGAGGCACCAATTGGAACAGACCTAATGTTTTCCTACAGGGAGGTAGGAAGTATCCATATTGATATATCTCATGCCTCTCACAGGCCCATCGCTCAACCAGAAATGGGGAATGGTGCAGAGTACCCCAAGAAGGGGAGAAATTATACTGGAGAGAAGGAGTGTCAACCTCAAAAAATAAACACAAAACAAATACACTTTCACCTAATACATGTGAAGGCAGCTAAAGTGGAACTACTAACACAAAAAGCACTTTACACACTTATAAACCAAGAAACACAATATTCACATTTCAGATATTCAAATACCTCTTAATTCATTCCAATCTGATTAACCTTTGGGAAGTTTTGGTTCTTTTAAAATTGATACTTTTTCTTTACAAAAGAAAATATTAATTCAGAAGAATAATTTAATTTTCAATTAATTTTAATTGACTATCGCCTTCAAATTCTTTTGGCTTTAGAATCCTCAAAAAAAATCAACTATTTGGTGGTGATTCAAAACTTATTAGCATGGAACCTTGATTCTGGACCATAATGCAAGTTTTCCCTGGATACTTGGAGTTTCCAGCTTCTGATTGGTCTATATAGATTATGACTTCAGCCTGTGAAAAGTAAGATCCATTTGTTCCATTTTAAAAAATAACATAGCCTTGAACTAAAATGTTGACAACACAACTCACCCTGTATCCAACACCTTGAATCTCGGTTGGTCTGAGGTTAATTACAACAGTTGCATGGATAGTCAAATCCGGATAGCAATTTAATCTGCTGGATTAAGTAAATCACGTCTGCAAAAATCACTTAACATTTAATTGAACTTTAGCTGGCTGATGCAAAAAATCAATGCCGAACCAAGATTCCACTTGTATCTAATCAATTATCAGATTCTATGTACGTTGAGTTTTACCATTGTCTCTGATTGATAGTTTTAATTGGGCCTAAGGTGGGTAAATGAAATTGAGGTATAGATCGGGGATGATTCAATTGAAAGGTGGAAAAAGGCACATGAAGACGAATGGCCTCCTCCTGTTCCTACATTAACATTGTCGAAAGGGCCAGTTTTCTTGTACTAGCTCCACTGTCATGGCTATGTCCAGAGCTGCTGAATTAATACACTGGGTGTTTGTACTGCCATCTACACATCAGAATCGTACCTGGAGTTATCGACAATGTACTGCACAATTTTATCCAAGACCTTCTCGAACAAAGCTGTGCGCACCCAAATGTGTTTGATAGCTTGAGGTGTAAGAGTTGGGCTCTTGGATATTGATCCCTGCCTCTTCAGAGATTCCTGTCCATTTGACTGGTTTTTCCTGCCAATACACATGTGCATATAATAAACAGTTTAAAACTTAAAAGGAATCAAACAGTATCGTTAAAAGTCAATTGCTCCAACTATTATCACACCTATTGAATATATGATTTTTGTGTGACTTAATATGTCGATCAATTAAAACCGCATTTTATTGTGAAGCTAATTTTATATAAAATGCTTGCTCGCTGTTTAAAGACCACATTTCAAAACTGGTTATTATTAGCCTTAATATTTCTATTCAGGCATGATTGACAGATTCAAACCCTTGTGATGGAAGTGAGCACCAGAAATACCCAAAAGCTCAATCCCCAGTTTATGCTACATTGGCTATTCTCAGCTGGGTTAGCAGTGGGCAGGCTGGATAAGGCCTCGTGGTCTGCGGGCTAGGGCTGGTGAAAAGAAGGAGCCCAAGTTACAAAAAAATGGCCAAAAAGGCTAATGGAATTATAGCCTTTGTAACTGGAGAGTCAGAACATGAAGGGGAGGATATTTTGCTGCAGCTTTACTAAACTCTGTTCAGGAGTAATTCAGGGCACCGTACCTCAGAAAAGTTATGTTGTCCTTGGATGGAGTGCAGCACAGATTCACCAGAATGTTACCGGGGGCTCCAAGGGTTGGATAAGGAGGAGAGATTACAAAGGTTTTGGAACATAGAAAGCAAAGGGGTCATTTAATTGAGATTTTAGGATTTTTGAAAAGAATTGATAGAATAAACTTTTTCCGTTGTGGAGGAGTCTAGGACAAGGGCACAAAATGCAATAAATGATAACTCAATTAATAATTTTAAACATAAAACAATGTAGGACAAAGTATACAAGAAAAAATATTGGGTGCTTGTGATAAAAGGACAGCAATAATTATGGGTGATTTTAATCTACATATAAACTGGAAAAATCAGACTGGCAGTAGTAGCCTGGATGAGGAGTTCATAGAATGCTTTTGAGATAGTTTTTTAAAAAAGAGTAGCAGGTTCTGGAACCAATCAGAGAGCAGGTTATATTAGACTTGGTATTGTGTAATGTGACAGCATTAATTAATAACCTCAGAGTGAAGGTACTCATAGGTAGCAGCAACCACAATATGTCTGAACTTTACATCCAGTTTGAAAGGAAGAAGGGTGGGTCAAAGACTAGTATTTTAAACTTAAATAAGGGCAACTCTGTGGGCATGAAAGCTGAGCTCGCTGAAGTGAACTGGGATACTAGGTTAGGGGACAGATCAATAGAGAAGCAGCAGCAGACATTTAAGGAGATATTTCAGAATACTCAGAATAAGTATATTCCTACCATAAAGAAAAATTCTGAGGGGAGGACCCACCATCCGTGGTTAACTAAAGAAATTAAGGAAAGCATCAAACTTAAGGAAAAAGCATATAAAGTTGCAAAGATGAGTGGCAGGTCAGGTGATTGGTCAGAATATAAAGAACGGCAGAGAATGACTACAAGGTTAATGAGGAGAAAGAAGCTATAAGCTAGCTAGAAATGTAAAAACGGACAACAAGAGTTTCTACAGGTATTTAAAAAGGAAAAGTAAAGTGAGTGTTGGTTCTCTAGAGAGTGACAGTGGGGAGTTAATAGCAGATGATAAGGAAATGGTGGATGAAATGAACAAATATTTTGCTTCTGTCTTCAGTATAGAGGATACACAAACTTTCCAGTAACAGCTGTAAATCAGGAGATGGAAGGGAGAGGGGAACTTGGTGAAATTACAATCACTAGGGAAGCAGTACTGAGCAAACTGATGGAGCTGCGGGCTGACAAGTCTTCGGGTCCTGATGGACTTCATCCTAGGCTCTTAAAAGATGTGGCTAATGAGGTAGTAGGTGCGTTGGTGTTAATTTTCCAAAATTCGCTAGATTCTGGAAAGGTTCCATCAGACTGGAAAGTAGCAAATATAACCCCTCTATTCAAGGAGGGAGGCAGAAAACAGGAAACTATAGGCCAGTTAGCTTGATGTCTGTTGTTGTGAAAGTGTTAGAATTAATCATTAAGGAGGTTATAGCTGGGCACTTAGAGGAAGTCAAGGTAATCGGGGAAAGTCAGCGTGGTTTTGTGAAAGGGAAATAATGTTTACCTAATTTATTGGAGTTCTCTGAAGGCATAATATGTTCTGTGGATAAAAGGGAGTCTGCACATGCGCTGTACTTGGATTTCCAGAAGGCATTTGATAAGGTGCCACATCAAAGGTTATTGTGGAAAATAAAAGTTCGTGGTCTAGGATGTAATATATTAGCATGGATGGAGGATTGGCTGGCTGGCTGGCAGAAAACAGAGTATGCATAAATGGGTCTTTTTCTGATTATCAGGATGTAACGAGTGGAGTCCCACAGGGGTCTGTGCTGGGGCCTCAACTTATTACGATTTATATCAATGACTTAGATGAGGGGAGTGAAGGCATGGTAGCTAAATTTGCAGATGACACAAAGATAACTAGGAAAGTATGTTGCGAAGAGGACATAAGGAGGTTGCAGACAGATATAGATAGCTTGAGTGAGCAGGAAAAAATCTGGCAGATGGAGTATAATGTAGGAAAATGTGAAGTTGTTCACTTTGACAAGAACAATAAAAAAGCAGAATATCACTTAAACCAAGAACGGCTGCAGAATTCTGAGGTGCAGAGGGATCTAGGTGTTCTAGTGCATGAGTCACAAAAAGTTAGTATGCAGGTACAGCAAGTAATTAAGAAAGCTAATGGAATGCTATCCTTTAGTATGAGAAGAATTGAACACAAAAGTAAGGATGTTGTGCTTCAGTTATACAGGGCATTGGTGAGACTACATCTCGAATATTGTGCGCAGTTTTGGTCTCCTTATTTAAGGAAGGTTGTAAATGCGTTGGAGGCAATTCAGAGGTGGTTTACTAGATTGATACCTGGAGGGAGCGGGTTGTCTTATGAGGAAAGGCTAGATAGACTGGACTTGCTTCCACTGGAGTTTAGAAGAGTGAGGGGTGACTTTATTCAAGTATATAAGGTCCTCTGCAGTATTGACAGGGTGGACGTGGAAAGGATGTTTCTTCTGGTTGCTGAGTCCAGAACTAGGAGGCACTGTTTTAAAATTAGGGGTTGGCCTTTTAGGACAGAGGTGAGGAGAATTTTTTTCTCTCAGAGGGTTGTGCGACTTTGGAACTCTCTGCCTCAGAAGGTGGTGGAGGCGGGGTCATTGAATATTTTAAAGGCAGAGGTAGATAGATTCTCATGAGGCAAGGGAATTAAAGGTTATCGGGGGTAGATGGGAATGTGGAATTCAAAACACAAACAGACCATCCATGATCTGATTGAATGGCGGAGCAGACTTGAGGGGCCAAATGGCCTACTTCTGCTCCTAGTTCATATGCTCATATATATTTCCATCCAACTATATGGTACCATGTGAGAGCTATGCAACACGCTGGCTGATATTACACAAAGCCAAGCAAAAAAGCTGAGCAAATACCGCAATTGTATAGATCCTGAACGCTTCATCCGATCTTAATTTGCTTCTTAATTGCAGAATTGGCGTCTAAATAGCTAAAAGGTTAAGTCAATAAATTAAGTCATAATTAGGTAACAAATGAAATAAGGAGAAGGGAAATTTCTATTCACATTGTGCAGGGAGACTTCTCAAGGGCAGTTAGGTATGAGCAATAAAAATGCTGGCCTCGCCAGCGACGCCCACATCCCATGAAGGAATGAAAAAACAAGATGGAGGGGCTATAGTCAAAGTGACCCTGGCCAATGTTCTTTACCACACTGACCTCTCACTAGGATTATTTGTAATACCCATTGGTAGTCTTCATTCCCATCTCAGCAGCAATGTCAACCACTGTAATATACTCTTCTCCTCTCCCCACCTCCTGATATACTCACGTCTGGATACTCCAGTTAGTGAAGCTAAATTGGACTATTGGCAGAATGCCCTTGCTGCAGTCTCTCTTGAAAGTCAAACTGAGACGGGTCTGGCTCTGAGCTGATGGGAAGCCTTAAAGTCCCACTTACTTGTTATCCACCTGTTGCTGTAACTCTTGAACTTTCTTGCACAGATCGCCCGCTATTTGATAGGCTTTCCCAACTTTTGTAAAAAGTGCGGCTACTTTGTCACTCCGGAGAAAACCAGCAGCCCTGCGCTTCAGCATGTAGAGCAGGCAGGCCTCCACGACAGCTAGAACAAGAAGAAAGGATGTCTATTCAGCCCACAGAATCTTTCCAATTCGCAACCAATTAAAGCAATTTTAAAATTAAAGCATTAGAGCATTTTTTTTTTTTCCTTTTGTTTAAGACAAGTTAAGAGTTTCTCCTGGAATTTCTATTTGTTAGGTTTAATGTGCTCACAGGTAATCTTGGACTCGAAATGCAGTTATTTGATTTAACAGATAATCTGAACTGTTTCTTTAAAGGTCACTGCTTCAAATAGTCAAATCCAGGTCTGTACACTGCTAAGGTCTCCCATAGTTTTGTTTTCTGTAAGGCAAACGATACGTTGATTTGTACGGATAAGATATCGTGTAATATGTAAAGTACAATTCTGTGACCTCAAAATCTAACTACTATTTGGTAAACACTAGGGGTGATAATGGTTTGATTACTGTTTAAGTTGTCACCCATCACTGGGGGAAAACTGACAGGATGAGAGAAAAAAAAACAAAGTCTCCTTACATACGAAGTGCTGACAGTGTTACTATTACTACCAGTGTAAAATCTAAGCCATTATTAATTATAACTCACAGGGACACATAATCTGTCGGGCTATGATGTAGAGTGAGCACTCCTACATTTCCTGGCTCC
Source organism: Cetorhinus maximus (assembly GCF_964194155.1). NCBI lineage: Eukaryota > Metazoa > Chordata > Chondrichthyes > Lamniformes > Cetorhinidae > Cetorhinus > Cetorhinus maximus. The sequence goes on from NC_135887.1 coordinate 14,491,818, forward strand.
ATAGGAAGTTTGTTGTTTAAAAAAAAGTTTTTCATCGGTGGCCACTGTTTGGGCTGCAGCTGTCGCTGTCGAATCCTGGCCTGGAGAGATCTAACTTGAGTCTCATTACTGACCAATTTTTTTTGAGGGTACTCAAAGTAGGAGCTATGTACATATATAAATTGGGGGCCTAAAACCTGTTTCATATACCTGCCTGAAAAAAGCCCAATCTGTTGTGCCGTATTTTTAAGATGTCTTTGGAATGAAGGATATTGGTCCTCAACAGGACCCCATTGTGTCTCCTCTACTCCTGCAAAACAGTGCAACCCTTGTCCAATTTCTAGTTCCGTTTTCATCTTTCTTCATGAGTAACGTCATTCAACAATCGTTGAAAGAAAAGCTCTCACATATATTCAAGGCAAGGGTGATACATGCATTGCTAATAAACCTAAACTTATCCACAAAAGAATGCAGGAAAGGAACTCTGGAGTACATGCAAATAGAGCGCTTTTTGTTATTCTGCTCATTTATCAGAATTTTACCGGTCCCGCCAAAGTTAATGGACTTTTGAACGGCTCGCCACATATTACAGCCCTGCCCCCATCGCGACAGGGCTGTAAAATTCTGTCCAAAGCGTTTCTCAGCATCATTAAGAAATGTGGATTATAGAAAGCACTGTGCAATTATCTTGATGATATTGCATTTACAACATTATCAAACCTCCCTGTGCCCCTCACACTCCAGAATGATTCTGTATTAAAAAAACATTTAGAAATGGATCTGGATGCCAAGTATTGTTTGATGTTCAGAATATCAAAGGAGCAATTGAGATGTGCTTGGCACTTCCTGGAAATGGAGATCATCATGCTGTATTATTTTCTGAGCTATTGTTCTCAAAAAGTTTCATATGGAAAGATAATTACATTTAGTATTAAAAGGACTCTTCTGATTGACCCATAATTAACTCTGGGTGCACAGAATATTGATCTGGTTTTGTGTATGCAATAATTTACATGAACAGCAACATTCCATTACCTCTAATACTTGACAGTATAATCTCAGCGGTTTGAAGTCACAGGCAATTACTGGTTAATACAGCCAATGTTATTTCAATGCATGTTTGAAACATCTCACTGTTGGATCATTATGGATAAGGATGCTAGGGAAAATGCAAAACACACATGACAGCAATTCATAATGATCATTTTTTGGGGTTATCATCAGGTGGCCATTAAAAGTACGCTGGTGCTCTCCCAATATGGTTTCAAACAGAGATCGATTTTATTTTTATTCTTTCACAGAGTGTGGTTGGCTAGGCCAGTGTTCATTTCCCATTCCTAATTGCCCTTAAGGTGGGGGTTGTAAGCTGCCTTCTTGAACCGCTGAAGATGGTTGCAAATACTTCAGCCTTCTGTTTTGCACTGATGTGCTGGGCTCTCCCATCACTGAGGATGGGAATATTTGTGAAGCCTCCTCCTCTGGTTGGCTGTTTAATTGCCCTCCACCATCCACGACAGGATGTGGCAGGACTGTAGAGCTTAGATCTGATCTGTTGATTGTGGAATCGCTTAGCTCTGTCTATTGCATGCTGCTTCCGTTGTTCGGCATGCAAGTAGTCCTGTATTGTAGCTTCACCAGGTTGACACCTCAATTGATTTGATTTTAATATGCAGTACAATCAGATAAAACTATAGAAGTAGACCATTCAGCCCATCTGGTCTGTGCTGGTTCTTTCGTAGAGCAATCCAGTTAGTCCCACTTCCCTGCTCTTTTCCTATATCCTTGCAATTTTTTCTCCAAGGGGAGAATTTTCTCCCTGTCGAGAGGGTTGTGTAGGAGTGGGCGCAGGCATGCATGTAGCCGATTGCTGCCCGCGATCGGCTGGGCACCGCCATTTTACGTGGGCGGGCCAATTAAGGCCTGCCCAGCGTGATGTGTGCCCGGAAGCGCTGAGCGCTCCCTGTGCGGGCTGGGGGGGGTTGCCTGAGTCGGGGCCTGCGTTCTTTCACGCATGCATGTGTAAGACTGCAGAAATCTCCCCGAGGCACAGAGCTACCTCAGGGAGATTAGTTAAAAAAAATTTTAGGACATGTTCCCTCATGTGAAACAGTCACATGAGCTGGGACATGTCAATGAATTTTATTTAAAAATTTTTCAAACCTTAAAAAACCTTCATGAAGCCTCATCCCGCCCGTGGATGAGGTTCCATGAAAAATGCGAAGGCCGCCTGGGCTCTTCGCCTGTCTGCCAACCTTAAGCCTTATTGTTTTAATTGATAGTTAACTGGCCTTAATAGGCCTTTGACAGTTCGGCGGGTGTGTAGCCGACTTGGCTGCGCACCCACTGAACTGAAAATCTGAATGACGCGCGGTGACGTCAGGGCCCAAGGTCACCGTGTGTCATTTTACACCTCGGCGAGTGGGCCCCGCCCCCGCTCACCGAGCCGAAGATTCTGCCCCAAGTATTCATGTAATTCCATTTTCAAGGCTACTGAATTTGTACCCACCACCTTATCAAACAGCGCATTTCAAATCCTAACCACTCGTTGTGTGAAAAAGGTTTTCCTCACGTCACCTCTGGTTCTTTTGCTAATTAACTTAAATCTTGTTATTGACTCCTCAGCAATTGGAAATGGTTTCTCTTTGTATACTGTAACAGTTCTAACAAATCTTCTCTTAGCCTTCTCTGCTTTAAAGCAAACAACCGTAGCTTCTTCAGTCCACCCACATAATTATAATCCACCATCCCTGGAACCATTCCAGTAAGCCTCTTCTGTACCCTCTCCTGAGCCTTCCCAGTAGTCTCGGTGATCCTATCACACAGTCAAACATATTCATTCAAAAACTTATGCAGGAAAAGAAAATGAAGGTCTTCCAGTACAAGTGAATTCCACGTTTCACCCAGCATTTCAGAGCACATGTATCAACATTACAGGAGTGCAAGGTAATTATAGATAAGGAAGGCCCATCTCAATCCATCCATCCAGGAATACCCATGTTCTACTCTCACACTTTAAAATAAGATTCTGGATATACCTACTCCATATCCTTAACCCTCTTGTGTACCAATAAGATGCCACCTTTCCAGCAACAAATTGCCTTAACATACCATCCTTAGCATCAAAAAGAGTCCAAAAAGACACCTTTCCAGGAGTCCCCACAGTTTTGATTCATAATTTGGATCTCCATCACCCAAGGTCAGGTTCCTTCACTACGCTGCTGCCAGCACTTGAATTCTTAAGGGCATTTCCCATAAGTCGTGAAAATGTGACATCCTGAAGCAAATTCCACAATTTTCTACATTGCTAGTGTCATGTGACTTAAAATGAACACTGCAATTTTTCATAAATAGTCCTGAAAAGTGCAAGTTTCTGGGCATGAGAACAGCTCCCTCAGCCCTCTCCAAAAGAGTTTAGGGGCTGGAGAGGCTGGGAGGAGGAGATGCAAAATAGCGACAGAAAGCAGGCGTGGGGGGTGGAGTACCTGTCATCATCCTGCTGCCATGACAGTATACCAACAGCGGGAAAGGTGGAGGATGGCCCACCTGTGCCAGTTAAGTGGCTAATTAATGCCCTCTTCCCACCACCACTCACATTTTACCTGCAGCAGGTGGGTCCCCTGCTGCTTTGGGAGACTACCTGATGAACCCTGGTGGCCTCCCCATGGGCTGGGGAATTGGGGGGGGGGGTTCCTCTGATCGGGCACGCTGCAGTCACAGAGGGGCCTCTAGGCAGCCACTGGGGGTGCCCTCACCAGACTCTCCAGGCAGGATGACACAACACCTTCTCCTGCCATTTTGCCAGCCTTCCCGTTTCCCAGCCTATCGCCATGGGGCAGGTAAAATTCCGGCTAGTAAGTCACTGCACAGTCCCCTTTCTCTAACTCGCTCATTATCATCCTTAATCTTCCCTTCAACCTAAAGTCTCCAGCCAAACCAAAACCCCAAACTTGGCATCATCTAACCAGAAGTTCTTCATTCACCGAATCTCACTCACGTGCTCTCTCCGACCTGGATGCCCTGCATTTACGGACTTTAAGTTTTTCAATTCAAAACAAGGCACGAAATGGAGATAAGGAAGATGATCTTTCTTTAAATCCACTCCAGATGCCATCTCCTGGGGTGTCAGGTTTTGAGATGCTGAGATAATCACATATTTAATATTAAAAAGGAGTCGAGTGTTCCCTGCGTTGTGCAGTGAAAATGACAGATCACATCATGAAAAGTAATGTGGGAGTTAAAGTGGCGCTGTAAAGACTAATACCATTTTATTTAAAAAATGAACTGCAAGAGGGCAAAAATGTGGCACTGATGCAGCATGTGTAGATAGATCTCATTACGTGCTTAAAATTCACTACATGGCGAGTTCCTAATTTTGTCCGTCTTCTCTGGACAAAGCACATGCAGGGTAAACCAGCCCTTTCACAACAGAGAGGGAGGGGATATCAGTGGGTTAGTCACCCTGTGTTACTGGCCATCTCTTATTAATCAGTGCTTTCCTTTTTCTTTTTAAATTCTATTTCCCTTCCTTCTCCTCTTCACCCATTGCTTTATTTTCTCTCAATTTGTTTCTTTCTCCCAGTTGTTTGACAAGCTTTCGTTTGTTCCTATTTATTTCTTTCCATTTACTTATTTCTCCATTTTATTTCCGATGGTTTATTTGGAACAGGTGCGGAACAAAATACAGTACAAATAATGCACGCACAGGTATAAAAACACGTTGTAGTTAATAAAGAATCCAACAGCATGCAATACTTCATAGGAGGTAATTTCCTTTTCTAGTTTTCTCCCCTACTTTTCAATTTGCATTGACCTCCTTACAGGCAAACGACAGCCAGGCCTTCAGTACTTCATCCACCAGCCTTATGCACATGCCAACAATGAGTGTTGGCAGGCTAACTGACCGGAAGACATTACAGTCCTGCCCGATCTTGTCCTTACTCGTGTGTTTTTATCAGGAGTGCTCCAAGGTCAGGATTTTGCTGTGAAAATAATGGTGAGACTTATTGTTCATTGTTATTAAAGAGCAAATTGGAAGACAACTGCCGTTGTCTGCACATGCTCTGTTTAATGTGAAAATCAGAGGATTCTTCTTTGATTTGCTCTACTCCTCCATGTGCTTCACTACACCGGTACCTTGCTGGGCGACTTGGCATTCAAACACATGAAGGGTGTGAAGCTGTGGTACTTATTCACTAAATGCGCACTAAACATGCCAAAAAGAGTTAGAGACTGCCCATTCAAGTACAAGTGAATTTAACAGTGTGGTAAGTCTTATTTCCTGCCAAACAACTTCCCCTGCACCGAGATTTTACTTTTACAAGTATGGAGTCTCATTACTTCAGATTTTAATACTTGTTGCAGATTTAATTTTCCTTTTAAAACTATGCTTCTGTCTCTTCTATCTTTCCCTTAATCCCATCTTTCTTTCCCTCTCCTTATTTTATTTACTGTACACAAGCTTAAATTAAATTAAATAGTCTAATTTACACTTCCTGGTTTAAACTGCATGCCTAAGCAAGGATTCTTCAACTGGATTATTTGGAGAGACCCGCTGTTGCAGTACAGCTACAACACTGGCATCTACCCGACAATGTAGAAAATTGCCCAGGCGTGTCCTGTATACAAAAAGCAGGACAAATCCAACCCGGCCAATTACTGCTCCATCAGTCTACTCTCAATCATCAGCAAAGTGACGGTAGGGGTCTTCAACAGTGCTATCAAGCGGCACTTACTCAGAAATAACCTGCTCACTGACGCTCAGTTTGGGTTCCACCAGGGCCACTCAGCTTCTGACCTCATTAGAAACTTGGTCCAAACATGGACAGAAGAGCTGAATTCCAGAAGTGAGGTGAGAGTGACTGCCCTTAACATCAAGACAGCATTTGACCGCCTGCGACATCAAGGAGCCCTAGCAAAACTGGAGTCAATGAGAATCAGGGGGAAAACCCTCCAATGGCTGGAGTCATACCTAGCACAAAGGGAGGTGGTTGTGGTTGTTGGAGGTCAATATTCCTAGTCCCAGGCCATTGCTGCAGGAGTTCCTCAGGGTAGTGTTCTTGGCCCAACCATCTTCAGCTGCTTCAACAATGATCTTCCCTCCATCATAAGGTCCGAAGTGGGGATGTTCGCTGATGATTGCACAATATTCAGCACCATTCACGATTCCTCAGATACTGAAGCAGCCCATGTCCAAATGCAGCAAGACCTGGACAACATTCAGGCTTGGGCTGATAAGCGGCAAATTATATTTGTGCCACACAAGTGCCAGGTAATGACCAACAAGAGAGAATCTAACCATTGCCTCTTGACATTCGATGGTATTACCATCACTGGAGCCCTCACTATCAACATCCTGGGGGTTATCATTGATCAGAAACAGAACTGGATCAGCCATATAAATATTGTGGCTACAAAAACAGGTCAGAAACTGGGAACCCTGCAGCAAGTAACTCACCAACTGATGCCCCAAAGCCTGTCCACCATGTACAAGACACAAGTCAGGAGTGTGATGGAATACTCTCCATTTGCCTGGATGAGTGCAGCTCCAACAACACTCAAGAAGCTTGACACCATCCAGGACAAAGTAGCCTGCATGTCGGCACCCCCCATCCACCACCTTCAACATTCACTCCCCTCACAACCAATGCACGGAGGTTGCAGTGTGTACAATCTACAAAATGCACTGCAGAAACTCACCAAGGTTCCTCCACAGCATCTTCCAAACTCACGACATCTATCACCTAGAAGGACAAGGGCAGTAGATGCATGGGAACTCCACCACCTGCAGATGCCCCTCCAAGCCGCACACCATCCTGACTTGGAAACATATCGCCGTTTCTTCACTGTCGTTGGGTCAAAATCCTGGAATTCCCTTCCTAGCAGCACTGTGGGTGTACCTATACCACATGAACTGCAGCAGTTCAAGAAGGCAGCTCACCACCACCTTAAGGGCAATTAGGGATGGGCAATAAATGATGGCCCAGCCAGCGACGCCCACATCCCGTGAATGAATAAAAGGAAATTCCTCATTTTCGGCCACCATAAGCAGGGACATGTGCGAGGCCAGGTCTACTTTGAAACAGAATTAACATTTTGAGTCTGTAGGACTCTTCTTCAGAGGTGCTCTGAGGCAGAGTCATACGGACTCTAAGCGTTAACTCCGTTTCTCTCTTCTCAGATGCTGCCAGAGCTGCTGAGTTTTTCCATCATTTTTTGTTTTTATTTCAAATTTCTGGCATCCGTGGTATTTTGCTTTTATCTACTTTGAAACAACTGGCCTTCAATGCGAGGGCACCAACTAAGGCCAACAGGGAAGGGAGCTTCATGTACCATGTGTGCATTGATTATGTATCTGCATTTGGACGTGGACTGCTTCAGTATCTGAGGAATCGCGAATGGTGCTGAATATTGTGCAATCATCAGCGAACATCCCCACTTTGGACCTTATGATGGAGGGAAGGTCATTTTATCATTAAAATATACTGGAAATACTTAGCAGGTCTGGCAACATCTGTGGAGAGATAAACAGGTTTAGAACTGAAGAAGGGTCACAGACCTAAAACATCTAAGCCTGTTTCTCTCTTCACAGATGCTGCCAGACCTGACGAGTATTTCTAGCATTTTCCGTTTTTATTTCCGATTTACAGCACCTGGAGTAATTTGCTTTTGTATTAAAATGTTTGTGTCAGCAGTCTCATGATCTTGTTTTATGACTGCCTTTGAGGGCAATATACTGAACCAGTGCCATTATGTGGAAGAAAAAGTCATTCTTCTGAGTTCTGTATCATATTACGCTCATTTTTTTTTTAATAAACAGGGAAAGAAACACCAAACCTATTCATATCATTGGGAAAGAGAACTCAGCTCTCTTTAAGCTGCCTCTGTTTCTCTGTTTAGAGGCAGGGAGGACCAAGGTTGTGGATGGATTTGAATACGAGAATGAGAATTTTAAACTGCCAGTTAGCAGATTTGTGGCCACCAACAGCCCATTCTGCCCACCATATTATAATGGAAGAAAGTAAATCATTTCCACATACATGAAGTTGTTTCAGGCAGCTGGAGGCATACAGGAAAGATGGGTGGATGTGGCTACAGAGCCATTGAAAAACAGTATAGTCATAAACTCCAGTCAGTCTGAGAGATTTGTGTACTGATATCATGGCTCTAGAACACAGTGTAAAGTCAGAATGAAAAAATACTGCGAAAAAGGCAACTGACACATTCAGAAGGAAGAATGTCACAGTTTTGCTTTTATTCTTACATGGGATGTCAGTGTCACTGGCAAGGCCAACCTGGAAAAACTCAGCAGGTCTGGCAGCATCTGCGGAGAGGAACACAGTTAACGTTTCGAGTCCGAATGACCCTTCAACGGAACTAAGTAAAAATAGAAGAGAGGTGAAATATAATCTGGTTTTAGGGGGGGGGGGGGGACAAGTAGAGCTGGATAGAGGGCCAGTGATAGGTGGAGATAACCAAAAGATGTCATAGACAAAAGGACAAAGAGGTGTTGAAGGTGGTGATATTATCTAAGGAATGTGCTAATTAAGGGTAGAAAGCAGGACAAGCAAGGTACAGATAGCTCTAGTGGGAGTGGGGTGGGGTGAAGGGAAGGGATCGAAATAGGCTAAAAGGTAGAGATAAAACAATGGATAGAAATACATTTAAAAATAATGGAAATAGGTGGGAAAAGAAAAATCTATATAAATTATTGGGAAAAAAAAAGGGGGGGGATCAGAAAGGGGGTGGGGATGGAGGAGAGAGTCATGATCTAAAATTATTGAACTCGATATTCAGTCCGGAAGGCTGTAAAGTGCCTAGTCGGAAGATGAGGTGCTGTTCCAATTTGTTGCCAATTGCTAGTTGCCCTCGAGGAGGTGGCTGTGAGCCACCTTCTTGAACCATTGGTGTGGTGCAAGGTTTCCCGCAGAGCTGTTAAGAAGGGAGCTCCATGATTTTGACCCAGCGATAAGTGAAGTTCAACGAACGGATAGGAGAAGGGAGCAGGTTAAAAAAGCACTATTGTCACCATCCTGTAACCTTTGTAAGCATACTGGTCTCTGAGCTGTTCTTAATTTCTAGTTTAGTTCAGGAAAAAAAATATAACACGTCCCAAAATGTGGATAACAGCAGTTACACAAACAAGACTTGACTGGCACCCAATTCACAAAAACTGTCAAATAACAAATTACACTTTCAGCGCCAGGCCAACAAGCTAAAGAAAAGCAACTGTTGGTTTTCCTGTGCCAAGGCAATGCAGTTACTTCATGATGCGTTAGTCAAGAGATTTGTGAATCTCTGTGGTGCTCCTGATGGTGAGTCAGACGATAGCTGGTAAAATGTTCGTGGCTGCTAAAAATAAATTGTGTGAGCCGGGTGCTGGGGGATGGTTGTGAATTTTCCTTTGATTGGCTCATCAGGGTTTTTAAGTGATTCACACTGATTTTAACAAGGTGCAAGTTTGGGGTAGGAGGGAAACCTGACAGAAAGCTCAGCAATGGCCACTTTACACGACTGAGTCTCATTTAGGAAGTACCGTGCTGCCAGAAAGAGAAGGTAAGATGAGGGAGGAGAGAGAAAAAAAGAAAGACATATTTGCATAGCAATTTTCATGGCCTCAAGGAGTCTCAAAGTGCTTGCCGGAAAAACTCAGCAAGTCTGGCAGCATCTATGGAGGGAGAAACAGAGTTAACGTTTCGAGTCCGTATGACCCTTCTCCAGAATATTTTTGAAGTGTTTTCACTGTTGTCAAGTACTAAGTGCAGCAGAGAATTTGTGCTCAGCAAGCTCCTGGTGGAGTAGTAAACATTGGCCAGGACATCAGAGAGAATGCTTATTGGGAACCCAAGGTTTCCAGGGACCCAAGAGGACCCACGGCATGATTATGCACCTACTCCCACTTCTGTAACATCACCCGTTCCACCTCTGTTCACCTGCTGCCATTCAAAAGGTGCTTAAAAAAAGAACGTTCTTATTGAATTTGGTGCTGCTGGGGAGAAGATTTTTGCGTCAGGTGCAGTCACTGGGAGAGACAAGTCCATTGCTAGGGAGGCTCATCAGTACTTGTAGGAGCTGAAGAAACACTCCTACTGTCCCTGGTCTGCAAGAATTCCACAGGAAGATAAAATTGAACGAAAATTGAATGTTCTGATGACGTAACATGCCATAAAAATACAAGTATTGTATCCCCAAAAGGCAAAGCAGAGATAAAAACTGCCACACTAAAGAGGGATTAAACAAAGGATTCTCAATAGTTCATTTACACAAACCGCTCAAAATTACAGAGATAAAAACAAAAAACTGCGGATGCTGGAAATCCAAAACAAAAACAGAAACAGAAGTACCTGGAAAAACTCAGCAGGTCTGGCAGCATCGCGGAGAAGAGCACAGTTGACGTTTCGAGTCCTCGTGACCCTTCAACAGAATTACCTTGGCTCAGGGTGTATTATATTACAATGCTTCCACAAGCAGGAAGACGTAATTACAGTGTGACAAATTTACTTAAGTGGTTTTATTTCAATGTGGACATTGGAATTTATTGTGCAAAAACTTGATGGCAAGTGTGTGCAGCGCAAAATCTTTTCACCCAGATACCTTAGGCATATGTGACAATTCCTGACCTTTTTCTATCATGGGAGTCTCACACACTGTATACACAGTTGACTTGTATGTGCTTTCCAATAACAACAGGCAATTTTTATCCTTGTAAAACATCAGTCGGCTTATACATAGTGGAAATTTACTCAAAGGCTTGTGCTCTCCAGGTATTTACACCATGCAATGCTCTTTTTGCCAATGAGATCATTATAAGCACAGTGGTAACCCTCTGAGTATAACCTGTGTATTGCAGCTAAGCACCATGGATCTTGTCCTCCCCCATACATACAAGGCTCTAATAAAACAAAATTAGGCATTTCATACTGTGATTGCTTGGTAATTGCTGTAGAAGTGTCACACTCTCACCATATTATCTTAGACAAAATATATTAGAGAAATGAGAGTGACTGTGGCATTTGTACATAGGGGAATTGCTTGAAGAAGTGATCATGCAATTGTACCTCCGGTTCTCGTGTTATTGGCATGATCCCATCAAATACTGCGGAGCAGATTCCAAAACTGGTAGAACAGAAGTATTTATACTTGTAACCAGTGCTTCCCCCTCCTAAATATTAATGGGTAGATTCCAGAGAAAGTACTCTCACCTTTGAATCAGAAGCTTGTGGAATCAAGTCCCACTCACGAGACTTGAACAATAGAATCTAGGCTGACACTTCCATGTGGTACTGAGAGAGTGCTGCACTGTCGTAGGTCTTATCCTCTGTCAGATGTTAAAAGAAGGCCCCAGTCTTCCCCATCAGGTAAAAGGTCCCGTGCACTAATCAAAGAAGAGCTGGGCAGGGCCTCAGTGTTTATTTATTGCTCAACCAACATCACAAAAAATGATTATCTGGTCATTATCACCTTATTATTTGTGTACAATTGAACTACTGGAATTCGCTACATCACAGCAGTGTCCACAGCTCAAGTTACCTCATTGGCTAGAAAGCCAATGGGTTTGTGAAAGGCAGTATATAAATGCAAGTTCTTCCTTTGACCTCTATTAGAAGCAGCTGATTGGAGACATGTGCCCCTCCCAGGATCAGGTATACTCCCAAGTATAAATGACCACACCTGTAGGGGAATAATAGCAATGTAAATCAGCTGGTAATTGTTCGACAGGCCATTAATTATCTTGATTTAAGAAGTTCATTCTTTGATCTGAATAGATATTTGTGTCGTGACCTTGTGCAGCACATTCTCCCCCCGCTATGGGAGTGGGATTATAGAGGTATTTGCATCTCCTTCCTTGGCGGCCATAAACTTGGTAATTTTTCTAGTAGGTGCCTTTTACCTATGTGATATAGAAGCCCATGGTGCAAAAACCATGGGAGTGGCAACCTGTAGTTGCTTTGCTGCCATGGGAGGTTTTGATTCTCCGGCAGATTAGTAGACCTACGTTACTATGGGTTCCCTACAGGCCCAGCCATTTATTTTTCTCTGGTCTGAAACTGGTGTGGTTTGCAGAGTGCACACTCCAACTAGGAGGCCGGATTCTGGCCGTGGCTGGGCCCTGAGTCCCCAGAGTAATGTTATTTTTGCAGCTTGCCCATTTTATAAAGGTCCAAGCTGGGCCATTTGTTTCATTGGTTACACCCACCGAAAGGACCACTCCTGCTTCTTCTGGTTCCATAATAAACCTAAACACATTTTGGTGGTGGACACTTGCTAGGCCACATCCACATCCAGAAAAACCAATGTCTACTACACTCAGGACAGCCCAATTTCCCTTATGGGTCTTACAACAGGCACTGGGTCCCTGATTAGCAAATGCAAAATGGCCTAATGCTGACTTTGAGCAGTGGTCTGGGACACCTAAAAAATTGCCTGACCCAATGTCAGCTCGAAAGTCTTTCCTTGCAGCGCAAAACATTGGTTCCAGAAATTGGTTCTGTGTTGAGTTTGTGTTATGTTCACAAATCCACTACAACAAGGTCCACTTTCAGCCCGAATATAGAAACTACTGTCAGTGATTTGCACATATCTAGCATTTTACACCCCTATTAAAACAGTTTTTTTTAAAACAAATTTAGCAACGCCACCTCCCAATTTTAAAGTTGGATTTAATGTTAATGGTATATTCATTGTATTGTTAAGATACAAAGGTGAAGGGCATTGTTTAATTAAGTGCTTAGAGCACTTGTAAAGAGAAACTGCTGGGACTTAGGGACAGACATATATAATGCTGCATTCTGTAAATAAACCCATTATAAAGAAAAGTACTAGTGTCTAGATTCATACTTCACCAACTGGTTTGGGATTGGAGTAACATTTGACTCTGTAATCTCTCTGTTCTTCTCCTCAATCAAAGTTGCAACATTGCTGAAAGGAGAGACATGTCGAAGTTTCTCATCTTGCACTCTTCAGGACGCTTCCCAAGAATACCAATATAGAGGGAAGACAACAATTCATACTGTATGTGAAGAGAGTGCTGAGTGGTTAGCAAGCGGACTCTGATTGGTAGAGGCATTGCTTCAAAGCTAGCTGTTTCATGCTGCTACTTTGCAGTAGCAACACAAGTGGAATTTGCCACTAAAAGGGTGCTGCTGTCAAGCCAAAAAGACGTTCTCCCTATCACACAAATGAATAATGTGATATATGAATTTCAGTGTCAGTGTGATGATAGGCATGTAGGCTGTACATTCCAAAGACTTGGTGGATCATATCAAACAGCATGGCACAGCCGCTGTTTGCAATGGGCAATATACCGTACCAAAACAGCCCGTGCTTGCAAAGCTCAAAGCACAGTGTCCAACATCAGATGTGATTCTGTGATTGGACAACATTTGCTAAATAATCCTCAGTGTGCTAAGAATTACGCTGACAACCAATTTAAGATTGTCAGTAGGGCTCGCAGTTTGATGCATTTGCATGCACTGGAAGCTACATATATTAATACACCGGGCCCTGTTCTTTGCAGACAGAAAGAACATGTACACACATTGTGTCTGTTTCAGCTAAACAAAATAAGTGACAGCCATTCACTGACACATTCCTCAGGGCAATGCCTTGACCAATCAGGGTCAAGCTGCCTGGTCTAAATTTCAAATAATGCTTGGCAGTTAACTGTCAGTCACCATCACTGGTGCATTCTCCATGGCAATGCATCTACCAGAGTCCACGTGCCAACCAATCAGCACTCTCTTCACATACAGTATAAATTGTCGTCTTCCCCCTATATTGGTATTCTTGCGAAGTGTCCTGGTGAGTGCAAGATGAAAAGCTTCGACATGTCTCTTTTTTCAGCAATACTAAAGTTGCATCATTTAAGTGTACAAGTCTTCTCCTTATTCTACCCATTAAAATCCAAGACATTTTTTTTGCACTAAATTTCATGTGACATTAATCTACTAATCTTTGTCCTTATGAAATCAGAAGCAATCTTCTTCACAGCACATCTACAATCCCTATCTTTGTGTTATTTCAATTCTGAGAGGAGTAACAGTCCCCACTTTGATGCCTGGGAAACATCATTGTTCACGCCCTTCCACTCCTCTAGTATAAAAACATTTTGTTGTGTGGTATCAGAACAGTGGAAATGCTTATCCATAATTTTGCAGTGAAATCAACATTCTTTTAAAAGATAACACTGATTTATGGGCCATGCATTGATTTATGATATGCCCAGATTCCAGCTAATTTAACGGTGCACTCAAACATCAACTTCTGCTCCTGCTGGCAACCCTGTGGTACGCCAATTTTGGTTAGTCCTTCATTAATGCACTCACATTAGTCATCATTAGTATCTGAGTTAGGAGTCGTGTTTTCAGGCTCAAGGGGTGAAATTGGTCCACGCTGGTACAGTGAAATGGGGTCATAGCAAATCGACAGGTTGTTCTACATTGACTTAAATGGCAAATAAAATTGAGCAGTGTATGTACCAGCATTGTGTAATTGTATTGGGAAATAGGTCGTAGATTCCCACTGCAATATTCCAGAAATGCTGCCTTTATTCTGGAAACTCAAGAAAATATTTAATTCTCACTGAATCTGAAGTAGTCTAGTTTCAGATTAAAGATCTGCCCTGGACCATTTATATTTTTACTTCCCTCTTCTCCTGTGCTGGCTGACCTACATTCAGTCCCGGTTAAGAAATGCCTCAAATTTAAAATTCTTATCCTTGTGTTCAAGTCCCTCTTTGGCCTTGTCCCCTCCTACCCACGAAGAGCTCCTCCTGCCATACAACCTTCTGAGACAGCTCCCTCCTCCAATTGCGCATCCTCAATTTTCTTCCCTCCACCATTGGCAGACTTGGCCCCAAGCTCCAGAATTCATTCCCTCAGCCCTTTCGCCTCTGTCTCCTCCTTTGAGGCGTTCCTTAGAATCTACAGTGGTCCAAGCATTTTTTGCTGCTTTTTTCACCTTTTGCTGCTTGGTGTCAAATGTTGTCTGATAAAGCTCTTGTGAAGCGTTTATGGACATTTGACTGTTTTAAGGGTGCTACATAAATGCAAGTTGTTGTTGAAAGCACCAATTCTTGTTAGAGTACAATGGACAGGAGTTTACCAGTTCTCTTCAAGTACTCATTATTCACGCGTGAACTGAGTTAATGAGCGCCACCAATGAGTCACCACATCTCAGCTGGTTCCTATCCCTACTGGATGCCCGCACATGCACAACTAGTTAATGATCAGCAACAAGAATCTTGGCTGATTTCAACTCTTGCTTGCAGGAGCACCTCCATATGTCCCAATAGTCCAGCTCAGATGAGGGCTAGTTTGACACTGGGTTTGTTGTCAAGGGAACTTTCAATGTACATGAAGAGCTTCTATCAGCGACAAGTAGTCAGCATGATCCCTGGATTGGCATTTGATCAGCATTTAAGTTCATTAATCTCCTCTAGAATAGGTTACGTGAAGCATCCTCATTCTTCACATCCACAAGCATCAGGAGATTTAATTTCCTCTAGGTGCTATTTTTATTACACTGGTTAATATGTTTGATTAAATTCTTACCTGCACTACTTTAATTAAATGGCTAAAGTGCTACATTGTAATGACACAGATATAAATTAAACGCAAGCATGTTACCAGAAATAGTATGGAGAAAATGAAATTTTTAGGTAAGTAATGAGGATAAAATTCTTTAATGGACTGACATAAAAATCATGCATCTTTCTGCCTACAAAAATCAAGGGTTTTTGAGGAATTGAAGTCTGATAGGATCTTAATGGAGTTGGATGAGAATTTCTAATCTTAAAGCCGATGTTAATGCCCTGTATTACAGCTATTTATCAGAGTTAGGAAAAATAATTAAGGTTTACAATCTAGCTCCACAGCCCGATTACTGAACAATGCGGGCAGGTCATGGAGATCAAGTGGTTGACAATACTGTTCAAAAGGCGTAACTTCTTAATATTGTGCAGCCATTGGGGAACATTGTACATTATCTGCTGGTAAAGCACATTGGAAACTTGGACTCACGTTTCACATCATCTTGTGATCATTGCGTTCCTGAATTTCTGACACTTCAATAAGGACCACTGGCCCTTTCTCAACTAGAGATGGCCATTAAATAGGTCCAAATTGCCGTCAAGGGCAGAATTTTCCCTGCTCCGTGGAGGTGGGATTGGAGCCAGCGGTAGCCAAAAACCTTTTGGATTTAGAACTGAGCCTTACTACAGAGGGTCTTTCAAGATTTAATCTTGTGTAGATCAACAAATGGAAGCAAATTAAAGACAATACAGATAAACAAATCAAAGCTCCTGAAAGAAATAGAGGAAGAAAAGCAATAGATGAATAATCAAAGGGGAAGTAAGATTAAAATACAGAATGGTAATGAGGCAACAGCTTTAAAATAACCCTTGCCAAACCAGCAGACCTAAAAATTAAAACAGGACAAAACAGCAAGTAGAAAGTATAGTTGTAGTTCGGAGTGAGTTGCCTGGGGTTTGAGGGCCAAATTGGCAGGACTCAAGAGCTGGATGCGACCTAAGCTGGGTGGACATTCCTGGCTTAGTGGGTAAGGGCATTGTTCGGTGTATTATGAGGGCTGGCTGGTAACCAGTTCCACATGTTTCTTCCAATGTTGCTTTTAAGTCAACATTGTGTTAACTCAACACCGCCTGGTGCCTGAGCTTCCAACCTTCTTAGGCCCCTATGCAACTGAGCTACAATCTCAGCATTCATTAGCTGGTTTAACATTGGTCTTTTATCAAGTCAGATTCTGTGAGCTAGCCCTCAGCACTGATGATGTTAGCTTCAGTAGATCCAGTTAGAAAAGTCTGCAAAGAAAGGCCTGCATTTCTATGTTGCCTTTCACAACCTCAGGACATCCCAAAGCTCTTTACAGCCAATGGAATACTTTTGAAGTGTAGCCACTGTTGTGGAAACGCGACAGCCAATTTGCACACAGCAAGATCCCACAAACAGCAAGATGATGATGATTAAGGGATAAGTAGTGGCCAAGATCCAGGAGAAATCCCTGCTTTTCTTTGAAACAGTGCCACCTGAGAGAGCAGGAGGGGCCTCAGTTTAATTTTGCAGCCTCTGACACTGCAGTACTCTCCTGGAGTATCAGCCTAAATTTTTGTGCCCAAGGGTCTGGAGGGGGAGTTGAAACCGCAACCTTCTGACTCAGAGTGCTACTCACTGAAGCCATGACTGACAGCTGGCAAAAACACTTATGTATGTCCGGACAAGTGCCCTGGGTTCCTCACGCGTGGGTGATGCATAACAGGCTATGAGCCAATGTAAAAAGATGAGCTGGCTACCCAGAAGACCAATATGAAAGACTCTTAATCTCAGATCATAAATGAAGAATGATCAATCCGGCGAGGTTCTCAAGTGTTGCCAGGGTGCATTGAACCAGACTTCAAAAAAAAATCAAGTCCTTCAGCATAGGAGAGAAGAAACTGATGGAGTATTGAGAGAAGAGAGAGAAATGCAAATGGAATCTTGTTCAGTTGGCTATCAGGGCAGACGCAATACAACAAGCTCTGAAAACGAAGGTCTACTTTCTATAAAATAAAAGGCATTGTTAATGAATAGAACTGTTGCTAGGTAATAGTATTTTAATAAGCTAAGGCATTTTCATATTTTGCCAAAGTTTTTTTAGAGCCCATAGCAGCTATTTTAATCTTAAGAGTGTGTCAGTTTATTGAATCACTCACTTAAATCCAGAAGCTCATGCTGTAAGCCGATTTTTGAAAAAGTTTTTCATGTATTAAAAGCCTTGACAACAATAAAATAACAATATGGAAAAGTCAGAACACTTATTTTTCTGACCCAGTTTCTGGGCTTTTCAAATCTCCAACATTATCTAACTCGTGATGCAAAGAAGCAGATTCACATGAGTACAGGCACACTTCTCAGCCAACATTGAGAGAGTACTCACCTGTCTGGTGAGCGCAGAAGGGACAATTAAACTTCTAGATCTCTCTTGCTGATCTAACAATAGCCACTGCACAGCAACAAGTGATTAATTTGTGACGCTCTGATGTAAAAGGCACTATATAATTGCTAAATGCTTGATCACAGAAACAAAGTCAAACTAACTAAAAACATTAGGCTGATGCCTGGCAGTGTCAATCTAGTTTTGAATAGCGGCAGCCATTTTCCCACCTTAGTGATCTGATTGGTTAGATAGCTTGCCCCTATGTCTGATGATTCCGTGTGCCCAAATTTGTCCATATGTGTTTATTCACAGGCTTGGCTGAACTTAGTCCATTGCTGTTTACACGTGCCCTGCCCAAGAAAAAGAAAGAAAACATTTCGTAGCCGGCTTTAAGTTGTTAAGCATCATGGTGCTGGTGCTACAAGCTTGGTTGGCCGGCAGCATTGGCAATAGCCACAAAGAAAGAGATAGCTTTAAAAATTGAGTAAGCATGCCTGATGTTTCAAGAGAGATCTTAATACCCAGTGGTCTACTGATATATGACAATTTACATTTATATAGCATCTTTAACACAAGTAAACAACCCAAGGTGCCTTCACAAACTCTGACACCAAGTCACACAAGGAGATAGTATAAAATGTATATAAATGCACTGGAGGGGGTGCAAGAAAGATTTACAATAATGATAGTAGAACTGTGAGGTCACACCTATATAGGAAAAGATGCAGAGTCTGGTTTCTCTTTTCTCTTGCAAAGAGCAGGCTGATGGGCGACCGAAGAGAGGTCTTGAAAATTATGGAAGTTTTTTTTTATTGAAAACACACAGAGGGTGGGTGGAAGCGACGGAGGTTTAGCCTGGCAGCGGAAAGTCAGTGAGAGACCCACATCGCCTCCTTTGTGGAAGGCCCGCTGAACCAAGAGCCAATCAGGCAGCGGAGAGGACAGCAGCGGGCTTTCCGTGAAATCAGGACCCCTGATGGAGTGGGGAGGGCGAGAGGTCCCACCTACCGAGAGTTGTTGGCCAATCAGAGGCTGGCAGCTCTTTTGTCCAGCGGCGCAACAGGGGAGGCAGTGGCTGCTACTGGAAAACAACAACCAGAGGCCCACGGTCAGGCCACAGGTAAGTAATGGCAGGGATTTTGTGGGGGGGGGGGGTGGGGGGGGGGGGGTGCAGGAGGGTAGCTCTCAGTGGGCCCACTTCCCAATGCCAGGTCCGTGATCATGCACCGTGTGCCTTTGAGCGTTCCCCCCACAGCCGCCCCAACCCCTGGAGACAACGAGCAGCCCGCACAGGGTTTATTTCGTATGCACAGCGCCCACAGGCCCACCCGCAGCTGGGCCAATTCCAGCAGCAGCAGGATGTGGCCCTTAAGTGGTCATCAATTCTCTACTTAAGGGCCTCAATTGAGGGCAAGGCAGGAAGCTCAGCCACAGGCCTTCATCGGGGTGGGAAGGTGGCAAGGTCCCCGCCCATCACCATCCTGCCCGATAATCGCCCCCCGTGCCTCCAAACATGCAACTACAGAGGACAGAAGACCCCATCCAGCGTTTCCACTTGTGGGGAACAGCATAACTTGAGGCCATCAATAAGTTAGTCATCAAGAAATCAAACAGGGAACTCTATGCTGTAATCCAGTATGCCAGGTGGCAAAGGTTAGAACTGGAGCCTAGTCTTTACATGCTTTATGAACTTTTATTTACAGCAATACAGATTACAAAAGGAGCATCTCCTTATCCAGCACAGTTTCAGTCTGTTCCTATACATAGTTCTGTAGCGGTTCAGAAAGGCAGTTCACCACCTCTTTCTCAAGGGCAATTAGGGATGGGCAATAAAAGCTGGCAGAGCCAGCGATGCCCATATCCTTGAATGGATAAAAAAACAAGTGAATTCCCAGTTAATGCCCACCACATGAACACAATTAAATACTCAATTACTATACAATTAACATTCAGGGGAAACCTCTTTACCTAGAGGGTAGTGACAGTGTGGAACGTGCTATCATGGGGTGTAGTTGAGGTAAAGGAGATAGATGCATTTAACGAGAAGCTAGATAAGCATGAGAAAGAAGGGAACAGAGGGTTATGTAGATAGAGTCAGATGAGGAAGGATGGGATATAAATTCAGGTATATAATATAAGGATGGGATATAAATTCAGGATATAAATTCAGTTCAGGTATAAATGTTGACATTGGCTGGTTTGCTGAATGGCCTGTTTCTATGCTGTATATCCTCTAGAGTTAGAATGGTGACCAAAAGCTTGGGCAAAGAGGTAAATTTTTGAGGAATGTCTTAATGGAGGGGAGAGGGGTCACAAGGCAGAGAGGTTTAAGGAAGAAGAGCTTAGGCAGCAGAAAGCATGGTCGCTAATGGCGGAACAAGCAAAAAACCAGGGATGCCAAAAAGGACAAAATTGGAGGAGTGCGGAGATCTTTGAGGATTGTAGGACTGGAGGTGGTCACAGAGATGGGGAGGGGTGAGGCCATGGAAGACTTTGAAAACAAGGATAATAATTTAAAGATTATGGCGTTGCCATACCAGGAGCTAAGGTAGATCAGCGAGCTCAGGCATGATGGGTGGTGAATGGGCGTTGCTGAGAGCGGGAGCAGAGTTTTGGATGAGCTCAAGTTTCTGGAGGATATAAGATAAAATGTGAGGCTGGTAAGGAGAACATTGGAATGGTCTTGTAGAATGTCTAGCGTTTTAAGCACAGTTTACCTTCAACAACTGATCAGATCAATTACTGGCACTGCAGCAGAAATATAATCTGATATCTATCTGTATAATATCTATATAAGGGAGGTGGTGGCATAGTGGTATTATTAGGGTATTCCAGAGACTCGGGTAATGCTCTGGGGACCTAGGGACCCAGGTTTGAATCCCAACACGGCAGATTGTGAAGTTTGAAATCAATAAAAATCTGGAATTAAAAGTCTGATGATAACCATGAAACCACTGCCGACTGTCGTAAAAAACCCATCTGGTTCCTTCCTTTAGGGGAGGAAACTTGCCGTCCTTACCTGGTCTGATCTTCATGTGACTCCAGACCCATAGCAAGGTGGTTGACTCTTAAATGCCTCTGAATAAGGGCAATTTGGGATGGGCAACAAATGCTGGCCTAGCCAGCGATGTACATGAACGAATAAAAAAACAACTGCCAGTCCACTGGAAAGGAGAAAAATCCATGACCCTTGGTGGTTTGTGGAGTCTTGTGAGTGAATGATCAGGATTGGTGTTATCATCACAAGTACTCAGGTTTGAATGCCCAGTCTACACCCATCTTCCAAGTCAATGCACGCACACTGATTATGAGGAAAGGTCACACCCAAAACGTTAAACAAACCAGATGTTTATTGACCTGTTGTTTACTTTTTTGATTAAGATTTCCTGCAACCATGAGTTGTCTTTATCTGTGCCAACTTGTTTCATGCACAGTCAGTCAGAGACCCATACTGCTTTGGCAGTTCAGCTGCACCAGATATCATCCAACATCTATTAAAATGAACTAGAATGCTTTTAATGTAGTTTCCTCTTAGCGGTAAGAATTAAATTATGAGTCAGAATCATTGAACATTTAAAACATTAAAGGCCTGAACAACCTGCGCAGTGTTGCACAAGATAAATCTAAAGGAACAATTAATGAGGTTGTAAAAATCATTGTTGTGAAAGCGAATGGAGAACATGATGTTAGGCTTGTGTATGAAAGATCACACTGAAATCCACAAGAAATAGACAAAGTAAACCAACAAATCAGTAACATGATCAAATTCAAACTGGTCCATTGCTCAAGCAATTAAATAAAGTGTGTTACTTCCTGACTGCAACCTAAATGTATGTGGTTGAGGAGCTTTGCGTACCTCTTTGCCTTAAAAAGTGCTCTGGTAGGGTCAAAGGGTAGAGGCCATTGCTGGGCACTGCCCAGAAGTACAATTTAGCCATCTCACATAGAGAGCTCTATTTAAAGCTGCAGAGATAATTATTCCAAGAATATGAAGCTTCTGCGATGTTCAACAATGGTGAAAAGTCTGGCAGATTCTCTGCATACTGCACGTCAACATTCATTAACTTGATGCTGAAGCCTGAATTGAGGCCCAGAGATAGTATATGGTTGAGCTTGAATGTCCTCCAGACAAATTGGGCATGGCTTATAAACACAGGCCTGTCAGCATCACTCACCTCCCAAGAGCATTAAAGAGAACTTGAATGATTGAAGCTCAGTTTTATTGCCAATTTAAAACTCTTGCAACACAAAAACATGTAAATTGAGAAAATCAGTTAAAAAAAAAATCAATTTATATATTGGTTAACCCAAACTCAAAACATTGGGGCTTAGAAAAAGTATAGTCAAACCATATAATAGCCTACAATTATTTCAAGATGAAGGTCTGTGAGAGGGTAGGAGTGATTAAATGACAAAAGGGATGATCATGGACCTTCCTTTTTGTTCCTTCCTCCCCTTTCCCTGCCTCTGTGGTGGTTGGTGTATTACAGATCACCCAGGGGGCCAGAGTTGCTGTAGCAACATGCACTTTACACGCATGTTGTAGCCTGGAGCTCTGGATAGTGATGGTAGAAGCTTCAACTTTCTTTCCATCACATGGCTAGCCAGGGATCTCTCCTGCTACTACCACCTGCCATTGGTGTGTGTTGGAAGGGTTTGCAGGTTGATAATCAAGCCGTTTGGCTACGTTATGAGTGCACTTTCCTTGACCGACAAGTTTTGGGGTGGGACTCGAACCCGAAGCTTCTGGCTTAGAGGCAGGGGTGTCACCCACTGTGCCATAAGAGTGATCCCTGCCTCTGTACTTGCTTTAAAACCAGTTACATCTCTAACTATTGCCAGTTCTAATGAAAGGTGCTGAAATATTAACTGTTTTTCTCTCTCTCTCTCTGTGATCTGAGTATTTCTAGCATATTTTGTTTTTATTTCACATTTCCACCATCTGCAGCACCTTCTAAAAAAAATATTAAAAATATATCATAGTTTGCTAAGTTTATGTGAATCGTCAGCTGTTATCACTGAAATGAAGTGTCCCAAGAACCAGTATCAAAATCTGATCCAGAAACACCCAAACTTCAAACAGTATGTCTATATTTGAAAGAAAAACAGGAATCGGGCAAAATGAAATGTAATCTTTGGATTAATATAATAATTGCTAACTGCTGCTTCACTCATGGGTTTCAATAACATCAAATCTCTAGGATTAGATTAATTCCATTTAATTACTCTCAGACATCCATTATCCTGACTTACACCATAGATAGCACTTAGATGGTTTTTATTCTTTCATAGAGATGTGGGTGCCACTAGCAAGGCCAGCATTTGTTGCCCATCCCTAACTGCCCTGGAGAGCAGTTAAGAGCTAACCACGTTGCTGTGGGTCTGAAGTTACATGTAGGCCAGAACCTGGTAGGGATGGCAGATTTCCTTCCCTAAAGGGCATTAGTGAACCAGATGGATGTTTCCAACAATTGCTGATAATTTAATAGACGCCATTACTGATGACTTGACTAGCTTTGAATGTTAGATTTTATGACTTGAATTTAAATTCCACCAGCTGCTGTGGTGGGTTTTGAACCTGCGTCCCCAGAGCATTAGCCTGGGTCTCTGGATTACTAGTCCAGTAACATTACCACTACACCACCGTCTCCGTAATTGATTGCCTGGACAGATGCAAAATTAAACTCTCAGAAGTTAAAAACGTGCCTGCAAGTGAAGTTTAAGCTCATTTAATAGATTTACATAGTGAGTACATCTAACTACACGTGGATTAGAAACACGACATGCTGACTATTTCAGAGGATGAGGTTTCACAATTAATTGCTCAGTTTTTCCGAGGATATGGTGAGCTGACATCAATCACCCTGCACAAGTACAAAATGGATGTTTCAGAACGGTAAATTAACAATGTACTTTCGCTTTGTCTCCAAAAATTCTCCCTGTTGGATTAAGATTTATTGATTTTTAAGTATGAGCACGATTTCTGATAGTGACACAAAGCACGTCCAGGTGCACCTTGGTAATTTATAAAAATATATCGGGTTAAATGCGACATACTATTAATTTTAGGAACCTCTGATATAAGTGGTTCCAACTCGCAGGCAAACTGAAAAATAATAATGCTC
Source organism: Cetorhinus maximus (assembly GCF_964194155.1). Classification (NCBI taxonomy): domain Eukaryota; kingdom Metazoa; phylum Chordata; class Chondrichthyes; order Lamniformes; family Cetorhinidae; genus Cetorhinus; species Cetorhinus maximus. The sequence continues at coordinate 14,515,850 of NC_135887.1, forward strand.
ATTAGCCAAGTTCTTACAGCTGCTCAAAGTTGAGGAGCAGCATGCGATGTTTCACATTGGTTGCAAAAGCTATTTGCACATTATTGAGAGTCAAGTCCCTGTGGACAATGAGCTTTTACCCATGGTGAGGGAGTTGGGGGTCCAAGGCATCAATCACAACTAAAGATAAATCAGGCAGCAACAGTTATTCCCAGCCCTCCTGTCCAATGATAAATATAATGTCGCGAAGCATATGGTTCACCCCTTGTGCTCTCTGATCTGATCTTTGGATTAGAATGTTGTCCAAAAAGAAGAGATTGAGCAGAATGGGCTATGTTCTCTGGAATTTAGAAGAATGGGGGGGGGGTGATCTCATTGAAATGTATAAAATTCTTAGGGGGCTTGACAGGGTAGATGTAGAGAGGCTGTCTCCCTAGGCTGGAGAGTCTAGAAGTAGGCCTCAGTCTCAGGCTAAGGGGGTCGGCCATTTAGGACTGAGATGAGGAGGAATTTCGTCACGTAGAGGGCTGTGAATCCTTGGAATTCTTCACCTCAGAGGGCTGTGGATGCTCAACCATTGAGCATACTCAAGACAGAGATTGATTTTTGGACACTAAGGGAATCAAAGGATATGGGAATAGAGCAAGAAGGTGTATTTGAGATAGAAGGTCACTCATGATCTTATTGAATGGTGGAGCAGGTTCAAAGAGCGGTAAGGCCTACTCCTATTTCCTATGTTTTTATGTTCTAAAATGCTCCTGCTCTTCTCTGTGACCACAATGTGAAGCATATATCTTTTGTCTATATATACATACATACATTTTTTCTGCTTGGTTTTAAGGTGACAGTTAGGTGAAGCGGCTGTTTCTCATTAGTCACAATCTTCTGTCTCCGCCATTCCTCAGCAACATTAAACCGCTTAGCTGCTGGCTGCAGGGCAAGCACTCTGTTTTGTTGTCCTCATCTGTCTTTCGCGTCCTATGCTGATTAACAGTTTCATTTGCCCTGCCTCATTGTGGATGTTGAGGCAATTTTTATAGCTCTGCCACCAGGCTGTTTTCTATCATTGATATCATTACTCTTCAGCTTTGGGTGCTGTCTATTGATACATGGTTTTCATTAGTTTTTCCAGCAGCTGTATTCATGCATCATTTCACTGTTGTTTTGCTGGATTCAGCCTTACTTGTTGATTCATGCTCGTATTAATCTTCTTTATGGAGTTAGTCAGTATGCTGCTTTAATACATTGCACCAAATACTGATCAGTTTACTTGTCCTTCATCAAGATGCATTCAAAAGAAAACGAATTTGCTGAACGCTCATTCTTTTGGTTTACAGAACCTATTCAAATATAACTAAAAGGTGGAATAACTGCAATGAATAGACACCCTACTAATGGAAACGTTTGCTAGCACAGCGATCAGTTCCTTGTAATATTAGTGAGAATGACAAGGCAATTTTGTTGACCACCAGAGAGTTTGTTTATCCAGGAACTTGGCTGGCAACCCTTAGCCCACCGTTCAGGGCATTCAATGTGAAAGGAGTAAGAGACAAGACAAGGGAGCAGAGGCTAATTTTCCAATGGATCATTTTTGCATTCATTGTTTGCTGGGTTCACAAAGGCAGTAGTCCCACAAATGACAATCAGATGAATGAACAGGTAATTCATTTTGGTGGTGTTGCTTGATGAAGGTTGACCGGGACATCAGAGGGACATCTTCCTTTTCTTTTCAAAATACCATGGAATCTTTTTTGCCCACAAAAACAGGGGTATTCCTGTGTAGATGCCCCCTGCACTTTGATCTTTCCTTACAGCATGCCTCTATGTTGCTATTCCGCCTGGGAAACCAGCATCCTGCAGCATCTGCATGAACTTCACTTTCCCTGTTGAAGGGAGGGGCAGCGCCTCAGGAATTGCAGGATGCAGAGATTATGACCCTGTATAAGAACAAGGGTGACCGCAGCAATTGCCAATAACTACCGAGGCATCTCCCTGCCGAGCGTTCTGGGGGAGGTAGGTATTTCCCCAAGTTGTCCTTGCCAGACCTCAGATTCTGGCTGAACGTATTTGCCTGAATCCCAGTGTGGTTTCAGAACTGGAAGATCAACAATCAACATGATCTTCTCTGTCGGGCAGTTGCAAGAGAAATGACATGAGCAAAGGAGACCACTATATGTTGTCTTCATTAATCTCACCAAGGCATTCGACCACGTGAGCTGAGGCAGCCTATTTATGCTGTTGAAGAAAACTGGTTGCCAGCTGAAGCTGCTCAGTGTGACCTTTCCTTTCCAAGACAACATGGTGGGTAAGGTCAGCTATGATGGGGGCAACATCGGAACTCTTCAAGATCTGCAGTGGGGTCAAACAGGGTTACATTCTGCCACCGACACTCTTTGGCATATTCTTCCTTTTGCTCCTGTCATATTACTTCAGTTCATCTACAGAGTGTCTGTTTACATACAGGATGCTGTTCAGCCTTGACCGTCTGAGATCCAGGACAAAAGTATACCAAGTCTTCAGAGAGTTGCTCTACACCGATGATGCTGCACTAGCACACCAAAGAATGTCTTTAGCGACAGATGAACAGACTCTCTCATGCCTGCAAAGAGTTTGGTCTGACCATCTGCATCAGGAAGACTAATGTCATGGTCCAGAATGTAGCCATACCGCTATCATTCAGCATTGACAATGCGACGCTGGAGATCAGAGATAGCTTCCCATATCTGAGCTTTACAATCACCAGCAATCTGTCACTTGATGCTAAAATCAACATGCGCAACATAAAAGCTGCAGCTGTTATGTTCAAGCTGAGTGTGGAACAACAGCAACCTGACCGAGAACACCAAACTGTGTTTCATCCAAGTCTGTGTACTCAGCACGCTTGGTAGAGAGATCTGGACAACGTATGCCAGGCAGGAAAAGGTTGAACAGTTTCCACCTTCACTGTCTCATATGTATCCTTAGCATTTCTTGGTGGGGTGAGGTCACCAATTCGGAGGTCCAGGAGCATGCTAATAGCATCAGCATACACTCATTATTAACTCAATAACATCTGCACTGGCTCAGCCATGCTCGTTGAATAGGTGACAGCTGAATACCCAAATGTCTTCTGTATAGTGAAATGGCCACTAACACGACCTGCTGGATGTCCATTCCTCTGCTACAAGGATGCCTGCAAGTGGGAAATTAAGATAGTAGACATTGATACAGACAACTGGGTGACAATCTCCAATGACTGCGGCCTCTGGAAGCTGACTGTTTGGAGGGGCATTGGAAGAGGGAGAGCAGAAACAGCAAGCTCAGCTGATCGAGAAGGGCCCAGAGAGATTAAAAAAACTGAGGCTAATGAATCGTCTACCTTCTCAGCCCACTGTCTTCATCTGGAGCATATGTGACAGGGGCTGCCATGCCAGAGTGGGGCTCCTGAGCCACAGTTGGCAATGCTTAACAGAGCTGACTACCAAGGCACAAGCCATCATCTCACGAGACAGAAGGCTGCTAAAGAAAGACAGCATGTCTCTGATTCATCCACCTGTTTCCTACTATTAACAACACGCCCCAATAGGCAAACTTGAAAGTTCTTTTTTTATCATCCCTTTTTATCCAACACGTCAAATGAATGTCTCCCAGGACCAATCCCTGGAATGCCTCACCTCTTTTCAGGTAGCTCCCGCATAACTACCCTTTGCATGCTTTAACAACCAGTTACTTATTGGTTTCCAAAGCTTCTTCCCTTGCAGCCACTTAATGCTTTCCTCTTTTGTAATTTTCTAGGTGGTACACTACCAAAGGTTTGCTAAATTCTAGGTCTATTAAATCCAATGGGTTGCCCTCGCCAACTAACTCAGCTGCTCTTTTATGAAGCGATAAGCTTTTATTTGCAGTCAGTTATTTATTGCTTTATTAGATGCAACAGACGATCACCTCAAGTGACCTGAGCTCCCTTTTCCCAAAAGGCTTCTGAAGTTTATGGGATCGACAAATTTAGCAGATGAGAGTCCACAACACAGAACTGCACTGCCCTTAATTAAGCACCAAAGGTCTTGTATATAAAGGACAACACTTCTAATGATTTAAAAACAAGCAGGATTGCCACATTACATGGATTATCTCCTGTCCTAATATAGACAAGGCAGCAATTTCTCTATCGTGTAAAATAAATACACAGTTAAGAGTTTAAGCTTCCAGATGTGCAAACTCTTGTTTAGATTAATCCGATCAATTTACATTTCTACCCCCCAAATTATCCATGACAGGTAGTACCTGTTTAGATTAGTGTAATCTAGTTTCCTCACTTAATCCCATGTCTTCTGTATGAAAAATATAAAGGTAATGAGATTGACTTGAAACACTACCAAAGTTCTTTAAATCCTATGAGGATATCACAGCTGAACCTAACTCCATCTTCATTCAACACCAGCATGTGCACATCCAGCAGGAAATACTGAATAATAAGCAGGAATAGAAAGCAAGACATGTTTTGCACCTCCAGAACCCAGAGTGCTTCGACCAGTTGTTGCCAGAAGTGAAATTCGCTGGCTCAGCACAGATTTGGGTTCTTTTTGATCTGGGTGAATCAGCATTGGGAAAAAATAATCTTCCTCTGTGAAAATCAGGCAGTCATCACATCACAAAAATATCATTGTATCATGTGCCAGTGATATCACAGTACTAACATTGGTACAGGTTGTGTTTCCTTTATCCGAAACCCTCAGGGCCGATTGCATTTTGGATTTCAGGTAATTTCGGTTTTCGGATATCGCATACAAACTTCCATTACCACAGCCTAAGCCTAGGCTAGCTATAGCCTAAAGTAAATAAAATGGCCAGGAAAGCAAGATGTATCACTGAATAATAAATACAGGGTGGCTGTAATAAGTTTCTTGATGAACATGTCGGTCGTCACAAAAATCGCAAGGTAAACAGTGCAGACAAACAACTAGACTTCCCATGCTAAAGGTCGATGAGGTTCAAAAAAAAGTGTTTTTTTTTGGATGTTTTCGGTTTTCGGATTGACAGATAAAGGATACTTGACTTGTATGTGCTGTCCCACTATCAGGTGATTACACATGGAGAGTGAAAAGGAGGGAAAGAAAGAGGCCATAGCACCCTTGTCTCTGAGTCAGAAAGCTGTGGGTTCAAGTCTAACTCCAGGACCTGGACACAACAATGCAGCCTGACACTCCAGTACAGTACTGAGGGAGTGCTGCACTGTCAGAGGTCCCGTCTTTTGAATGGGACATTAAATTGAGGATCAGGTGAATGTAAAAGATCCCGTTGTACTACTTCAAAGTAGTGCAGGGAAGTTATCCTTGATATCCTGGCCAATATTTCTCTCTCAATCAACATCACATATACAGATTATCTAGTTATCACATTGCTGTTTGTGGCAGCTTGCTGTGTGTAAACTAGCTGTCGTATTTCCCACATTATAACAGTGACCATTGGCTGTAAAGCACTTTGGCACATCCTGTGGTCATGAAAGGTGCCATAGAAATGCAAGTCTTTCTTTTTGGAGAGGGAGAGAGAGCGAGAGAGAGGAGTATCCCTGGATGCTCTGGAACACCTTCAACACCTGTCCGTGGTACCCAATGGATGAATATTCTGTAGGAGGAGCTCCACAGAAGATTGTGGAAGGGGTAGAAGGGAGGGGCCAAAGAGAGAGGAGAGCTGGAAACTTAATTTACAACATTCCCTGTTGCCTTCTAACACTGTAGAATTATTCTGTGGTCCAATAAATGACACAATCCCTAATACAGGGTTGTCTGCCCATAATGAATTGATGGAGGTATATTACAATGACGTGGTAATGTTATTTAAATGGCATCTCCAGCAGCCGACAGACGGGTTACAGAAGATTCTCCTTACTAATCATTTTGCTTGTGGTAAGGAGGCAGGCTGCAGTTACAAAACAAGTCGATAACAAGACAGATGCCAAGAGGAAGGCGGATGGCCTTAACTACAGTCCTAACTCATTCTCTGCATGCATCAATATAATCACGCCATTTGCACCAATATTCTGGAGGGGTGCAAATGACAAATATTGAAAGCTGTTGAAAGGTTTATGATGCTCTAACCCTGAAAATTGATGAGCTCCAAGTTGGATGTTTAAAAAATATCTATTCATTCTTGGGATGTGGGTAGCACTGGCAAGACCATATCTATTGCCCATCTCTAATTTCCCCAAGAACTGTTGGCCTTCAGTTTCACAATGGAGTGGCTTGCTCGACCACTTCAGAGAACCATGCAGTGTGGATGTGCAGGTGACATTTGAAGGGAGGGAGACATATAGGGAGGGACATAAGCAATTCTGTACTGTGTGCAAAGGCTTACTTATGTTCAATTTATGGCCTGACTTGAATAAAATACGCTAGCTCATGAATGCAGTAAAATAGCAGGCAGGGGAATGCCATACAAACATCTGCTGAAATGGAAAGTAATGAGTGCCAGCCAGCTCAGTTAGTGTCACTCTCTTGCCTCTGTGTCAGGAGGTTGAGGGTTCAAGTCCCATTCCAGGACTTGAGCACAAAAATCAAGGCTGACACTCCAGTGCAGTACTGAGGGAGTGCTGCACTGTCATCTTTCAAATGAACTTTAAACAAAGGCCCTTGCAGGTGGACGTAAACGATCCCATGGCACTATTTTGAAGAAGAGCAGGGGAGTTATCTCTGGTGTTCTGGCCAATATTTAAATATATAATATTTAATCAACATATTAAAAAAATCTGGTCATTTTCACATTGCTGTTTGTGGGAGTTTGCTGTGTGCAAATTGAATGCCACCTTTACTACATTACAATAAGGACAGCATAAAGTGCTTCGGGACATCCTGTGGTCATGAAAGGTGCTATATAAATGCAAGCTTTTTTCAAAATACTTTCTGGACTATAATCTTCCTGCAAAACTTTTCCATAGGTTGTGGCTTTGAAGTAATTTGGAACAGAATCAAAAATATCCACTAATAAAACTGGAGTGGTCTTGGGGATCTGGTTCCATCTTCCCTGAAGGATCGTTGATGATGTAACTCCTTTTATCATCAAAAAAATCTTGACATTCGCTAAGTGACTCATGCACATTATGCATTAAAGAATGAGTAAACTGATATGGAAACTCAGAAGCTTGGTGCAAAAGTGCAGTGTTATGCATAAAGCAACATAATTGCACAGAGGCATTAAATATTGGCGTCACAAGGCTTATTTGCCAAAACATCAAACTGTCTGATACGTGCTACGCCAATTGTGTTGAATGTGTAAAAAATGGTGCCTTTTCCCCTCTCTCAATATTTAGTTATGGACATAACACAAAGTGACCAAACAACTTTCAAAGCAATCCCAAATCTTTGGGTTTTGAAGCTACTAGAATATTTTATTAACTGCTGCTACTATGTTAGGTGCTATGGCTTTCTTGTTGCCAAGGTAACCAATTCTTACTAGTGCCTACTTTGATTAATGCCACACTTTACCAACCCCGTTGTTCAACCTATATTACAGTTTAGAATTTTTCGTAGAGTTTCATCCCATCAATGCATATAGCTGCTTTGCCAAAAAATGGTTATGTTTGACTCTGATTGCACATGCAAACTTGGATATTATTGCACTTCTCTCCATCTCATCGCTTATTCAGCAAGTCAATCAACTCAAAAGCAAATACTCTGGCACAATATTTGCATTTTTAAAAATCTATATGCCATTTATCCAAAACTCTGCTGCTCTGAGTGAAGGCTGCAGTGATTTACTGGGTTTATTACACTGAGTATCAAATAAAAAACAGCATGGATTGGCATTTTTGTGTTTAAATCTTATACTGAAATCAAAGGTTCTACTCGTTGACTGATCTAAGGCACTTAAAATTCCACGTTGAAATCAAGTACCTTTTCTGGAATCGACTGTTTAACATCAATGCCAGTGTTTTCATAGAATCTTTCGGGATAGAAAGGGACCATTCAGCTCGTTGTGCCTGTACTAGCTCTTTGACAGAGTTCTCCAATTAGTCTCACACCTCCGCTCTTTCAGCACTGACTTACACTTTTCTCCCTTTCAAGTCTTTACCCGATATCCTGTTGAAAGTTACTGTTGAATCTGCGTCTACTGTCCTTATGCAGTGCATTCTAGGTCATAACAACAAGCTGTGTGAAATATGTCTGCTCAACCCACCTCTAGCTCTTTTACCTAGAACCTTAATTTTGTGTCCTCTGCTCACTGAACCGGCCAAAGTTTCTAAATCCCACCTCCGAACTCATTATATTTCCCATCTTCACGGGGGTGGGACTGGAGTCAGGCTGGGGCTCGCACATGCACGATTCACTGAGGCAGCTGGCCATTTAAATCACCAGCTCCCTCCACTGAGATGGGATTTTGGAAGAACAGGAGTGTGGAATCCGGAGTTGTGCAGATTAGAACGGGTAAGCGGAGATCTGAACTTGGTGGATGCATTTGGATAGCTTTGGAGAGGTCAAATACCCCTTTGGATAAGGTCCTGGGATGCATTTGGGAGAGGTAAGGAACCCTTTGTGATTGTTAAAGTGAACATGATTATGCACTTTTTTTTTTACACACAAAATCATTGTAACTGTCAAGCTGTCAAAGCGCTGTCCAGCTGTCAGGGAAATGTCGAGCTGTCAAGGAACTGTCAAGGAGCCGTCCAGCTGTCAAGGAAATGTTAAAGGAGCTGTCCAGCTGTCAAACCTAACCTGGAAGTATCAAAGTTGTTAAGCCTATCCTGGAAGTGTCAAAGCTATCCAGAAAGTGTCAAAGATGTCAAGGGACTATCCAAAAAGACTATGTGAATTGACATGGAGAGGGTAAGGTGCGTGCATTGACATGAGTTAGCACTAAGTTGGCATAGGGTCATGAGGTGGGTAGAGGTATACTAAGTTGGCATAGGGGTTTGGAGTCATGGGTTATCATGGATGGGGCACAAGGAGGTGTGGGGGTGTTGAGGGCTGGAGGAATGGTTTTTGTTTTTTTTTAAAAAATTATTTATTTCAACCTAATGCTGGGACACAGAAGCAGGCCTTGCGCCCAGCCCGCCTCCACACCTGGCAGCCTGCACATCCATTCCAGGCTCGACCGCCCCGACTTCTGCTTCAGCCCGCACCCCCGACCAAAAATCCCACTAGCGGGTGGACGTTTTTTAAAGGTCAGGTTCGTCGAGCCAGGAAATCTCCGATCTCGGCAAACCAGACCTGGGGACAACAAACTGGGCCCTTTTCTTTATTTACTGTACCAAAACCCTTCATAATTTTGAAAACCTCTATTAAATCTCCTCTTAACAGGCTATTGAGTTGGATGATCAGCCACGACCATGATGAATGGCGGAGCAGGCTTGGAGGGCCGAATGGCCTACTCCTGCTCCTAGTTTCTATGTTTAACCTTCTCTGCTTTGAGAACAATCCTACCTCCCTAATCTCTCCACCTAGCTGAAGTCCCTCATCCATGCTACCATTCTAGTATAGCGCCTCTGCATTTATATATATGGATTGAATTGGGGAAAAGCAGTGCACTTAAGCCCACAGGGCTTCCAATATGTCACATATGCCTGCACAGCCAGATTGCTTTATTTTCCTCCCACTTTCGTAGCAGACTGTGAGTGTGAACAGCACCCACGGCTCGGGAAGGGAAAGAAACAAAGAGCAGAGAGATCCCTATTCCTGATCACTATCCCATGTGTGAAAATCAGTGTTTAGAATGTTAAAAAGGATTCGATAGGGGAGATGCAAAGAATTGAATTCCTCTGGTGAGAGAGAGAAAAAAATCAGCTGCACTATTTAAGCGGGAAATCTGGACTACTCTTCCCCACCAAAAGTCTCTGGATGTTGGGACAATTGGAGATTTCGAGACTGGAGATTGTGGACAAGATTAGATAGGTGAGATTTATGGCCAGTGGCCTGCTAACACAACTTGGGGTCAAGTTTGGGTGGGGTAGGGGGATGATTTCTTGTCCTTATTTATAGCAAAATCACAAATCCACATATGTTAAGAAGTGACTCCCAATTTTATTACAAAGAGGATATGAAAACACATCTTTCCTTTTACCGTCTACGCTCCCAAATAAGGGACCAGAAATGGACTGGAGGGCTGCTGGTTATTGTGAAACTCTGCCCTCGCACCTTTAGGAGGAGAGAAAGTGGGGGTTTCTTTTTAAAACAAAAACTGTTTGGAGGGTTTTTTTTTAAGCAAGAGGGTGAACCATGTAAAGCAGTACTAATCGAGTGATCAGTGAAAGCAACAGAAATGCTTCTTGAAGCAGAGCGATGTTTCTTTTAAAAATTAATGGAGAAACAGAGGTAAAAGGATTTAATATGTTTTTGTTGGGTGGTGCAGGATGCCCTGAAGCAACGGAATGGGATTTGGGCCTGACATCACTTAGCAATTTATTTCTTCTCGAACTGCTGAAGTTCCATTTCAGATCCTCTCCATCTTCCTTTACAAGATGCAAGGGAAAATGCTGATCTTCTGATATTGATCCTTTTCACACTTGTAGCCTCCAGCCTGTCTTTGTTCCATTGCAACCTCTATTATATCAGTATTACATGGCTATTTGGACTTCTGAACCCTCTGCTCGACCTGGTATTGAAATCAACACAGAGTTTCCTACATTTAACTCATTCTTTTCTGATGGATCAGGCCTGTTGTACTCCTAGCTACTCTGAGCCATCCCTTTCTCCCGCAGTCCACAGGCTTTTAAAGCCCAATTTTGGTGCTAATTACTCCTCCTATGTTTACTCTGGTTTTTTGCATTTCCTTTTCCTGGATTTTCCCCACTTCCTTAGGAAATTGGTTCGCACTTACACGCATTTCAGGGGCATAAAGTGGACGCCTAAGTGCGGAATATGACAGGCAGCACACTCTGGAGTGCATTAATCAGGCACAAGAATATTGGTTAGGGATTTTAGGTAGATGACTAACATGCGCACTTCTTCTGCTAGGCCCCTTGTGCAAGCAACTGCAACCCCCACCCCCGCAACGTTTCAGGCCTCCTTCGGAAATTTCGATTGTAAGTGATTGCGGCGTCCACATTGCCGACAGGTTCTTCAGGTGCTTAGCAAGTCTCAGGTTTTTATTTACCTTTCCTTACTGAGGGCCAACCAGCGCTCACCCCCACGCCCCACCCTCCCAAACTCTGTTCAGTACCTTGGCCAGCTACCTCTCCGTGACTGGCAGGTTGCTTCTGGTGTCATGTCTGGCGCCCATTAATCAATGAATAAAGTTGGCAGGCCAATTAGCCAAATTCTCGCTGGCATCTCAATCTGGCGCGATCCAATCTCTAGGCCCCCGTATCTGACAGGGCACCAGTATTGGAATAAAAAACTGTTCTAGTACTCAATGTACATACAGTGCTTCAACTGAATAACTGATATTAGATTTCAAAATAGTTTTCTTCGTCATTCATCACACTCCCTACAACGGAATTATGTTAAAAGACTATCAATATTTATGATCTAGCATTCAAAGAAATATTACCTGGCCTGAAACCTAAGCTTGCTACGATCATCTTTATGTTTTTAAGCCTATTGGATGTTTCACGGGAGTGCGGGGCGAGGCAGTATTTATGTTTAATTATGTGTGTCATGGAAAACCATCGCCTGAAATTGACGGTAGCTTTTTGCCTCCAGAGAAGTTAGTACTTGGGGAGGGCGGTGCATGAGATTGTGTGCCTGGGTGGGCCCACTGGCCTGCTCCGCCCTTCTTTCCATATCTTATTTACAACCAGCAAATTGCAAGCATCAGCCCAGCAAAACCAAAAGCTGCACCTCAAGTTTCCTGAGGCAGAAGTTAATTTAAGCAAAGCCACATCTGCTGTTTAAGCGGCTGTGCAGCGTGGACGGTGCACTGAATGCCGGGGTCAAACTGATGAATTAAGTATAAGATTCATGCCACAGAAACAGCCTACCTTGAATAACAGTTGCTTTGTTGCCATCGACTTTGCACAGCAAACACAAGGGCTTAAAATAGCCGTTCATCCAGGCTGATGAGTGGATTGGTTGGCATGACTGCTTCAGAAGCCTTCAAAAATTAACGAAGATCAAGGAAACCAGGCCTGCTAATCTCCACCTGTTTCCCTGCACTTCCACTCATGGGAAACATAATTCACTTTACCAATGTATGATTCCAGTAGGATCACTTAACACAAGCGAAATAGAATCCAACCATATATGAAAATAAATCAAATTTGCAGAGAACGATACAAACATTTTGAAGTTGTTAGACTGACAGTAGAGTGTCGAGAGGTGCATGCTGCAGACAAACACGGGTCTTTGGATACACAGTTGTACACAACCAAATTGATAAATTGGCTGTATGGTCCATTGTTGGCTTGTTCGTATTGTTCTGGGAAGCAATTATACCCGTTTCCAAAATTTGAATCCTCCAATTCTGATATTCATACTACTAATGGCCATCACAGGTAAGCGTGGAGCTTTCCACTAGAACGCTCGGGAATGGGGCCCACGCTAACTGGACTGCTGAATAATTGAATGCAAATCAGTTCTCAAAACGACAGTGAATGGGGCACAGGGCAGCTGCCAGAATGCCTGGGACCCAGGTCCACTGATAGATTACCAAAGAATTGTGCCCAGAATTCCCATTAGCCTGTCAGACACAATATAACCCCCTCTACCAGCTTATATTTCACTTCATTTCTCTATTTCCTTAGTTCTGATGAGGAGTCATACGGACTCGAAACGTTAACTGTGTTCCTCTCTGCAGATGCTGCCAGACCTGCTGAGTTTTTCCAGGTATTTTTGTTTCTGTTACAGTATAACCCTTGTTCGACACTAGGGAATTTGATACAGATTCATTGCGAATTGGACGCAACATGTTGCAAACTGGAAAGGCGGGAGGGGGTGGTGGAGATCCTAGTTCAAGTTGTCTGGGGTTTGAGCTTCTTTAAAATAATCAACCAAGGAAAAACACTGAGTAAGACTATGGAGTTGTTAACGAGTAGGTTGCCCCATCTTTCTGAATATGGAGAGTGTGAGATATTTAAAAGTTGAGTGCAACCTGCCATTTATTTTCACAGCACCCCTTTTCAGTTCTAACTAGATAATCAGTCAGGATTTTGGCTTGAACAAACCAATTATCCATGGGCATTCACAACAAGCTGTCCATATGTGCACAACCTATCTCAAAGCTAAAAACAAAAAGCTAAAAGCTACTGCGGATGCTGGAAATCCAAAACAAAAACAGAATTACCTGGAAAAACTCAGCAGGTCTGGCAGCATCGGCGGAGAAGAAATCAGTTAACGTCTCGAGCCTTCATGGCCCTTCGGCAGAAAGCTAATAGTTTGCAGGCAGTGCCCTACACAAATGAAGCTGACAGGATTCAATTTACCTTATGAACTGTATTTTCTGATTAGAAACTTGATAATAGTCTGGGTAACAGAGAATAGAAAGCATTGAGAAAGAAAATCACTAGTCCTGCATAATGTTACAATTCCAAAAAGAGCCTTCGCACTTGTGGAGTGGAGCCACTTGCTGTTTCGATGGAAAACAATCAGTGCAGGCCAAATGAACGGTGGTTGCTGGAGTTTCAACAGCAAAATATTAGTAATAGGCCATGGACTAAGTCTCAGGAGGGAGAAGCTTTTGCTGATTACTTCATACTCTTTGACAACCAGTAGACTTAGAAACCAATGTAACTAAATTGATGATATCTGCAGAGCACCGAGGGCAGTGTGATGAATTGATCATATTCTTCATACACAACAACTGCTCACGGTTGAGATTACAGCATCCCTTCACAATACATCGTCTGTGCATCATATTTGTACTTTTGGCAAGGAGCAGCTAAGTAACGGTCAAGTATCAAACCCGAGGCATTTACAGAAAAAGTACAACACTTGAATGGGCTGACACATGAAAGTGTACCTCGCACCTCATTCTGATAAAGCACATTTGTTACAGAAACACGATGCATCCCTGTTTGAATTCATTTGTGCCTCTAGTGGAGCTCTGTTTCAGATTTCTCACAGGTCGTTCCCCAATAAGCGTGGGGATTGGAGTGGGGAACATAAAGGAGTTGGAGTTTCCAGCACATTTACTCCCACAGCCAAAGAGAGTTCAGACTTTTTAATTTGCACCAGAAACTTGTAATTCAACCCGTTAATTTTGGAATCCCATGCAGCCACGATGGGCCAAGTGGCCTCTTTCTGTGCCGTAAACTTCCTATGATTTTCCTGTTTTCCTATGTATTTTGATGAAAACACAAAATAACCACAAACCAAAAACCATCATGACATTAAAAAGGTACAGGTTTCATACAAAGCATCGGGCAAATATTTTTTGTTTGACAAACACTAAATGTAGGGATGCTTTTCAAACCATCCGCACATTATCTTCCTGGCCTGAACCTGCAGCTTTCTCTAGTCCCTCACCTATCTCTCCCTTATCTTGTCCATGAGACCCACCTCCCTTGGCCCCATTTCCACTAGACCGCAGACCACCACACTTACCTTCCCAGCTCCCATGCTAGCTAATATTGTAAATGGTTTCCTCTCCTTAGGGACAGCGTCGCTCCCTTTCATAACATTGTCACCCCTCTCCTCATAAAGCTTTCGCAAACTACCGCCCTATCTCTACTGCCCCTTTCCAAAGTTCTTGAATCTGTTATAAAAACAGAAAGTTCTGGAAATACTCAGCAGGTCAAGCAGCATCTGTAGACGAATGCAAGTTAATGTTTCAGGTCTGTGGCCTTCTCATCAGAACTCCTCCGATGAAAGGTCACAGAACTGAAATGTTAATGCTGCTTTTGTTTCCGTAGATGCTGCCTGACCTGATATTTCCAGGATTCTGTTTTTATTCCAGATTTCCAATTTCTGTAGTATTTTGCCTGTATGTCTTGAATGTGTTGGCACCCCCACCCCCAAGATCCATGTTCACCTTTCTCACAACTCCCATCAGGCTTCCACCTCTGTCACATTAGCAATTCACATTCTTGGTTCATAAATTGGCCCCTTAGGCCTGCGACGAAGATGGTCTCTGGTTTATCCAAAATGGCACCGGAGACCTGAATCCAGAAGACCCGCCCCTGAAGTTGGCATTGGAGGGTATGAGGAGCCATGGGGAGGAGCATAGGTTGGCATGGAGGGTACGAGGGACCATGATGGGGTGGGTAGGGGGCATATGGTGGCATGGGTTGGCACAGAGTGGGCATGGGGAGCTAGGGGTGAGGGCTGGAAGGGAAGCTTTTTATTTTTTTTTTCCAAATCAGCTGCGACAAAGTCCCGAAGCTCACCGAAGACGGCCTTTCCCACAGTGTGCCTCCCACCCGGCAACCCCTGTGACTGCCTCTGAACTCTTTCTGGGGGTGACTCCAGCTACCTCACACCCTTCCCCCAGCTGTTAATTGCTAATGTGACAGAGGTGGAAGCCTGATGGGAGTTGTGAGAAAGGTGAACGTGGATTTGGGAGGTGCCTACACATTCGAGACACACAGGCAAAATACCACAGACATCTTCTCTTCCGAGTTGGGTTTGCAGAGCCGGAGCTTTCCCGATTCTCTGCTCCCAACTCCGGAGCGAAAATTCGGGCCTAGCGTCTACTGCAACAGTAGCATTTTCGCTGCTTATGTTAATATCCATTTAAAAAATGAATATACAGAGGAGCAGGTCGAAAGGAAACATCGTACTCATCTGAAAGATGTTCCATTTCACAAATTTCATAACAGCGATAACGTTGTTCAGGTAATTACTTAAATAATATCCCTTTTTTATTTTTGAAGGCATCTTTGAAAGGGCGGCCGTTATGGGAGGATTTGATTCTGGCATGTCAGCCTGAAGGTTCAGTTTGTCATTGTTTAGATGTCACCTGTAGAAAAATCATCCAGTTGGTTATTGAATTAGCATACTTTTTGGCAGCTCTCGTAACAGGTCACCAATTAGATGACTGGTAAAACGTCACAAGAAATCGCAGCTGCACAGAATAAGCTCTTTATGCTGTGGGGACTGTGGTTTATTACAGCCATTGTGGAGACATCATAAAGCTTAGCTGGGATTAAGCAAAAAGACGGGCAATAATGGATCTCTCAGTCGTCTAGACTTTTCATCCTCCTCTGAGAAACCTTAAAAGGTTGATTCTCGTTATTGTTACTTTGAGTTTGCCTACCACTAAATTAAAAAATATGTCTGGAAGCAGGAGGTGTTTTTATGTTGTATAGTGGCGTTTCCTCAAGAGGAACATTTGAAATCTTGTTTGCAACATTAGCACCTGTTACTACTGGCGGCAAAGATAACTGGTGCAGCAGGAGCCACAGGCGTCGGTGATACCTGGATCAGGGCTGCCCTTGTACTGCAGCAACCAGGAGTCACAGGCAGTGGTGGTACCTGGCTTGGGGCTGGTGTTGTATTGCAGCAGCAGGCAGGCTAAGCGAATGCTAGAAGTATGTTTAATATTATTGTAAAATTCAGTACATATTTTGTTGAGTCTTTAATTTACAAATCTTATTTCCAAAATCACGAATAACAGTTGCCGAGGGGGGAAAAAAAAAAGATGGCCAACTGGAAGAAACTTGCAGCCATTTGATGGGTAGATGTTCCTAAATTCCTCGTAGTTTAGAGCCCGGACTTGTTCCCCTCATCGTTACAAAATTTGAATCAAACAACAAGTGCGACGCGGGAAATGTGACATTTCGGTGGCACAGTGGTATTGTCGCTGACTAGTATTCTAGAGACCAGGGTTATGCTCTGGGGCCCTGGGTTCGAATCCCACTGCAGCAGATGGTGAAGTTTGAATTCAATAAAAATCTGGAATTAAAAGTCTGATGACGACCATGAAAACATTGCCGATTGTCCTAAGAACCCATCTGGGTTCACTAATGTCCTTTAGGGAAGGAAATCTGCCGTTCTTACCTGGTCTGGCCTACATGTGACTCCAGACCCAAAACAATGTGGTTGACTTTTAAAATGCCCTCTGAACAAGGGCAATTAGGGATGGGCAATAAATGCTGGCCTAGCCAGTGATGCCCACATCCCATGAATGAATAAAAAAAACACTCATGGTGAATTGGGATTTCATAACAAGAAGGGTGCTTTGATATATAGAATAATGCCGTGGTCGTTGATTTATGGTGTGTAAGTTAACTCTGCTTTTATTACAGGGATTTGGAAATCCAATTCCATGTCCATTTTGCCTGATAACCATAAATAAGAGCCCTTGATTAACACCCTCCTTGACTTAGTTTTTAAATTGTTTAACCTTTTTAAAGCCCAGGATGTACAGAAAGATGAGAATACATGCAGCAAGTTTAAAAGTAGGCACTTGGGGGTTTAGCAGCAAGCGGGTTGTCGTTGGTTTATGAACTGCTAATTCTACTATAACCCTCAATCCTTTTTCCTTCATGTACCGATCCAAATTAATCATCAATGTTGATGTGGTTTCTGCACCAGCCGCTTCCCTGGAAGTGAATTCTGCAGCCTGACAACACTCTGCGTGAAGTTTCCCCTGCTCTGTTCTGAACCACTTGCATTTAATTTTGTATCTCCAGCTCCTCATTCTTGGCCCCTCAATGACTGGGAATAGTCTGCTTCTGTCTGCCCTGTACCACTCCTTCATTTTAAACACCTATTATATTTCCCGTAGTTGTGAGAGTGTTGGTCTCTGGTGTCACTGCAGGGATGGCAGTTCTTGGCTTTTGAGTTTAGTAGCACAGGGAGCTGGAATATAATTTACTGGTCACTTCTTGAAACCTGACAATAATGGTGCGGTGGGTGTGCTAGATGGTTCAGCAAGAGTGTGGGCAAGCCAAGGTATAACAGCATTGTGGAGGCAAGGCCTCGGACCTGGGAGCATTGGGTAAAAGTGTTGGTACCTGTTGTATGATTGGCAACAAGATTCTGCAGCAGATAACAGCACTGGGAAAGGTGGCAGTGCATACAAGACTGAGGGCATGTTCAAACTGTGGGGGGTTGATCTGGCAGCATTCGGAGTGGCAGTTTAGGGCAACAATGCAAGGGGAGGGTATGCAAGAGAAGGGGAGAGAGGCCAGGCTGCAGAGGTGCTTCAGGAAGATTGGGGATGACAGGTTTCACTGTTTTGGTGGTGAGAGGTCAGTGTATGGCAGGATGTGCAGGAATGATCTGGTAGTCCTGTGACCAACAATTTTTAAAAATTCATTCACAGGATGTGCGCTTTGCTGGCTGGGCCAGCATTTATTGTCCATCCCTTGTTGCCCTTGAGGAGGTGGTGGTGAGCTGTCTTCTTGAACTGCTGCAGTACGTGGTGTAGGTACACCCACAGTGCTGCTAGGAAAGGAGTTCCAGGATTTTGACCCAGCGACAGTGAAGGAACGGCAATATATTTCCAAGTCAGGATGGTGAGTGACTTGGAGGGCAACTTCCTGATGGCGGTGTTCCCATGTATCTGCTGCCCTTGTACTTCTAGATGGTAATGGTTGTGGGTTTGGAAGGTGCTGTCTAAGGAACCTTGGTGAATTCCTGCAGTGCATCTTGTAGATTATACACACTGCTGCTACTGTGCATCAGTGGTGGAGGGAGTGCATGTTTGTGGATGTGGTGTCAATCAAGCGGGCTGCTTTATCCTGGATGGTGTCAAGCTTCGGTGTTGCGGGAGCTGCACTCATCCAGGCAAGTGGGGAGTATTCCATCACACTTGTAGATGGTGGACAGGCTTTGCGGAGTCAGGAGGTGAGTTACGCGTCACACGATTCCTAGTCTCTGACCTGCACTTGTAGCCACAGTATTTATATGGCTAGTCCAGTTCAGTTTCTGGTCAATGGTAACCCCCAGGATGTTGATACTGGGGGATTCAGTGATGGTAATGCCATGGAATGTCATGGGGCGATGGTTAGATTCTCTCTCGTTGGAGATGGTCATTGCCTGGCACTTGTCTGACACGAATGTTACTTGCCACTTGTCAGCCCATGGCTGGATATTGTCCAGGTCTTGCTGCATTTGGACATGCACTACTGCTTCAGTGTCTGAAGAATCACGAATGGTGTTGAACATTGTGCAATCATCAGCGAACATCCCCACTTTTGACCTTATGATGGAAGGAAAGTCATTGATGAAGCAGCTGAACATGGTTGGACCTAGGACACTATCCTGAGGAACTCCTGCAGTGATGTCCTGGAGCTGAGATTACTGACCTCCAAAAACCACAACTATCTTCCTTTGTGCTAGGTGTGACTCCAACCAGTGGAGTTTTCCCCCTGCTCCCCATTGACTCCAGTTTTGCTAGGGCTCCTTGATGCCACACTCGGTCAAATGCGGCCTTGATGTCAAGGGCAGTCACTCTCACCTCACGAGTTCAGCTCTTTTGTCCATGTTTGAATCAATGCTGTAATGAGGTCAGGAGCTCAGTGGCCCTGGTGGAATCCAAATGGGGCGTCAGTGAGCAGGTTATTGTTAAGCAAGTGCCGCTTGATAGCACTGTTGATGACCCCTTCCATTACATTACTGATGATCGAGAGTAGGCTAATAGGGCAGTAATTGACCGGATTAGATTTGTCCTGCTTTTTGTGTACAGGACATACATGGGCAATTTTCCATACGAACACAAGTCTGGAAGCACTGATGAGAGGGAACGGGAAATGCAGGACAGTGCAGCCTGATCTAATGCTTGGACTTCTTTGGGTCTCGAGGTAGCGACCCACTCTATTGCTTATGTTGATGCGTTATTTTCACTTTACCCACCCACGTCATGAGACGCTGACAGGAACTGACATTAAGTTGGTTAAAGTGTTTTTACTGTGGCTGGATAGGGAAAAGGGGTTGGGGTGGGGGTGCGGTGGGGTAAGAGTTTCCTTTTGCCCTGGCCCTTCTTTTTCATTTCTTTGGGAAAGTCAAGCCCATGGTGTAGAGATCCAAAAGTTGAAGACTGAAAGAGAAAGTCCAAAGATATCTCCTGACGTTTGGCTCTGTTCATAGAGGTGGAAAAATTACAGTGTGTACACAGGTGAAAAATGTGTTTAAATAAAGTACTGACAGTTAATAGGAAAGGAGACAGTGAAATGATTAGACTAAAAATAAACTCAATTTACTCACACAGCAAATCCTCAGTGATTATTTAAAAAGACCTTCAGAAGTTAGAACACTTACTGCCAATTCAGATTTCATGGCTGCCAACAGGGTAGATGTTGAGAAGATGTTTCCACTAGTGGGGGAATCTCAAACTAGGGGACATAGTTACAGAATAAGGGGACACTCATTTAAAACTGAGATGCGAAGGAATTTCTTTTCTCAGAGGGTAGTGAATGTCTGGAATTCTCTACCCCAGAGAGTTGTGGAGGCTAGATCACTGAAAGAGTTTAAAGAAGAGGTAGATAGATTTTTGCAAGATCATGGAGTTGGGGGCTATGAAGAGCTGGCACGAAAGAGGAGTTGAAGCCTGGGGCAGGTCAGCTATAATCTTATTGAATGGCGGGGCAGGCTTAAGGGGCCAAATGGCCTACTCCTGCTCCTATTTCTTATGCTCTTAACACGTTTTTTTCTATATAGTATGGGAGATTTACCCCAATGCATTCGGTCCCACTAACATTGGCTTCAACCGTCAGTACTTCAGTAGAGATGATTTAAGAATTTACGATGCTTCATAGTTAAATGCTGTTCCTGTTTTCTTTTTAAAAAAGATGAATGTTGTCTAGATATTTAAACCAACCCAAGTAATTTTGATTGATCTGCTCAAAGGAAAAATAGAGGGAAATTTTAACCTGAGCTTTCCATTGAGAAACTGGCAGAATCCAATTATACATCCTGCTGGTTAGTTGTGAGTAATATTGGGCAGGGTGTAAAATTATTATCCCACCTATAGATTTCCTGCCTAGCAAGGTTGGCTAAAATTGCCCCTTTAAGGTCAGCTAATGTCTGTGACTTACTAACATGGAGCTTAGTGCTTAATAACATATGAACTTTGCAACATGGGTCTTCACAGTGGAAATCCAACAGAACCCCCCACTTCCAGTTCCACCATGCTTTCATGATACTGTTAATAAACTAGCTGGTTATATTCAAAGCCTTTAGTATCCATTGGTTCTATCCTTGGGTTCAGTATTGGTAAAAACATCAAGGCAATGGATCAGTACTACAACAAGAGGCAAATGCTGTCAGATATTTGTAGCAAGGATATTCCTAATAATAGCTGTGCTACATGTATTTTGTTTTTTTTTAAATAAGAGAAATTATGACAGTATCTAGTCTAATTTGTATCTTGTATTCCGTGTGCTTGTTAAAAGGATCCCATCCAAAATGCACACTGTGACAACAGATTTCACCAGATTGGTGCAGAGGCTAGACTGTCTGTCTTTATTATAAATAGAAATGGCAGCCTGAAAATCCCTTTTCAATTGACTCTGACATGGGCTGCTTTATTACTGGACGAATTGCGTAAACTAAAGAGTTTAGACGTAGACTGTATTGTATACAGAGTTTTCTGTCTCGGAGATATGCAGTTTTCTGTTTCCCGAACATATATTCAGAATTTGCTGTCTTTAATGTATCTGCAGGGCTCTCTGTTTCTCAAATATACACTGGGAATGTAAAGTCTTTATATCATCTACACAGAATAAATTATTTCCCTAAAATACAGTTTTTTTCAACTATGCATAGGCCAGAATTTGACGGACAGCGGGGCAGGCGCACTCCCGACATGCCCGAGTGTAATATGACACGTGATGATGTCGGGCGTGCGTCCCGACGTCATTGCGCACTTGTGATATTTCGTTCAGCGGGCGCACACTGGAGTCGGCTGCGCACCCGCCGATAATTGAAAGGCCTATTAAGGCCATTAACAAGGTAATTAACTTGAAATTTACACTGCCTGTCCAACCTATTGGTTGGCGGGCAGACGAAAAGGCCAAGCAGCGGCCTTTACATTTTTTAGGAAACCTCAACCACGGGCGGGATGAGGTTTCCTAAAGCTAATACACATTAAATAAAAACTTTATTTTGAAATTAAAAACATGTCCCATCTCACGTGAGGGGACATGTTTTATTAAATTTTTATTGTCTTTATTAATTTTTTTGAAAAGCACTTCAATCTCCCTGAGGCAGCTCAGTGCCAGGCCCGCTCTCCCTCTCCCCCACCCCCCCCAGCCCTCACAGGTCGTGCTCAGCAATGCCGCTCGCGATCCACGCAGGGCAGGCCTTAATTGGCCCGCCCGCGTAAAATTGGGGAGCAGAGCCGAACGCGGGCGGCGGTCACCTTCCCAACCGCCCCCGCTGAGCCCACCCGACGAGGGAAACATTCTGGCCATAAACAATCTGAATGATCAGAGCAGGGTACTTGCAGGTTTGCAGACATTTCAGTCACATAATCTATGTTATTCTGCAATTTTCAGCTCTCTCCTTCACAGTAGGAACACAGTTCAATGCACCACTTATCTTAAGTATCATCTGCAAGACTGCGAGCTGGGAAGTAACTCGCTCTTCTGCAGGTTTATTATGGCTTCAACTGACAATTCTCGCATGATTTCATCAAGTGAGCTTGCCTGAGTCAACCACAATTAGAATGGTGGAAAAACTAAATGGTCACTTCAGGCTAGCAGCTTATAGTCAATGATAGTTCCCAGGGACTTGGGAAGCTCTGGCACTGGAACAAAATGGCCAGTGTTCACTGAGAACATGAGCAAAATGACTTCTCATCAATGATTAAGTCTTACTTTTCAGAGTACCATTTAACTCAAAAGTAGGCTGGGTTTCTGTGCATGTGTGGGTGTGGGGGTGGGTGTACTTTGTACTCAAGGAGGATGAAGAATGACAGGACGAACGTCAAGCATGTGTTGATTAGATACAGCCATTTACTAAGTGTCATCAATTCACATGGGGAGGTCTTATAAATTGCCGTTTTCATAATAGTGCCAAGAACTATTTTTGGTGAGAGGAGAAAGTTAAACTTTCCACGATATACAGATAATGTTAAAAGATACGCAAAGGATTAAATCTTGTAAGAGACTGGATTTGTTTTACCTCAAGTTTTACCTCTCAGAAACGGATGCAAAAGAGGCCTGGCAATAAATAGAAAGCGTCGGAAGGGTTGTTAAATGATCAAAAACAGCACATGTATTCATATTTGCTACTTAAATAGCAATCTACCAGTGTTTATTTTTAACAGTGAGATATGTCAAAATAAACAAGGGAGAGAATAAGAGATGATAAAAGAGTGTGATTGTTGACTGTAAGGGTCTTCCGTAATATGCTTGGAACAGTTCCAACCAATTTTCAGTGAGTGTTAGCGCAAAACTTGGCTAAGTAGTAACTGGAACTGAGTGAGCTGTCTCACTTGGAGAGGCTACAAAGAAGGTTGGCATGGGAAACTTCAAAAGTTCCCTTTGTACAAGTTGCTCTCCTGAAGGGTTTGAGTTAAGGCACATTGTCCAAGCAGAGTAAGCTGGTTTGTGGTGTAGCTAAATGCTACATGGAGAGTGCACGGTCTTGATATGGTGGAGTAGGGTGGAGGAGAGGAGGCAGGAGAAATTGTAGCAAAGAAGAAAGGCTAAGATTTTGCAGTAACAGGACACCTAACAACAACTGCCTGACACGCCCCTTCACTATTAGTTTTTATTTTAAAAAAAAGAGTCTTTGCATGGCAAGTTCCTGACAGTACAAGCTGATAATATCACACCTGGAGAAACAGGGCATCTGGGTATTGAACAAACAGGGAAAGTAACTGTGTCTCTACTTAACTAATCAGATTGAAAGATTGTGAAGTAAACAGACCGAGGGCTAAGAGCAAAGTGCAAATTCGAGTTGGTGAGCTATATGTCAGATCAAGTACAGAAGGAAAGGGAAAAAAATTGGATTGAGAGAGGAAAATAGATAGGAAAAGTAAAAGAAAATCTAATCCCGACAACAATTAATACTGACGGAAAGAGAAACCATGTTGTAATAAAAACAAAAATTGCTGGAAACACCCAGCAGGTCTGACAGCATCTGTGGAAAGGAAGACAGAGTTAATGTTTCGAGTCCAGAAGAATCATATGGATTCGAAAAGTTAACTCTGTCTTCCTCTCCACAGATGCTGTCAGACCTGCTGAGTTTTTCCAGCAATTTTTGTTTTTGTCTCAGATTTCCATCATCTGCAGTATTTTGCTTTTACCACATTGTAATAGTTCATTTCCAGTGCCAGGGAGGTTGATTGGCTGTAATTAACACTTATCACATTAAGGGTATTACACTTGAAATGACAAGGCAACTTTCTGTGACAAGTTGAGTTCACATGGCAAATCCACGCCTTCAATGCTTTTCAATGGTGAAGCATTAAGTTTTTCAAAAAATGTACCTCAATCCCAGTGGCTGAAAATTTCTGTTCTGTATTACTGTTATTTCCATTGTGTAGCATTTAAGGGCAATGTTAGCTTAGTTCCATGTCAATGTCCTTCTCTCCAAGTAAAGAAGGTTGTGGGATCAAGTTCCACTACAGCCCATAATCACAGCTATATTGCAGTTCCGAGGGAGTATTCCATTGTCACAGATGCCGTCTTTCAAATGAAATGTTAAACCAAGGACTACCTGTTCAGGTGGTTTTGAAAGATCTGATAGCAGTTTCCTGAAGAGCAGGGAAGCCTCCTGATGTCCTGCCTCTCATCTCATCCCTTAATTAATACAAATCACTTGGTCACTCAATTCTTTGCTGTTTGAGGTTTGGGCCATGTATAACAGGAAAACAACAGCGCTGCATGTGTGAATGCACAATTGCACAGCAACCCAGGAGGTTTGCTCACAAATAGTCTCCATTCAGATACTGTATGTGCGCGATTGCACAAAAAATTTTAAAGCGTCTGCACATTGAAATGAAAAACAAAAAAAATTGAGAGGGGACCATTAGTGATTACTCTTCAAAACTAACTCATTGTTTGGATATCTTCAGGGTGTGAAATGCTCTATATTAATGGAAGCTCTTTCTTAATGCCATGTTACAACGCCGTTTAATGCAGGGAATTTTCTATGTATCTTAAACAGCTTTTGCTGCCTCAACCAGTCTGATTAAAATCTTTAAAGGACCATGTTAATACAAAGTTATCTTTGTGGGACTATGATATCAAATCAGCCTAATGTCAGTGGTAGGAAAAGTTCGAGGAGACAATATTCTGAGACAAAATGAAGCATCAGACGAAGAAACATGGCCTAATAAATGACAGCTAGCATGGATTTGTTAAAGACAAATCACATTTGACTAAATTCATTCTTTCATGAAGTAACGGAGAAGATTGAAGGGAGTGATGTTGATGTTGTGAATATTGTCTTTCAAAAAGCATTTGATTAAAGCGTCACATATTAGAGTTGATAGCAAATTGAATCCCAAAAGATTAAAAGGGCCAATGGCTAAGAGACTGAAAACAGAGAATAGTGGTGGACAGTTGTGTGGTAACTGCATGCATTGTCCCTCCCTCCTTTCAATCGTGGGTCATGTGATGTACTACGGGAGCTTTGGCCAGAGAGCTCTTAGTGCCGGGAATCTGGTGGGGGGGGGGGTCTTCTGGACGAGAGATCAGGTCTTGGTGCTGTCATGAATCTATTAATGTATATAATATTGTTGGAAAATATTTTTCTTTTAAAATAAAGATTTAGTCTGTGGGTGTGTCTTAATTGGATTAAAGCCAGCTAGTCTGGGTGTTTGATGTGTACTAGTTTTGAGATGTAAGAGAGGTAGAGTGCATTTGCATTTTTTTTGAACAGAGCATTTGAGAGGTGGGCCAAAGTCTGGCACCTAGCTAGCAGAGACCAAGCAATATGTTTATATTACTAATAAAATTGGTACTACAAAAGGAGTTTTATTGTTGGAAGAGGTGGAGTTCAAAGAGGCTGGCGATACAGTAAGAATTTACATTCGATGAGATGTGCTGGATATAACCGATAGCAGTTTGTGTGTGTGAGGGGCAGAGGCAATGTAAGATTAGAGCAGCTGTAAGCCTCCAACTGTCTCCACAGGAAACAAAGTGAAAAGAATCTTATTTTTAATTCATAAGGTGAAAATACTTTGCCTGCTGTATGATTAAGTCTATGGGTGCTGTTGCCTGAATGGAGATTAGTTTGGGGATTTGTTAAATGTTATGATAGTAGTAATTTGTAGCTATGTGTAAATATTTAACTTATGTTTTATTTAGTTTAATATAAAACCTCTCAAGAACTGGAGGTCTGATTCCTGAATTTAGAGTCGCATCTCAAACATACCACTTAAAACTCTAGGTTATGACAGTTGTTTAAAGTTTTTTAAATAATTCAGCTTTACCAACCGCTGGGTCATAACAGTGCAAGCACTCCTAGATGTCTCTGTAACAAAGTTTTACTGTTTCTTTACAGAACCTGTCTGCTCCATCGAGTCATCACAATTGGCAACAAGAATAGGATCAACTTCGACTGTGCACCTCCCCCTGTTACTGTGAGTAAATCGAATTTTAAGAACTACTCACCAGTTATGCCGCTGTTTGGAAGAATCGACCCATATGATGTTAATATTGAAGGTTGGAGCCAGTACGCTGAGCGCCTCGAATTTTACTTTGTAACAAATGAAATAACCGCAGTAGAAAAGTGGAAAGCGATCCTCTTGCGTGTATGTGGCAGTAAAACATACAACCTGATTCGCAACCTGACTGATGCGAGCGCGCCCGATTCCAAATCGCAGAGTGAGTTAGTGGACCTAGTGACTTCCAGCCAAAGCCGTCCGTGATAATGCAACGCTTTAAATTTAATTCAAGAGTTCGTGCCCTGGGAGAGTCCATGGCAACCTATGTGGCAAACCTCAGGTGGCTAACGGAATACTGCGACTTTGGGGACGCATTAAATGATGTGCTGTGGGACTGACTGGTATGCAGAGTCAAGGACGATGCTATACAGCGCTGCTTGCTTGCTAAAATCGATATCGACTTTGAGCGCGCTCTATAAACTTCCCTCGCCATGGAAAGTGCTGAGAAAGACTCGCAGGCTTTGCAACATATGGATAATGGTGCCATACTTCACGTGGGCAGGAACCTGCTGCCAAGCATGATGCAGAATTAAAGCACGATTCAATGTCCACTGTAAGAAACATTAAGAAGCCTAACAGGGACACTTCATCAACGACTTTAAGACAAAATTGCTTTAGATGTGGAGGTGACCACGGAGCAGATACTTGTAAATTCAGAGAGGCAGAATGTCGTTATTGTCTTAAGAAGAGACACGTGGTTAGGCAATGCCGAAGAAAGATGAGGCAGCCTGCAAGACAGCAAACAAACATGGCTGGTACAGCACAGGCCGATGCTGCTGATACTGATATGTACTCCCTGTATAATGTAACCACTGTGAAAACTGAGCCTATTACTGTGACAGCGCAAGTAAATGAGAAGCCACTGCATATGGAAGTGGATACTAGTGCCTCAACAACGGTGGTTGGAGAGCACACTTTCAGGTACCTTAATGACAGAAGACAGCCAATAACTTGAAGCAGACAAACGTTAAGTTAAGAACTTACACGATAGAATCTATTCAAATCAAGGGCATTGCTGCTATCCCAGTCTGTTACAAGCAACAGACAGCCCAACTGCCTGTAATAATCATAAAAGGGGAGGGACCCAGTCTTTTAGGTCAAGATTGGCTACAGAAGATAAAAGTCGACTGGTCTGAGATATTTCACCTAAAGTCAGATGGAATTCCAGAACTTCTGAAGAAATACAACATGGTTTTTCAGGATGAATTAGGAAAGTTGAAAGACATGTATGGCAAGATATATGTTGATCCCCAGGCAACACCGTGTTTCTTCAAGGCCAGACCCATGCCTTATGCACTGAAAGAAAAGGTGAATGCAGAGCTGTGCAGGTCAAAAAGCCTGGGAGTAATTCAGCCCATCCAGTTCTCTGAGTGGATCGCACTCATAGTTCCAATGGTCAAGCCTGACCAGACCATATGTATATGTGGAGATTACAAGTTGACGGTAAATAAAGGTCTTCTGGACGAGAGATCGAGTCCTGGTGCAAACCAAACACTCCTAGATGCCTCCTTCATAAAGTTTTACTGTTTCTTTATGAAACCTGTCTGCTCCATCGAGTCATCACAAGCTGTTTTTCAGATTAAAGAGTAGCAGCATGTGGACAAATCTTTGAAGGTGGCAGGGCAAGCTGAAAAGGTTGTTAGAAGGCAGATGGCCTTTACAACCGGAGGCATAAGTACAAAAGCAAATATGTGTTTTTTTTTAATAGATAAATCACTGTTTGGGCCCCAGCTGGAGTCTTGTGTCGAATTCTGGGCATCAGACTTGAAGAAGGGATGTCAAGGCTTATGTGGGGGTGGGGACGGGTGCAGAGGAAATTTACCAGAAAGGCACCAGGGTTCAGCAGCTTCAGTTTTGTAGAGGGACTCAACAAGTTGGGATTTTCAGAGCAGAGAAGGTTAAGGGGAGATTTAATAAAAAAGTGTTCAAAATCATCAAGGCCAGAATTTCACGGTTGGCATGTGGGCACGCACCCGACACGCACGAACGTAATATGGCGTGCAATGACATCATCGCGCAATATTTCACTCGGCGGGCACACATCGAGTCGGCTGCGCGCCCGCCGATAATTGAAAGGCTTATTTAAGGCCATTAACAGGGTAATTAACTGGAAATTTACACTGCCCGTCCAACCTAACGGTCAGCAGGCAGGCGAAAAGGCCAAGCAGCCTTTACGTCTTTTAGGAAACCTCATCCACCAGCGGGTTGAGGTTTCCTAAAGCTAATACAATTTAAATAAAAACTTAATTTTGAATTTAAAAACACCTCCCATCTCATTTGACACAGTCACACGAGGGGACATGTTTCATTAAATTTTTATTGTATTTATTTATTTTTTTTTTAAAAGCGCTTCAATCTCAGAGAGATGCCTCAGGGAGATTGAAGCGCTTTTTCACGCGTATGCACGAGCTGCACGCCAGGCTTGCTCTCCCTCCTCCGCCCGCCCGCACCGGCAGCGCTCCCGCTCGTGATCCACGCAGGGCGGGCCTGAATTGGCCCGCCCACGTGAAATCGCAGTGCGGAGCTGATCGCGGGCAGCGGTCAGCGCCCTGACTGCCCCTGCCCGCTTCTGTCAAGCCCGCCCAACATGGGAAAAATTCAGGCCAAAAGGTTTTGATAGAGTAAATAAGGAGAGAACGTTTGAAAGAATCAGTAACCAGAGGACACAGATATACATTCAAAAGAACCAGAAGTGAGATGAAGGTTTTTTTTTTAAAAAAAATAACCCGATCTGTTATGATGTGGAATACACTGCCTGAAAGGGTGATGGAAGCAGATTCAATTGGATGCATTCTTGAAGGGAAAATGTTGGAGGGCTAAGGGAAAAGGTCAGGGTAACGGGACTAATTTGGACAGCTCTTTCAAAGAACTAGCGCAGGCACAATGGGTGCCTTGTGTGCTTCAGTATTCTATTAAGATGCAACCAATGCGCAGTAATGTGTACATTAGTCGACAAGCACATTATGCACAGGCTGTCAGGTGTGGTGATATTTGAGTAAGTGAGGTTGTGGGCTGCTGATTGCAGCGCAACTGGCAGTCAACAGGGAAAGGGAGATTGCAAAAACAGAGAGCACAGGGACTTGTCACATTTCCAGCTTATAATGTTTCATACTAATATAGCTAATGCTGTGCACTTGTGGCAGCTTTTCATCCATAATTAAACTTTAATTAAATTCACTCTACAGAAAGTTCATTTTAGGCAAGGTTTTTTTTTGGAACATTTTTTGCCAATTTAAATAATCACTCATATTTACATAAATTATATTTTAAACCGAGTGTATCGTCCAACTTTTCCTAAATTTGGTTGAAATTGATTAAATTGTAAATCCCTTCAGTTGTTGTAGAAAGCTGTTGCGAATATTGAGTTGGTAATCAATATTTAGTCCTTTTGTTCCCATTTACGTCTCCTGAAGGGGATGACTTGAGCTTAGGTTCCAGTTCCTCAGGCATTAGCTGCCCTCCTTTACCTCATTCCAATGGCCACTTTTTATGTTCTAGATGGGCCGTATGTCCTCCCAAATCTGTGGTTTTATTGTGATCGTATTGGCCGATTTCTCTCCTCACGACCGTTTCAGCAATACTTGAAGCCAACTGTATTGATCTGGCTGCTGCTGCTAAAATAATATACATGTAAACTTTCCTCATCACTACACCCACCCCCACCCCCCACCACAGATTTCTATGCCTATATTTCCAATGGGAATTGCCTATGTAAACTTATCATGAGGCAACTACACCATTCCACCAGAGATGGTGTTGTAACACCTCAGTTTTTTGTCTTGTTGTTTCACCACCTGTAGCACAAAGGATCTCTATGCTCCAACCAGCTCTCTTTTTTTATTCTTTCATGGGATTGGGCGTCGCAGGCAAGGCCAGCATTTGTTGCCCATCCCTAATTGCCCTTGAGCAGAAGGCGGTTAGGAGTCGCATGTAGGCCAGACCAGGTAAGGATGGCAGATTTCACTCCCTAAAAGGACCTTAGTAAACCAGATGGGTTCTTTTTAAACAACAACTGATGATAGTTTCACCATTAGTGAGAGTAGCTTTCAATTCCAGATTTTTAATTGAATTTGAATTCTACCAGCTGCCATAGTGGGATTTGAACCAGTGCCCCCAGGGCATTAGCCTTGGTATCTGGATTATTAGTACAGTGATATTACCACTAAAGCACCATCTCCCCATTGTTCAAAGAATGTTGCTATTTTGCTGTAACTAATTATTTAAAATCAAGATGTTTTACAAAAATCAGAATATAATTCAGTACTTTACTTTAAAATGGAGACTGAATTGCATCTAGTTACCCAGGTCCACCTTCACCTTCCTAAGACTGAAGATTGACTACTCTTGATTTTACCTTCCCATCTGCAATGAAAGGAGATGGGTAGATAAAGAAATAAGAGACAAAGGAAGAGATGAACAAACAGAGATATAACACACACACACACACATATATACAGAGAAAGAGAGACAGAAAAAAGTGCAATGATCAGCTGCATATTTGCACAGCTGCCTCATCTGCTGCTGTAAAGCACAGCGGGACTGCAATAAGGTCTAATCGACGTTTACAATGCACGTATGTAAATGGAAAATAAGGTTGGTGAACTGCAAGTGCAATTAGCTACACGGGAATATGATGTTGTGGTGATAACAGAGTGCTCAAAAAGGGCACTAAGTATTCCTGGATACAGGGCGCCAGGAAAGATAGGTAAGGAAGGAAAGAAAGTGGGATGGCAGTATTGATTAAGGCAAATATTACAGTGCTGGAGAGACAGGATGTTCTAGAGGTGCAAAAACTATAGGGGAGTGATAATGGGAGGTGTTAATTATCCTAATATAGACTGGAATAGGGATAGTGTAAAGGGCAGGGGGGAGGAAGAGTTTCTTAAGTACATTCAGGAAAACTATATTGATCAGTATGTTTCCTGCCCTTTGTGGATTGCTGAATCTGGTTTTGGGGATTGAGGTGGGGTAAATGGATCAAACGTCTGCAGGGGAACATTAGAGAGCAGTGATCGTAGTATCATAAGATTTTGGTTATTTATGGAAAAGTACAAGGAGCAACCAAAAGTAAAAATACTGAATTGGAGGAGGGCCAATTTCAGTGGGGTGAAAATGGATCTGTCCCAGATAAATTGGAATCAAGGATTGGCAGGTAAAATGGTAAAGGAACAAAATTCTGCTTCTAAAGAGACGAGGGGGAGAAGGGAGGGCAGCCAAAGCCAGAACTTCCTGAATGATGAAAGAGACAGAAAGTTAGATGATGCAGAGAAAGTGGGTGTATGATAGATGTCAGGTCAGTAATACAAATGAGAACCATAGGGCCATGTCCTTTGCAGACAGAAGGAACATGTACACACATTGCACCTTTTTCAACTAAACAGACTGGTCTTCAGGTTATGGGGGTAGGGAGGTGAAGAATAATTGGACCTGGGTAACTAGATGTAATTCAGTCCCCATTTTAAAGTACTGAATTATATTCTGATTTTTGTAAAACATCTTGATTTTAAATAATTAGGCGTAACAAAATAGCCAAATTCTTTGAACATTGAAGAAGATGGTGCTGTAGTGGTAATATCACTGGATTAGTAATCCAGAGACCAAGGCTAATGATCTGGGGACATGGGTTCAAATCCCATCATGGCAGTTGGCGGAATTTAAATTCAATTAAAAAATCTTGAATTGAAAGCTAGTCTCTGCAATGGTGACCATGAAACTATCATCGACTGCTGTATAAAAAAAAACCCATCTGGTTCACTAATGTCCTTTAGGGAAGGAAATCTGCCATCCTTATCTGGTCCGGCTTACATGTGACTCCTAATTGCCTTCTGTTTCAGGCCAATGCCTTGACCAATCAGAGTCAACCTGCCTGGTTTTAATTTAAACAAAGCTTGGCAGTTAACTGTCAGTTATCAGTTAACTGGTCCATTCTCCATGGCAACGCCTGTACCAGAGTCCACTTGCGAACCAATCAGCATCCTCTTCTCACGCAATATAAATTGTTGTTCCCTTTACAATTTGGCATTATTGAGAATTACCCTGATGAGTGCAAGATGAAATGCTCTGCCAGCATGTGTTTTTTCTCAGCAATACTCAAGTTCTGTACTACCAAATGACTCAATGAGAACCAGGCTGAATATGGAAAGTTCAGAGGGGAAGTGAGAAGAGAGGATGCAAGAGGCACTGAATGGCCTCCTTCTGTGCTGTAACCATTTCATGATTCTATACCACCACACTGGGTAGAGTTTTGTCATTATTATTTGAGCATTGAACATCACTTGGATGGAATGAAGAAAAGGAGGGGGATGATCCTAGGTTAATAGCAAAACTCGCTAAATTTTCCTTCTGTCGAATTTAATGGAGGCAAAAGCTGCGGGTTCCATACAGGCAATGCTCCTTTCTACATTCAGCTCAGGCAAAGTTCAACACTCAGGCAGTGCAGTGAAAACTTACCCCATGTCATCAATTTTAGAATTAATCAAGCTGAAAGAACGTCAATTCATATCAAGAAAAGTTCACCAATATGTACAGCCTAAAAAATATTTTCTAACCCCTTCACTCAAAGGATGGTGAATCTTTGGAATTTTCTACCCCAGAAGGCTGTGGAAGCTCAATCATTGAGTATGTTCAAATCGATAGATTTCTGGATACTAATGACATCAAGGAATATGGAGATATTAAGGAAAAATGGCATAGAGATAGATGATCAGCCATGATCTGTTTGAAAGGCAGAGCAGCCTCGAAGGGCCGAATGGCCTACTCCTACTCCAATGTTCCTATGTTGCTGTACATAATATAAGCTGTATTAAGTTACAGGAAGGAACGTAGTTTCAGGATTCAGCTGAACAAACAATTCCAGCTCTCTTTTATTTTTACTTAGTTCTGTTGAAGAGTCATACGGACTCGAAACGTTAACTGTGTTCCTCTCCGCAGATGCTGCCAGACCTGCTGAGTATTTCCAGGTATTTTTATTTTTGTTTTAAACAACTCTAGCAATGGTCTCTCTCTTTGAGAAGCTTTTGGGTACAGAATGAGATAATCAATTGCTTTCTGGATCCATCAGTTCATCTGCAAGGCAGGGACTGGAGCAGCCAATGAATGTCAGACATTCAAGGCTGAATAATGGAAATACGAGGATGGGTGATTATTCCAGGAAGAGGCTTCTCTTGCATATTTACACAGAAGTCTGCCTCAATGCATTAAGTGCCTGGTCTAGTGTTCCAGAATAGGATAGATTCTGCCTAGCCTGTGCAGCAGACACCTCTTCCACATGAGAGGAAGCCTCCGGGACAAGTTAAGGAGTGATTACTGTTGAGCTGGATAACAGTGCGTGTATCAGTATTCAAGAGTGTGATTGCAAGACATTAAATAAACATTCAATCAAGTGGGGCCAATTTTTTTCATAGACTTCTAGGGTCATAAAGGGACAGGAAGTGGCCATTCGACCTATCGGGTCCATGCCAGTTCTCTGTAGAGCAATCACATTGCCCCGTCCATCCCTGTAGCCCTGCAAGTGCCCATCCAATTTCCTTTTGAAATCTCTGCTTCCACCACCCTTGTAAGCAGTGAGTTCCAGATCATTACCGCTTGCTGTGTAAAAAAAATTTATTCCTCACGCCCCCCCCATAACTCTTGCCCAAAATCTTAAATCTGCGTCCCCTATAGTCCTCGCACCATCAGCTAATGGGAACAGCTTTTCTTTGTCCACCTTATCTAAACCTGTCATAATCTTGTACACATCTGTCAGATCTCCTTTACTACAAGGAGAACAACCCCAGCTCCTCCAACCTAACCTTGTAGCTAAATGCCCTCATCCCTCGAGATATTCTGGTGAATCTCCTCTGCACCCACAAAAGGGCCTTCACATCCTTCCTAAAGTGTGGTGACCAGAACTGGATGTAATACTCTAGTTTTGGCCTAACCAGAGTTTTATAAATGTTCAGTACAATTTCCTTGCTTTTGGACTCAGTACCTCTATTTATGAAGCCCAAGATCCATATGCTTTGCTAACTACTCTCTCAATACGTCCTGTCACCTTCAAAGATCTCATTCCATTTTCTGTTCTGAAGCACTGCTGTGCAATGCATTGATGGCTATTCAGCCTATATTATGGTCCAGAATTGGATATGTTGTTTCACAATAATTCAGATGACCATATTATAGCTCTGGGCTAATGCCACAATCTCGTAGAAACTTTGCCTTTCCGTCACATAATACAAGTGCCAAATCAGATCGCTATGACAGTGATAGAAAAGACAATCACCAGCAGTAACGGGCGGGCCAAGTGCCTGTGGCAAAACTCAATGGAATAGCTTTATTAATGGTAAAAATCTGGAATGCACTTATTATAAAAAGTAGCAAACAGAAAAGGCCTCTGAGGAATTTCTAGGCTATTACATACGCTTGAGGTTGCAATGATGTTTATAATACATTCAACCTTCATTTTCACTGTTTGAGGTGAGGATTCCTCAGGCTTGCAACATACAGCCGCTCACCTCTCAGTAGCTGACCCAAGATAGTAATGAATTCTCATATTAACCTTGGTGCTGTCTCAACTTACACACCTGCCTCTCCCTGCTGTGGTTTCCGTTGATAAAAATTGGAACAATAAAATACAGCAGTAAAACTCAGTACTAACAGCAAATAGGATATGTGAGTGTACATAATATAGGTAAACAAATTAGCAAAACCCATAGAAAAGGTCAGTATAAGACGCTACTTCAGGCTAACCATTGACAATATGACAAGTTACCAGTGAATTCAAGCTAAGTGGAAAGGCAATTTTAGAACTGATATCATTAAACTCTTTACACAATGTGCTCAACACATGGCAGAGGTGGACAAGTAAGGCAGAGGAGACAAAAATCCTAGAATTGTTTAAGCAAACAGTTGGGTGTTGTTACTGGGAAGGGGGAAGGCTGAACCTTTCTGATTCATATGGCTCAGTTCCAACTTGGCAACAGAGTAGTCCAAGGTTCTTTTAAAACCCAAGGTGGTTGTTTTTGACTTCTGGGCGAGGGACTGCTACCTGGATGCTCGGTCCGGCAGGGAACAAGCCCCCACGATCTTGAGGCTCTGGTTTCATTTAAATTTGGCTGGCGAAATTTTTAATGTGAGCCTATGCACTGATCGTCATAACTTGGAGATGCATCAAAGTCAACTTCTAACTAGGTACTGATTATGCAGCAGTGTATCTCTTGATTATTTACAAACAAATTATTTACAAAGTCTTTTGTGCAGAAATGTCCACTTGTTGACAGGAAGAAAAACTCTATTCAGATGCAGGACAAGCATTCTGATCCACGTCAGGCTGCCTAACATTGACATATACAAGATTTAATTTCCTCTTCTGTTCAGGGAGAGGGGGGACCAATTAAGATACTTAAAATAGTTTTCTGCAGAATTTCCTACAAGCCAAGACGACTGATGTGGAATTCCATAAATGGCATTAACCAAATTAAAAGTGTTTTAAGCCTTTGACCAAATTTTCAATGTAAAAGATTGCAATTTTTTTTTTTAGAAATGAAGGATTTTCTATATACTGGCAACATGGATCCAATGCAACAACGAAGAGATTAAAAAAAACATTGAATTAAAGTCAGTATTGGGATTTGGTAATTTTGGAGTTACAGCATTTGAGTTATCATTGCCTTCTATTCCTGGACAGTCTGAGTAAGGTAGAAAAAGGAAGACAAAATAAACTGCAACTGGACTTAATTTCCTTTGGCTAGAAAGGGATAGAGATGTATAGCTATTGTACATATAATGTAAAAATCACTAAAGCTTGTCACAGATGGTCATGATCAGTGGTGTGGTCTCGTTCTGTGGTGGGATGGGAGAGGGTAGCATAAGGGGAAAACGTTACCGCACTAGTAACCCAAAAGCCCAGACTAATACTTCGAGGGCATGAGTTCAAATTTCACCATGGCAGCTGGAAGAATTTAAATTCAATTATCTAAATCTGGAATAAAATGTTATTCTCATTAATAATGATCATGAATCTACCAGGTTATCATTAAAAACCCATTTGGACCACTACTGATCTTGAGGGATATGAAGTCTGCTATCCTTAACCCAGTCTGGCTTACATGGGACACGACAATATGGTCTTATCCACCCTCTGAAATAGCCTAGCGAACTGTTCCAGACTGCGGGTGCACATAGACAGCAGCAGTTCAAAAAGCTAGCTTCACCTTCTCAAAGGCAATTAGTGACACGCACATCTCAAGAAAGAATAACAAAAGGTGGGAAATTAACACGCCAGCGCAGTTTCCCACCCGAAACCCCAATGCAAATTAAAATCCACCCCGTCTACCATTATTTTGTCAATTTATAAGCTCATGACATTTAACTTCAGACAGCTACTATGATTAATCAGTGATAGAGCCACAGTGTTGCTTCATTGTAGGTCATGGAATGGCAGTAACTTGCCTGCTGCTATTTTTCTGACATCCAAAAGCCTCACACTGGGGAAGAACTTTAACAAAGCAGCACAACACCAGCGCTTCTTTCTGGCATCTGGTACACAGCAGCACAGTCTGAGTAATATTGTGCATTGATTTTATACACGAGCTGCCGACTCTGTTTCCGCTCAAGCAAATGTCAAGAAGCGACTCATGTTTAAAAATCAAAGCTTTTTCTGGCTTTTTATTAGTTAAATCAGTTAAAGCCGCGCTCACAAAAAAATGCACACTTATAAGGACCCACATAAAAGCCATGTGTGACATTTCTATCGCCATTCATACCCTCATATAATTGAGCCCCGAATAGCCCATACAGGTGAGGAAGACCCCAGACCCAAACCTGTGCTGAGTTAAATCGCCTCAATCAGGCAGTTTCAGGGAAATTGCACTGGCTTTGGTGCCCTGTATTCCATAGGTGCAAGAATCGGTGTTGTTCCTTGCTGGAATGACTGTGTGAAAGATGTTGGGTGAGGCTAGATGAGGGTAAGGCATCAGCCATAGCTCAGTTGGTAACATTCTCACTTCTGAAACACAAGGTTCCAGATTTAAATCCCAGGGCTCGAGTACAAAAATCAAGGTTAACACTCGAGGCAATACTGAGGGGGTTCTGCACTGTTAGATGAGGCATTAAACTGAAGCCCCATCTGCCTGCCTGCCCCATCTGGTCGATATAAAAGATCCCAAGGCACTATTTTGAAGAAGAGCAGGGGAGTTATCCCTAGTGTCCCAGCAAATATTTATCTCTTCACCAACATCACAGAACAAATTATCTGGTCATTATCACATTGCTGTGTTTGGAAGTTTGCTGTGTGCATATTGGTTGCCATGTTGGGGAAGATGTTTCCACTAGTAGGAGAGACTAGGACCCGAGGGCACAGCTTCAGAGTAAAGGGAAGACCTTTTAGAACAGAGATGAGGAGAAACTTCTTTAGCCAGAGAGTGGTGAATCTATGGAATTCATTGCCACAGAAGGCTGTGGAGGCCAGGTCATTGAGTGTATTTAAGACGGAGATAGATAGGTTCTTGATTGGTAAGGGGATCAAAGGTTACGGGGAGAAGGCGGGAGAATGGGGTTGAGAAATTTATCAGCCATGATTGAATGGCGGAGCAGACCCGATGGGCCGAATGGCCTATTTCTGCTCCTATGTCTTATGGTTTCCTACATTACAACAGTAACTACACTTTTAAAAAGTAGTTCATTGTTTTTAAAGTGCTTTGGGATGTTTGGTAGTTGGAAAAGCGTTATATCGATGCAAATCTTTCTTTCTTTGACAATAGTGTGATGCCCCACAGAGTCTTATATGACATCCATGTTGAGTCTGTAGTTTTAGTTAAAGTGGAATTGTGCCATCTTAATTGCTGAAAAAATAGTTGGTACTGTGCATAATTTGTGTACACTGAAGACTAGAGTAAGTACATTTACAAACTCCCACCCAGTGAAATTATATATTTCTTATTGGTACTTGTTACATTTTTTGTTATTACATGAGACCAACCTCATGCTCCTCAATCCTATTTCCACTAAACTGATAACCACCCAACTTCCCCTCTTGGTCCGCATGTCAGCCAATATTGTTAACTGTTCTCTCCCCTTTAAATCTGCTGCCATCACCTTCTCCCCAAAAAAAATTGCTTGACCCATTGTCCTTGCAAACTACCATCCCATCCCCAACCTCCCTTTTCTCTCCAAAGTCCTTGTCTCTCAAATCCAATCCCATCTTTCCTGGAACTCCATGTTTGAATCAGGTTTCTGCCACTGTACCGTAATAGAACTTATTGAAGTCACAAATGGCACCCAATGTGGCTGTGACAAAGGTAAACTTTTCCTCCTCGTCCCTCTTGGCCTGTCTGCGGCCTTTGACACTGTTGACCGCACCATCCTCCTCCAAAGCCTCTCCACTGTCGTCCAGCTGGGTGGAACTGCTCTCACTTGATTCCATTCTTATTTATCTTAATGTGGCCAGAGAATCACATGCAATGGCTTCTCTTCCTGCTCGAGCACTGTTACCCCTGGTGCGCCCCAAGGAGCTAACTTTGTAGTCCCCTCATTTCTTTTATTCGTTCATGGGATGTGGGCATCGCTGGCAATAGGCCAGCATTTACTGCCTATCTCTGATTGGCCTCTTGAGCATCCGTGATTTTAATCGCTACACCATTATGGGCTGTGCCTTCAGTTGCCCTAGCCCCAAGCTCTGGGATATTTTCCCTGCACTGTTCTACTTCTCTAACCTGCTTTGCTCCTTGAAGACGCTCTTTTAAACCTACCTCTTTGACCAAGCTTTTGGTCATCTGACCTAATATCTCCTTATGTGGCTCAGTGTCATATTATTATTTTATTATCCAGATACGGTGGCGGTGTGGTAATGACACTGGACTAGTAATCCAGAGGCCTCGAATCCCACCTTGACAACTGGTGGAATTTGAGTTCAATTAATCAATAAATTCAATTAATTAATAAAAATACAAAGCTTGTCTCAGTAATCGTGACCATGAAACTATCATCGATTGTTGTAAAAACACCCCCTGGTTCACTACTGTCCTTTAGGGAAGGAAATCTGGCATCCTTACCTGGTCTGGCCTACATGTGACTCCAGACCCACAGCAATGTGGTTGACTCCCAACAGCCCTCTGAAGCAAGCTACTCAGTTCAAGGGCAATTAGGGATGGGCAATAAATGCTGACCTTACCAGCGGTGCCCACATTCCATGAAGGAATTTTAAAAATGCTCCTGTCAAGCACGTTGGAACATTTTGTTACATTAAAGGCACTATATAAGTTGTTGTTGGATTGTTCTCAAAGGGGAAATATAATGAATAATTTCTTTTAACACCAATGTTAATACATTATCCCATTGCCGTGTTTGCAAATATTCCTTTATATTGCCTCAGATAATCCATATCAACTTGTATTTATATTATGGCCTTTACCTTTCTAAAATGTCCCAAGGCACTTCGTAGGAACATTATAAAACAGAATTTGACACTGAGTCACATAACAGGATATAATGGAAGATGATCAG
Organism: Cetorhinus maximus; assembly: GCF_964194155.1. Lineage (NCBI taxonomy): Eukaryota > Metazoa > Chordata > Chondrichthyes > Lamniformes > Cetorhinidae > Cetorhinus > Cetorhinus maximus. Next base: position 14,555,720 of record NC_135887.1, read on the forward strand.
AAGCTTGGTCAAAGAGATTGAAGCTATTGCAGGTGGTTCGCTGGCTACAATTAGCTAGGTAAGAATGGGACCAGGCAAGTGCAGTCCCACCCAGCTGGAACAAAGTGGAGAGGCAATGGAGGAGGACGGTGTGGTCAACCATTTCAGAGACTGCAGACAGGTCAAGAAGAATGAGGGAGAATAGTTTTACCCTTGTGATAGTCACATAGGATGTCAGTTGTACTTTGATAGGTGGCACTTCAGTACTGGGGCAGGCATGGAAACCTCATTGGAAGGATTCAAACATGGGCCTGAGCTTTCCCGTCGGCGATTTGGGGGCGGGGCCCGCTCGCCGACAGGAAAATGATGCGGGATGATGTCGGGAGCAACCCCCGACGTCATCTCGGTCCATTTAAATATTCAGGAAGGCAGGCGGACAGTGAAATCAGCTGTCCGCCCGCTGAACTGTCAATGGCCAATTAAGGCCATTGACAGGATAATTAAGGTAGTTAAAGGCCCTGCCCGTCCAACCTTAAGGCTGGTGGGCAGGCCAGGAGCCCCAGCGGGCAATAAAAAAAACATAAAAGCTCATCCACTGGCGGGATGAGGTTTCATGTCTGTTTTAAACATGTCCTATCTCGTGTGACATTGTCACATGAGGGGGACACGTTAATTTTTTTTATTTTTCTATTTTTTAAGTTTGTAAAACTTTCACTGATCTCCCTGAGACAGCACTTAGTCTCAGGGAGCAGTGCGCACTTTGACAGATGGGGAATCCCTCCCCACCCCCCCGCACAGGAAGTGCATAGCGCTTCCCGTCGGGCAGGCCGCTGGGCGGGCCTTAATTGGCCCACCCACTCAAAATGGCAGCAGGGCCCACTTCGGCGGCGGAGATCAGCTGTCCGCTCGCCAACCTAGGGCAAAATTCTGCCCATGGAGCTCTGAGAAAGATAGACACAGGTTTGGGCATCAACAACAGTTTTGAAGTCTTTGGAAAGGAAAGGGAGGTCGGAGATGGGTTGATAGTCGGAGGCCAAGGGTTGGTTTTTTTAGTGAGAGGGATGGTGACAGCAGGTTTGAAGGAGAGGGGCACAGGAGAGGAGAAAGAACCGTTAACAATATTGGCTAACATGAAAGCCAGGAAGGGGAGCTCAGTAATGGTAAGCAACTGCAAGCATGAACGATCATTGTGACAACTTATCTCCCGTTTCCAGCAGGAATGTGTCATCCTTCCCTTGTCAATGCAATACATAAAAGAGGGAGGAATGAATGGCTCAGAGCATGCAGATGCCTCCCTCTGACATACGAATGTTTAACCTTTCAAGCCGACAATGAATTCTCAAGTGATTTTGCACAGCTATGTGAGGAGCTGGTTATTAGTCTACATGAATCCTTGAATAATTCATGCACTGAGGCCAGAAGCTGCGTGTGCAAAGGCTTTTCCTGGCTTTTATTAACCCACAAAAGAACGGACCTGCTGACTGACAAAATCTCCTCAGCAATAAATTCTGAAGCCTTGGGGTTTCGTGTACCATCTGCATGACACTATTATAATTAAACATATATATATTAGGTGACCTCACGCGGTACTGCCCCACTGAAAAATAAAGATGAATTAAATTTGCTGGTCCTGTAATGGTCTTTGTATTTGTTATGCATTTTAACTCTCATATTTCTCCTGTGGAACCTTTCACACCCACCTGAGGGCAACTGGGGTCTCGGTTTACTGTCTCATCTGAAAAACAGTGCAGCACTCCCTTAGCGCCATACTGGATTGATAGCCAACATTTTGTGCTCAGGTCTCTGGAGTGGGACTTGGGCCCACAATCTTCTCACTCAAATAGCAAGAGTGCTGCCATTCAGTCGCAGCTGACAACTAAAATCAACGAATATCCAAAGTCATAAGACCTGCGTGAATCTGTGGGCTGACTCTTTAGGCCCTGCTGAGGTCAGAAACGGAGGTGGGTGGGGCTCGAAAACACTGGCACCAGCCAGCGTGCCAGTTTCCCGATCCTGTTCCGATTTTTGCCGAGATGGGTTCAGGGCCGGTGCTCCATGAGGCAGCCAGCCATTTAATCTCATTCAGAGCTTTGCTAACCAGGGGTAAAGGACCCTGGCTGGGATTTTCTGTTGGCCTCTGAAGTGATGGGATGGGGAGTAGTGGGGAGGAGGTTTAATTGCCAAGTGGTGGGCACCTAGCAGCAGGCCTGGGGGTCAGTACTTCAGGCAGGCTTAGAGGCCCACCCTGTCCGCCTGGGTGCAGCCAAAGGCTCCCCCGCAGTCAAGTCCCCACCCAACCCCCACAATATTGGTGGCCTTTGAAACATGCTTTAACTTGTAGACTGTTTCCCCAGTGACTTCATCCAGATTAGTGAACGGAGATTGTGAAGAGCATCCGTGTTACAGGGATGAGAATTTTAAATTCGAGGTATTGTTGGAACAGAAGGTCAATGTTGGTCAGAGAGCACAGGAGCAATGGGGGAGTGAGCAAATTAGAATATGGGCCACTGAGTTTTGGACGAGCTCAAGTTTAGAGAGGATGGAAAGATGGGAGGCTGGCCTGGAGCCAATATGTCATATACACAGGGTTGGTTACCAGTTCAAGTCTGAAACAAAACCTAATGCAGTATTATGTCTACAATATATTTCTCCATTGTGAAACATTAGTCATTAGTCGTGAAGTATCACATAAATTAGAGAAAGTTTTATTTCATTAACACTTATGGCCTCATAATCGACTAATACACTTAATGTGCCCGCAGCTTTCAAACCAATAGAAATCTTAACAAACGCAATCATGGCTCCTATCCTAAAAGCCCCAGTTTCCTAGCCTAGCTAAAATTTAAATGAAGACATATAATAGAAATAGATATTTTATAATGGCACAGGCTGGGGACCCTGACAGTCCCGACCCTAAAAGCAGCAGAGTCTGAAGCTGGGATTAGTGGAAGTTTTGATCCCAAGAGCTTTGGCGATGGATTTTTACAGCAAGTAGGTTAGTTGCCCTGTAAGGGCGATTGCAGCTTCTAGAATGTGAAATTTAAGGTGTGATTATGCAAAATTCAAACTATTAGGTTTGAGAAAGAACCTGACAGAGTAATTGATCAGTTTTAAACCACTCAGCATTCTCCAGTCATTATGATCCAAAGTTAAAAGATAGGAATGGCCTTCACTGTTAATCCCCCAATTTTAGGAGTGTTCTGCTGACATCTGAAAACTGCTTAATTTCTGATCAGATTAAGTACAATCCGTTTAGAATTCAGGTAGACACCAGGGACTAATGCAACAGAGCAAGTTGCGCTGGTTAGCAAGCCATTTCCATGACAACGGCCGCTATTTCTGCTGCCTGCTAGACCCTCTGTACACATTCTGCTGAATGGTTCCTAAGGCAGTTTCCCTTGACATCGAGCCTCCTCAAATCATGGGCTAAACCTACAGACTGAGTCATAGCGAGTCATAGCGAAACACTGCCAGGTATCTACATTTCATTCGGAAACTGGAGTAAGCTCAGTCTTTGGGAAGGCTCTCCCAGATTTGGCCTGAACTGAAAAAAAAAAATTACACAAATCACTCTCCTCTCCACCCTCCTGCCCCTCCCCACATATAAAGCTGTATGTGATATATGTATCAGAAAGAGCAAAGCTGTACACACACACAAAGAGGTATGCGCAAACTCTGCTAACTGCCGTCGGTAATGTCCCCGATAGCTCGCAGTAACATTTAAAGTTTAAAAGGCGTTGGTCAGACTCCATGGGAATTTATAAAAGTAAATTCCTTACACTCAACACCTAAACATGATCAATGTTGGTCTGTCTGGCTGTGGTTAAACTGCCCATTTAATATCTCAGCAAAACTGAAACCATTTCGTCACAGTGCAAATTTAGCCCAAAACTTGCACACTGATTAGAAGCTTATATTCATTAATGGATCTTTGGATGATAGTTTTCTGGACCAGGGTAAAGCTTTAATACATTTATTTCCATGTGTGCTAAAACAAACCATTAATGTGGTACAAACTTAAACATCAGGCTATGCGTATGTCCTATCAGTGTCAATCGGCCAGATGGTCACTTCTTCAAAGTCCGATGAACCATATTCATTACTGAGATGGTGTATCAAGTCGGAATCAAATAAATCAATAGAGTGGAGTTAAAAAATGAACTTTAAATATGCTTTGCATCAGCAGTGAAAAGAGAAGGAAAGTAGCTAAAATTTAAAATTGTGTGATCACCACAAAAACTGGCCATTCAGTCCAACATGATGGCCTTTACGCTCCACACAAATCCCCTCCCGTTCTTACTCATCTAACACTTGGCATCACCCTCTGTTCCATCCCCCTCATTTGCTTCCTTAGCATCCCCTTAAATGCATCTAGACTATTCGCATCAACTACACCCTGTGGTAACATGTTCCACATTCTCATCACCCTCTGGGTAAAGAAGTCTTTTCTTAATTCCGTATTGGATTTCTTGACGACTATCTTATTTTGGTAACCTCTACTCTCGTGCTTCCCACAAGAGTAACAGTTGTCATAACAGTTGACAATTTTAAAGACCCCCTATTAGGTCACCCCTTAGTTTTCTCTTTTCAAGATAAAGAAAACCCAAGATAAAAGCAAAACATGGCGGATGCTGGAAATCTGAAATAAAAACAGAAAATGCTGGAAAAACTCAGCAGGTCTGGCAGCATCTGTGGATAGAGGAACAGGATTAACGTTTCGAGTCCGTGTGACTCTTATTCAGAGGTGAAGAAGCTCTGAAGAAGAGTCATACGGACTTGAAATGTTAACTCTGTCTTCCTCTCCACAGATGCTGTCAGGCCTGCTGAGTTTTTCCAGCATTTTCTATTTTTATTATAACGAAAACCCTGCTTGTTCATCCTTTCCTGATGGTATAACCTTAATGCTATGTTTGATAAAATTGGAGTTTGCTGATATGATACCAATGGTAGCATCACTTTTGTCCCTACAACGATCATATTTGCTTTTGCTGCTTGTTACTTCCAAGTACTTATCGTGGCCTTTGTTGCATCATCCATATTTTACTAATCATTGCACGGATTAACAATTGAAATTAAGTTTATTGTTCCCATTATTTCTAATAAGATGAGAAGCCTTGGTCAGATACATTAGGGACAGCAGAATGGATAGTGTAGCCCATGAGGATATTTTATTTTTCAGTGCTTAGGCATGGAGAACATGGTCATGATTAATGGATTGAAAACAGTGAACAGCTTGTGCCCAAATCTGAAGTAAGTGCTTCTGCCTACCCAAACTCTATGTCCTGGCACTGGAGAGGAAAACCTTTTTTAAAAATTCACTCATGGGATATGGGCGTCGCTGGCTAGACCAGCATTTATTACCCATCCCTAATTGTCCTTGAGAAGGTGGTGGTGACCCACCTTCTTGAACCACTGCAGTCCATGTGGTACAGGCACACCCACAGTGCTGTGAGGGAGGGAGTTCCAGGATTTTGACCCAGCGACTGTTATTATATTTCCAAGTCAGGATGGTGAGTGACTTGGAGGGGAATTTCCAGGTGGTAGGGTTCGCACCTATCTGCTGTCCTTGTCTTTCTAGATGGTAGCGGTCATGGGTTTGGAAGGTGCTGTCTAAGGAGCCTTGGTGAGTTCTTGCATCTGCCTATGTCCCGCCAGAGTGCATCAATAGTATCAGACATAGCTCCTTTGGTGGCACTCTTGCTTCTGAACCAGAAGGTTATTAATTTAAACCCAACTCCAGCAAGGCCAATACTTCAGTGCGTTACCGAGCGAGTGCTGCACTGTTGGAGGTGCTGCCTTTTAGATGAGATATTGCACCAAGGCACCATCTGCCATGTCAAATGGATGTAAAAGATCCCGTAGCATTATTCAAAGAAGACCAAACGGATTTTCCTGAAGTTCTGACCAACATTTATTCCTCAACCACCTAAGAAAACAGATTATCTGGTCAATTATTTCACTGTGCAAATTGACTGTTGCAGTTCCCAAGTCGCAACAGTGAGTGCATTTCAAAAAGCACTTAACTGGCAGTGGAGCTTTTTGGGAAATCTTCCAAACATGAAAGAGGCTATATTAATGCAAATCTTTCTTAAAACATTCAGAATCGGTCTCTGCTGTATATTCCATTCATTGAGGACCTATGTAGAACCTGGTAAATAGAGGGAACACCTGAAGGTGTTTCCTCTAGTTATATCCCATGTGTAAACTAAATTGCTAACCCATTTGAGTCATCAGCATGTGGATATGTAGCATATCCTACAGTCTTCACACAGTGTATAAACTTCTTTAAAAGATGATATCATTCACTGAGATAATGAAACAAGTTAAAGCTCATTAGCAAAAGATGGACTTAATATTGCTCACTATTCCTTTGGGGTAAAGTTCCAGTGCAGCTAGGGTGCTAATTAGATTGCTAATTTTGTCATGTGGGGTTTGAATGTTTATACATTATCTTCAAATGACTTAAAAAAAAACACACAGCTCCAGTAATTACGATGTAATGTGATCTGATCTTGATGCAAGTGACTATATCTCACAGGGTACAGACCTCCTTTCACTTACAGACTCGCAGCCACCAATGAGAGACTGAACCCTTGGCTGGACTCCAACCTGGTCCTCTGGGGGTAGGAACAACATGTGGTGGTGTATTATCCGATTGGTTTTTCATGATATAGTCATTACTCTTATGTTTACAACTGCCCCAGCCCATCTGCTGCAAGGTAATTAGCCTGCATCTGCTCCTTAAACAAAAAGGACACCTGCACATTGTCTCAGAGTCATTACTTTTACTGAGGCTCCAAATAACAAATACTGAGTTCTGCCAGTGAAACCAAATAAAGTACTCAGCAGAGAAAAAACATAGAATCAAACAGAACACACTGAGGTCATTGGACTGTGTGCTGGCTCTTTGGAAGAGTAATCCAATTAGTCCCACTCCCCTGCCCTTACCCAACCGAGCTGCACATTTTTCGCTTTTCAAGTGTAAAGCATTCAGTGATTGCTGGAAGAATTGTGCCAGAGTTTCTGCAATTTCCTTCTTTACTTCCTTAAGGGTCCTTGGATTCCCTCGCTCACTGAAAGTGTGCACGGCTGTTCGGCAACCCACAAAATTTAAGGGAATACAATCCTACATAGTGCAACTCGTCCTCAATCACTTAACTCTTTTGGCCCCAGGAACCCACAATGCCCGCCAATTATTTTTAAAACTGACAGAAAGGCGGGTGTGATACGACTGCAACTCTCTCCATTATCCATAATTGCCCGATCACAGTTGCACCACCACAGGGAGATGCTCAGCAGAGTGCAGGGGTTGCCGTGTGATGGGAACAGGGGGGGACGGGGCTGAGTCGGAAGAGGGCAAATTGGAAGGGCATCAAAAACAGAAAATGCTGGAAGCAATCAATCAATCAATCAGGCAGCATCCGTAAAGAAAGGAACAGTGTTAACATTTTAAAGTGCTTCCTCAGAAGTGCAGAATGTCTCCAACGTTTTCTATTTTTGTTTCAGATTTCCAACAGCTACATATTTTTGTTTCACGCCAAATTGGAAGAGCAGCACCTCCTGTCCACTGTTAGATGCAGCGGGATACTTAGACCCATGTTGGCTATGGGCTAGACTTAGGCCAAACCAATGAGCCTCCATGCAGCAGTATTTTCTCCTAACCCCTGGCATACAAAGGCCAATTGTAGCTCCAGAGTTGAAATCTCTCTGATTCAACATAAGCTGGAAACTGAATTTCCGTTTATTATTTAGTTCTTGACCTAATGCGACATGACTTATATCTTTTGCAGGTCGGACACATTACTCTCCCACGTGCCCTGTAGTATTTTCCTCACAACCTGTGAAAGTCAAGGGATCCACACAGATTTTTAAAAACTCAATTCGATCATTTTTTTTAAATATAAAAGGCCGCAAACGCAACTAGAATTTGCATTTATATAGCACCATTAATGCAGTAACGCACCCCAAGGCGCTTTACAGGCACATTATCAAACACCGAGCCACATAAGGAGATATTGGGCGGCATCTTCTGCTCTCGCTGGTGGCGAGCTTGGAGGGAGGAAGGACATTTACTTAGGTTGGGTGATGGGGTACCGGAACTCCACCGCCCTCCTCCTCCACCAGAATTAAGTTCTGAGCAGGAAGGCCAATGGTTGATCTTCTTACCTCCGCTGCCAATTAAGGCCCATTTCATCCCGCTGCTGGTAATCCAGTGGTGGGCAGCCCTGTTGCCATGCGGCGTGCACAACAGGTGAAATTGTGTGGTAAGCTTGTCACCTCCAGGGTGGTGGGTTTCCTCGATCAAAGGCACTTAGTGCCTGATCGAGGGACTGGACACCGGGAAGTGAGGGGGGTGGGGTCGTTACCCAATGAGAGCCACCTCCCTGCTCTTGCTTCCGACCCCCTGCCCCTGTGACCCCCCAGCCCACCAAACTCTGCCACCCCCACCACATTACTTACCTGTAGACTGGGTCACTCCGTGATCCTGGGACTCCAGTGCCTGTCCTTCTGACAGCAGCCATGGCTTCCCCAGTGGCGCTGTTGGGCACAAGAGCTACTGGCCTCTGATTGGCTGGCAGCTCTCCCTAGGGGGGACTTCTGCTCCCGGGGTCTTGTTTCCAGGGTAAGGCTCACTGCTGGCCTGGCCACTGCCTGAGTGGCATGTGGTTCAGTGGGCCTCTTGAGAGGAGGCACTGTGGGGCTCTTACTGGTTCTGCAGCCAGCAGGTGAGACCCCTGATGCCACAACAAGGTTCCTTCCATTAGGGCAAGTGATTAAATGGACAAAGAGGTAGGTTTTAAAGGAGGAGAGAGAGTTAGAATGTTGAAAGGTTTAGAGAGGGATCTCTGGAACTTAGGGTCCAGGCAGCTGAAGGCACAGCCGCCTTTAGTGGGGTGTCAGAATTGGAGGAGGGCAGAGATCTTGAAGGGTTGTAGGGCTGGAGAAGCTTACAAAGATAGAAATACAAACAACATGAATATGATGTCACCGCTAAAGAACTCTCAGCTTTGCACCCTGTTTACACTGCACTCCTTATCAATGGATGCTAATGATGGGAAAGTTTCTAATTTCCCTGCTGTGTTGGTATAAAGTTGTGTTGGTTACCCCTCTAGGAGGCAATTTTCAGGTGTGTGTCATGCTCAGGAGTGTTGCCAAGTAGATGGATTGGCCACTTGTGGAATGCTCCTAGGCTTGTATTCCACATGTATAAAAGATTAAGTCATGATATAACTAAGACGTTTAAGACAATTAAAGAAACTGATAGAGGGGAGAGAAAGAGAAACTATTTCTTTTGTTGGGTGAAGCCCAGAACAATAATCTTAAAACTAGAGCTTAGACATCCAGGGATGATGAAGCATCATTTCACATGAAGGGGAGTGGAAATATGGAACACTCTCCTCCCCCCTCCCACAAAAAAAAAAGCTGTTGAGCCTTTGGGGTCAAATGAAAATTTCAAAACTGAAATTGATAGATTTTTTTTAGACAAGGGCTTTAAGAGGTACAGAACCAAGGTGGGTAGATGGAATTAAAGGATAGATCAGCCATAATCTAATTGAATGGTGGCAGAACAAACTCAAGGGGCTGAATGGCCTACTTCTGATCTTATGATTCTGCATATGATAATCAGACTTAACTGGAACTCTTGTAACCAACGTTCCATCTAATTTTTATTTGTTTTTGTGTAGCCTGTTTGTTGCACTCTATGGTCCCTTTAAGATTGCTGCACGGCCACACTTGTGCACTTGTTAAAGAGAATGTTGGTTAGGCACACACTGTTTCACTGCGCAGTACATTACTGACTACTGGATGAGTGTGCAGCTTTGAGGGCACATTGCTTGTAACCCCCAAGGGCTACAGTTCATCAATCTGTAGGCAGTACAGGAATTAGCTTTGTGATGATCTGTGGTAAATGAACCCACTCCAAGTATTATCTTCCCAGGTGCAGTCCTAGGATCGCTCATGCACATATAATACTGCACTCTTGAAGTATTGAATCATTATCACAGTGCCACTCATCCCATGTCAGATGTTAAGTATATGATATCAACGCTTTTCTCGTTAATGAGCCACAATTGCCATTGTGACAGCCAGCCATAGGAGTCTTGCTGTCACCATGGGAACTGTGGCTAATCAGTTAGAAAACCCATTATTAACAGGCACATGATGAACCACCTATCACACCTATCAAGAACTTTTTTAAAAAGTGTATTTTTGTAATTATTACACTCTTACGACACAACCTAAACTAGAATATACGTAATGCTCACCCAATAGAAAAGGTGCTTTTTATATTCTTCTAATCCCACCTTTTTGTATTTCATATTCTGGTCCCCTGTGACTGTGACAAATCAGGCAAGTAACATTTGCAGCACACAAGTGCCAGGCAATGACCATCTCCAACAGAGTGAATGTAACCATCTCCCCTTGACATTCAATGGCATTACCCCTGAATCCCCCGTTATTATAAACTAGGGATTACCATTGACTGAAACAGAATTGGACCAGCCATATAAATACTGTGGCTATAAGAACAGTACAGGGGCTGGGAATTCTGCGGAGAGTAACTCACCTCCTGACTCCCCAGAGGCTGTCCACCATCTACAAGGTACAAAGTGTGGTGGACAGCATCCAGGACAAAGCAGCCCACTTGATAGGCACACCATCCACCACCTTGGACACTCACACCTTCTACCACCAATGCACACTGGCAGTAGTGTGCACCATATCATAGAAGCACTGCAGCAACTCACCAAGGCTCCTATGACTGCACCATCCAAACCTGTGACCTCTACCACTTAGAAGGACAAGGGCAGTAGATGCATGGGAACATCATCACCTGCAAGTTCCCTTTCAAGCCGCACTCCACCATGGAAATATATCGCTGTTCCTTCACTGTCGCTGGATCAAAATCCTGGAACTCCATTCCCAGCAATACTGTTGGTGTACCAGATGGCCTGCAGCAGTTTAAGAAGGTGGTCACCACTAACTTTTCAAGGGCAATTAGGGGTGGGCAACAAACATTGGTTTACCCAGCAATGCCCACATTCCATGAAAGGATAAAAGAAAGTTTGTTTTGGTGATGGTGCCAGCTGTGCAAGGCATTCAGCAGTTGATGACACAAGAGTATTAGAACATACCGTCACCAATGGTTATAGATTACACAAGCCTTCTGCTGCTGACCCTCTCATCCATGCTCTAGTTACCGCTAGGTCTGACAACTCCAACTCTCTCCTGGCTGATTTCCCATCTTCTGTCCTCCATAAACTTGAGCTCATCCAAATCTCTGCGGCCCACATCCTAACTCCCACCAAATCCCATTCACCCATCATCCCTGTGCTTTTTTGACTGACATTGGTTCCTGGTCCACTATGGCTCAATTTCAAAATTTACATCCTTGCTTTCAACTCCCTCCATTGCCTCGCTCACCCTCTGTCTGTAACCTCCTCTAACCTTACAACCCTCCAAGATCTTTGTGCTCCTCCAATCTGCTCTTTCGTGCATTGCCAATTTTCATCACTCCATCATTGATGGCCAAAGCTTCAGCTTCCTAGGCCCTAAGCTTTGGAATTTCTTCTTTTCTCCTTTAAGGCTCATTAAAACCTCTTTTGTTTGATAATGCTCCTGTGAAACACTTTGTGATGTTTTGATAAGTTATAGGCACTATATAAATGTAAGTTGGTGTAGTTCAGTGCATGATTGCATAAGGTAGCACTGAGCTTTACAAATTAGAAAATCCCCAGTTTTAACATTGGCCTGAGATAAACTTGTTGATCTCAAGCTGATGTTGCAGCATCAGTCTTGGCACTTATGGTTTTGCAGTAAGTAAGAGTGTGTGTAAGTAAGTGTCAGTGTGTATACATTTTGTATGAGTGCCTTGTGATTGGATACTTTTCCAAAGTTGGGTTTGAGGCACATTATTAGGGCAGAGTTCAGGAAGTTTCATTTTCATTCAGCAATTGCGTAATATTGCGATACTTGGTTTTAATTGAGAAAATGTTCAATTCCCCAATGCTTTGAGCACAAAAAAGAGAAACAAAACGTGACAGTAACATTTGCACCTATTGAAATATTTAGTCTATTATGCATGTGTGTGTTCAAGTGACAGAATTACCTTCTAAATATCTAACCTTTGTGCAAAATATGGTTATGTTTCAAAGAACCTTAGTGCTGTAACCATATTAATAAGGAAAATGTGACAGTAATTGCCAAATTAAAACACAGAATATGGCTCTTTATTGACCTTGAATTGTTTACTTGTATATAAATGCTAAGAAAAATTATACTAATTAGTCTGCAAAAGCTCTGTGACATTCCCCAAACAGACGGCTTGGAGTTGAACTTACAAGTGAAATGAATTATCAGCGAACCTTTCAATCCCACAATTGCATTATCACTGCTTAAATATTCTCACTTGCACAGCATGGTGCAGAACGGCACGATTCACCATTAGACAAGAGTTATAACGTAAATATTAAAAATACGTCAAGGCAGGAAAGCTAGCTCTTGTGTCTATCTTGAGAATATCGGCACTCACTAAAGTGTGAGGCTATTGAAGACTTATTGGTATTGTATAGCATTTTATCACGTCTCTCAGAAACATCTCAAAGCATTTCACATACAATTAATTACTTTGAAATTTACAGTGACTAGTGTTAAACACAAACATGGCAGCAATTTTGTACATAATTCCAAAAACAGCAATGAGATGAACAACCAGCTAATTTGATTTCTGGTGGAATTGGCTGGGGGAGGCATCTTGACTAGGATATCAGGACTACTCCCTGCTCCTCTTCTGAGTATTGCTGTGGGATCTTCAGAGTCAACTGGAACCATCAGAGCAGGTGGTTTTCTGTCTCATCTAAATCAATGCCAATTGCAACCTTTTTATTTACTTTTTCCATTAGATGAGAATATCATGATTGAAATGCATTGCAACACTCTGTCATCAAGAGAGCTCTTGCCATACACTGGCAGGACTTCTCTTCACATCACTTGCTTTATTTTCTGATTCTCTCCCCGCCTTGCACATCAGGCTTAGCATTTGTAGTAATCATAGTTCTGATAAATTTAGGACTGTAGCTTTAATAATAATCCTGTGTTGTATAATCACATAATCTGTGTAAACCAATGAGTTAGCAGCACGGGGAACCTGGTAGAGGGAGTTCTTCTTTAGTTATAGAATTAGATGCACACATGTAGCTGCTGCTGTCTTGTGAATAAAGTTCAATGTTTCCACCAAGAAAAGTTGCCTGGAAAATCAACTCTATAACAAACTGGCGACGAGGATAAATCAGATCCAGTACTGTCCCTCACCCAGCGATTGTGAGTGAGTATCTAAGATAATTAAAAAGAAAGGACGGTATACTCAACTGAGATGCCACGGTTTGGCAGGTTCGATCCCTTTGAACCAACCACAGACAACTGGTCTCAATATATAGAAGGTCTTGCATTCTGCTTTCAAACCAACAAAATCACAGGGGAGAAAAAGAGAGCAATTCTCCTGAGTATTTGTGGGAGGAAGACCTACAGTTTAATTCAAGCTTGACAGCCCCCAGTGCCCCAGATTCGAGGACCTTCAGTGAATTAGCAGACCTCATTAAGGGACAGTTCCAACCCAAGCCCTCAGTCACAATGCAGAGGTTCAGTTTAATTCACGGATTAGAGCACCAGGGGAGACCATTGCTATCTACGTGGCGAAATTAAAACAACTAACGGAATATTGTGATTTCGGTGAAACCCTGAATGATATGCTCAGGGATCATTTGGTCTGTGGCATGCAAGAGGATGCTATTCAGCGTAGATTGCTGGCTGAAGTGCATCTTGATTTTAAGAAAGCGTTAAAAATAGCGCTTCCGATGGAAAGCAGTGCAAGGGATGCACAAGTGATTCAAGGTGCACAAAATAGCGCTGTTTTCCTAGCTGTGCGGGAGAAGTCACCCGAAAGTGGCACGAAAAGCCGGAACTCCACCGCCTAGCGGGAAACAGCTCTAAATGAAAATTTAGAGGAAACAGCTTAGCAGCAAATTCGAAAACTAATACAAAAACAAAAATAGCTGGAAAAACTCAGCAGGTCTGACAGCATCTGCGGAGAGGAACACAGTTAACGTTTCGAGTCCGTATGACTCTTCATCAGAGCTAATGTTTATCAACGTGGAAACATCATACTCCTAACAATTGGCGTTTTAAAAAGGTGGGAGTGTTATTTTTGTCACAAAAGTGGACACATATTAAAACATTGCCAAGTGAGATTAAAACAGGCTTCCAGGCAACAAACGAAGTCCAATGAAGTATAGAGTGTAAGAGACAGAAACAACCAATTCTGACATTTATTCCTTATTCAACATGAAAGTTGGGAAGACAGAGCCAATTATTGTCACATTGCAAGTGAACGGTAAACCCTTAAAAATGGAAGTAGACACTGGTGCTTCTACCAATGTAGTAGGAGAATGCACTTTCAGATATTTAAATAAACAATTAAATTTGGAAGAAACCTGTGCCAAATTGAAAACATACACAGGCGAAGAAATCCAGATAAAAGGTATCAGCAGAGTAACTGTTTGTTATAGACACCAAACAGCACAACTACCAGTGATGGTAGTAGGTGGTGAAGGACCAAGCCTTCTAGCTCGTGATTGGTTGAAGGAGATTAAATTAAACTGGTCTGAAATCTTTCAGTTGCGAGCAGGAGGACTGCCAGAGCTGCTAAAAAAATGACACCGTTTTCAAGGATGAACTGGGGATAAACCAAAGGCCTACAGGCCAAGGTTTATGTGGACCCAGAAGCAACTCCTCGCTTCTTGAAAGCAAGACCGGTGCCATATGCCCTGAGAGAGAAGGTTGCCGCGGAGTTGAACTGGCTAGAGAGGCCGGGTGTCAAAAAAGCGGTTCCGTTCTCAGAGCGAGCATCACCCATAGTCCCTGTCCTTAAACCCAACCAGACTGTCCGGATCTATGGGGACTATAAACTAACAGTCAACAGAACGGCCAAACTGGACAGGTACCCTATTCCCAAGATTGAAGACCTCCATGCCAAACTAGCAGGAGGGACAACGTATACAAAGCTTGACATGAGTCACGCACAACAGCAACTGGAACTGGATGATGCGTCCAGAAAATTTGTGACCATTAACACCCACAAAGGGTTAGACCAATACATATGCCTTCCCATCAGCGCTTCTTCGGCCTGTGCCATTTTTCAGAGGACGATGGAGCGGTTGCTACAAAGACTACCTCAAGTTGTGGTCTATCTGGTCGATGTACTAACAACTGGATTCATTGAAATTGAACACTTGGCTTATCTAGAGGAAGTCCTGAAACTATTTTTAGAAGCAGGAGTGTGCCTAAAGAAGGAAAAATGCACTTTTCAGGCAAATGAAGTCATTTATTTGGGCCACCAGGTAGATCCCAAGGGTTACACCCTGTTGAAGAGAAGGTTAAAGCAATTAGAGAGGCACTTGCACCTAAGAACCTCTCTGAACTTAAATCATTTTTAGGAATGGTAAATTATTATGGCCAATTTCTGCCAAATTTATCAATGGTTCTAGCTCCTCTACATTCACTGCTGAAGAAAAGCCAGTAACAAAAACAAAAATTGCTGGGAAAAACTCAGCAGGTCTGACAGCATCTGTGGAGAGAAAGACAGAGTTAACGTTTCAAGTCCATATGACTCTTCTTCAGTCTGAAGAAGATGACTCTTCTGAAGAAGAGTTATACGGACTCAAAACGTTAACTCTGTCTTTCTCTCCACAGATGCTGTCAGACCTGCTGAGTTTTTCCAGCAATTTCTGTTTTTGTTTCAGATTTCCAGCATCCACAGTATTTTGCTTTTATCTAAGAAAAACCAGTGTTGGGTTTGGAAGTCACCCCAAGAAGAAGCCTTCATGAAAGTAAAACAGCTCTTGCACTCTTCAGATTTGTTAGTGCACTCTGACCTGACACAGGAATTGGTGCTAGCCTGCATTGCCTCCCACTATGGAGGTGGAGCAGTACTATCTCACGTCAGTACAGTGAGGCTGATAGGCTATTTTTCCAGGACACTCACCATAACTGAAAAAGGATATTCTCAGATCGAAAGGGACGGTCTGTAAATTATTTTTGGTGTAAAAAAAATTCCACCAATACGATACCACGACAGTATCAGACCACAAACCACTTTTGGGTCTGTTTAGCGAGGAAAAGGTTATCCCTCCCATTGCTTCTGCACAAATTTAGAAATGGGCCCTAATTTTAGCGGCAGATGAATACACCTTTGTGCATAGACCAGGGATTCATATAGCTAATGCCGATGCCCTAAGTCGCCTTCCTTTGCAAGAGAACAATGACTATGTCCCAGTTCCCCAAGAGCTCATAATAGTGATGAATTTCCTGGATGTGCCAGGCAGATAAGAAACTGGACGAATCTTGATCCAGTCCTGTCTCGAGTGAGAGACCAAGTGTTACATCGATGGTCCTAGGAACCAGCCTCTGATGAATTGAAGCCATTTTTCAACTGAAGACACGAAATGAGCAGTCAAGATGGTATTCTATTATGGGGGGCACAAGTACTAGTTCCTTCACAAGGAAGGGAACCACTCTTAGTAGAGTTACACAGTGCCCATCCGGGAATCTCAAGAATGAAGACGATAGCGCAAACTTATTTTTGGTGGCTAGGAATGGACGGCAATATTGAGAAGGTGGTTAAACACTGTGTGCAATGCAAACAGCTACAAAAGTTGCTGGTGGCAGCCCCATTATACCCATGGGAGTGGTCTGGTAGACCCTGGGTGAGATTGCACATAGGTTACCTCGGTCCTTTTCTTGGAGCCATGATTATAGAGGCTCATTCCAAGTGGTTAGACATTTATGAGGTTAAGTTGCCAACATCAGGCCCTACTATAGAAAAACTATGCCAAAGTTTTTCTTTCCATGGATTGCCAGAAGTAATCATCTCAGATAATGGTACTGCGTTTGCTGGTGCTGAATTTCAAAGATTTGTCAGCCTGAGTGGCATCAACCACATGAAGACTGCACCATACCATCCGTCACCTAATGGACTGTAGAAAAGGGCAGTACAAACTTTTTCATTCCCGCCTTAAAAGTTAACAGGTGAATCGTTGGAAATTAAACTTGCTTGTTTCCTGTTTCACTACAGAACAAACCCCACCCCACACTACGACGGGTGCAACACTTACAGGATAACTAATGAGGTGCCGTCTTTGAACAGAACTCAGCCTGATACTTCCCAATTTGGAGGGGAAGGTGGAGAAAAGTCAAGCGACTCATTATTTTATAACCGTGAGCGACAATTTACTGTCAGAGAAACAGTATATGTAAGGAATTTCTGTGGAGGACCTAAGTGGTTACCTGGTAAAGTAAGCTCTGTGACTGGACCATTGTCATACCATGTGTAAGTGGAGGGCCAGATCACCCTTAAGCATGTGGATCATTTAAGGGAGATACCCCAACAAAATGATGTTCCACCTGCAGCCATTGCTGAACCTGTGTTTCTTGTTGAAGTTGCTCAACCAACCATGCCCCATGTCTCTGTCAGAGTGGACGACACTGAACTGCCTGTGCCTAATGAGGTACCTGATGTTAATGCGGTTCCAGAGAATGTGGTTCCTGCCAAAGATTCGGAAGTCGTGGAGCTACAACACTCCACATGGATCAGGCAACTACCTGAAAGACGGAACTTGTAATTTCATGACCTGTGTAAATATTGTAATGTCATGGAATAAATATCCTCGTAAATACAAAATGTACAGAAAAGTTAAAGGGGGAGGAATGTAGTAATTATAGTTCTGATAAACGTAGGCCTGTAGCTTTAAGAATAATCCTGTGTTGTAAGATCACATGATCTGTGTAAACCAATGAGTTAGCAGCGCGGGGAACCTGGTAGAGAGAGTTCTTCTTTAGTTATAGAGGTAGATGCACCCATGCAGCTGCTGCTGCTGTCTTGTAAATAAAGTTGAACGTTTCCACCAAGAAAAGTGGCCTGGAAGATCAGCTCTGTAACAGCATTGAAAGAGAGAGGTGACAAGAAGCTGCTCCTGGAAAGGTGGGAGCTGCATTGTAATATTTAAATGAAGGTTGCGCAATGTCACTTCAACATGCACTTAGTTTGCTGATGTTGCAACATGCATTACTCAGTGTGATTTTCCCTATCCTTATTTAAAAGGTGACCAGCTTTGCAGGTCAATGAAACGCAAACAGAAATAATTTAAAAGGGCTGAATAAGGTGATTCATTGGTCCATTTTTTGACAATTTCTACACCATTTTTCTTCTTTTGATTTTTTTTTTCTGCTGCCACTTGGATTGTAATCTTCCAGGGAACTTGAAGTTGAAAAATAAGATTCTCCAAAAGGCATTGACCGTGAGTTACTACCATCCAGTTAGGAAATCTCCAGGTGAACGGTTGGAGACTGTCCTCATTCACAAGACACCCTTTGTTGTCATTAACAAGACAGCCTTTCCTCAAAATTAGTTTGAGAACGACACTGAAGTGAGTGTGATACCTTTGTGTACCAAAGACTTGCTTTTTGTTGCGTGTATAAATGAGCAGTTCCAAATAAAGGACGAACCCAATGCAAACTGCACCACTGATTCTACTACAAACATTCAAAAGATGTATTCCATTTGGCAGGGATTGTGAAGTTTACCAGTGCACATTCATGTCTGCTTCATGAATAAATACTGCCTGGACACTCTCCAATCGGCAATAAGGGCCCCACAGAAGATTTTCATCGTGACAACACTCTAGCTTCAAATGAACATCATAACGATCGGGATTCGGATCAGGGAATCATAGACCGCAAACATTCTGCTCATCATGCATCTTTGAAAGAAGTATCCAAATTTGTCCCACACCCCTCCTCTTACCTCGCAGCCTGGCACGTAAAAAAATTCTCATATCCCCTATGTCTCTTTTGCTAGTTTCCTTAAATCTAATATATCTAAAAAAAATTGAATGATAGAGATTTGAAGAAATGTTTCACATATTGATTATTTGAAGTAAGGGAAAAGAAACCAACATGGTGTAACTTCAACTCACTGCTATTACTTCCACTGCCAACATAAGGAAGGCCACCAGGAATGAGAGTGTTGACACGTGACAGTCCCATTTTACTCCAATACTTTAACGTCCTACCTACCCTGATGCCCTCAACCATACACGTTTCTCAGTAGTAGCTGCTTCTCTCGCCTAATCAACATGCACTGTTCAAAGGCGAATAACAAGCATGAAATATTAATGCATCATTAACAACAACATATATCAGTGAGCTCTGCCAGCAACAAATTATCGTTGCTCTGCATAATGGCTGCAGTTTCCAGACAGAATTTCATTAATGGGGGAATGAAGCCAGGATATGGGTTTACACAATGTTATTCAAATTCTGACTTCTGGCTTCGGATATCAGCATTGGCTTAGGGGTGACACTCTCGACTCTAGTCATAAATTTGTGGGTTAAAGCCCCACTCCAGAAGCTAGAGCATAAAATCTAGGTTGGCGGTTTAGCCCAGCACTGAGGGATTGCTGCATTATCAGAGATGGTGCCTTTAATTGAAATGTTAACCTGATACCTTGTCTGCCCTCTCGGGTGGATGTAAAAGACCCCAAGGCGCTACTCAAAGATGTGCAGGGCTGTTGCCCAGTGTCCTGGTCCATGTTTAGCCCTCAACCAATGTCACTTAAAAAACAAACACAAATTGTGGCAATTATGACTTTTGGTAACCCAGCCAGGTGATAAAGCGGGCAAAAACAGCCAGCATTGACATTTCTCATCTTGGCAACCTCAGAAATATGAAAAAAGGTGCTTGATCATTAATGACTAGAATACCAAAACCACAAAATGGTTCAATGCTGGCACTTTAAGCCACATCTACGCAGTGCAAAAATAACTAAATGGATTCTTCCGCAAAACAGATGTTTTTAAATAATCTCATTTGATCTGCATCGAATGTGTGGTTCATGTTTGTAACAAAGATTAAAGGCGGCAGGCAGAGATAAGAGAAAGGCTGCTGCTGCCAACTAAAAGGTATTGTACAATTATTGTCAGCTCAAAGCCATTTCTGGTCTGACTAATCCAAATGCTCTTCGGTCTCAGATTCCCCATTAGTGGCATTAGGCTGGATTGAGGTGTTGATCACACAGGCTGCTTTGGCACCGAGCTGGCAGAACATACAGAATCATGACGGTCAGGCTGCACAAGATGATGCACAGGGAGATCAAAAGGGGACGTTTGATAATCAAGAAAATAAATCAGCTAAAAGCTTCTTTAGCACGGACTACTTTCACCTTTTAAAAGGTTGAATCAGATTAAAAGGATTATAATAGCACAGTCTACACAAAGCTGTTCCCTGTGAATTCCATTTCCTTTTCATCAAACAAAATAAAATAGCAGCTGCATTAATAGTAGCTTCTTTTCTAAAAAAATAAATATAAAATGTACTGCATCAATGATGGAGGAGCCCAGCACAGCAGTGCAAAAGATAAGGCTGAAGCATTTGCTACAATCTTCAGCCAGAAGTGCTGAGTGGATGATCCATCTCTGCCTCCTCCAGGAGGTCCCCAGCATCACAGATGCCAGTCTTCAGCCAATTCAATTCACTCCATGTGATATCAAAAAATGGCTGAAGACACTGGATACTGCAAAGGCAATGGGCCCTGACAATATTCTGGCAATAGTATTGAAGACTTGTGCTCCAGAACTTGCCGCGCCCCTAGCCAAGCTGTTTCAGTACAGCTACAACACTGGCATCTACCCGGCTATGTGGAAAATTGCCCAGGTATGTCCTGTACACAAAGAGCAGGACAAATCCAACCCAGCCAATTACCGCCCCATCAGTCTACCCTCAATTGTCAGTAAGGTAATGGAAGGGATCATCAACAGTGCTATCAAGCAGCACTTGCTTAGCAATAACCTGCTCAATGACACCCAGTTTGGGTTCCACCAGGGCCACTCAGCTCCTGACCTCATTACAGCCTTGGTTCAAACATGGACAAAAGAACTGAACTCCCGACCTGAGGTGAGAGTGACTGCCCTTGACATCAAGGCTGCATTTGACCGAGTGTGGCATCAAGGAGCCCTAGCAAAACTGGAGTCAATGGGAATCGGGGAAACTGCTCCACTGGTTGGAGTCATACCTAGCAGAAAGGAAGATGGTTGTGGTTGTTGGAGGTCAATCATCTCAGCTCCACGACATCACTGCAGGCATTCCTCAGGGTAGTGTCCTGGGCCCAACCTTCTTCAGCTGCTTTGTCAGTGACCTTCCTTCCATCATTAGGTCAGAAGTGGAGATGTTTGCTGATGATTGCACAATGTTCAGCACTATTTTCAACTCCTCAGCTATTGAAGCAGTCAATGTCCAAATGCAGCAAGACCTTGGCAATATCCAGGCTTGGGCTGACAAGTGGCAAGTAACATTCACGCCACACAAGTGTCAGGCAATGACCATCTCCAACAATAAAGAATCCAATCATCGTCCCTTGATGTTCAATGGCATTATCATTACTTAATCCCCCACTATCAACATCCTCGGGGTTACCATTGACCAGAAACTGAACTGGACTAGCCATATAAATACTGTGGCTACGAGAGCAGGTCAGAGGCTAGGAATCCTGCGATGAGTAACTCACCTCCTGACTCCCCAAAGCCTGTCCACCATCTACAAGGCAGAAGTCAAGAGTGTGATGGAGTACTCCTCACTTACCTGGATGAGTGCAGCTCCCACAATGCTCAAGAAGCTTGACACCATCCAGTAAAAAGCAGCCTGCTTGAGTAGCACCACATCCACAAACATTTACTTCCTCCACCAGCAATGCACAGTGCCACTAATATGTCCCATCTACAAGATGCACCGCAGGAATTCACCAAGGCTCCTTAGACAGCACCTTCCAAACCCACGACCACTACCACCTAGAAGGACAAGGGCAGCAGATGGATGGGAACACCACCACCTGGAAGTACCCCTCCAAGCCATTCACCATCCTGACTTGGAAATATATCGCCGTTCCTTCACTGTCGCTGGGTCGAAATCCTGGAACTCCCTTCCTAACATCACTGTGGGTGTACCTACACCACATGGACTGCAGCGGTTCAAGAAGGCAGCTAATCACCACCTTCTCAAGGGCAACCAGGGATAGGGGGTAAATGCTGGCCCAGCCAGCTAAGCCCACATCCCATGACTGAATAATAAAAGGTACTCTGGGAGATATATGACTTAATACTGCAAATGGGGCATACTTAAGTTTTACTTTAGGTACCCCAGTTATGATGCTACAGGAGGTATTGCTTTACCAAGATGCTGAAGAGACAGAAATGAGTTGTCATGTCCTTTCCATGGAGTGTGCATAATTTCTAGTGCCTTGCAAAACTACTAACCACACATTTTCATAATTAAGTGCCTTGCGGCCATCATGAATGTAGCCTTAGGTTGGTGTTTGAGCAAGCAAAATATGGAGGAATAGATTTTTGTCTTTTACCATCTGGGCATTAAGCATTGACATTGATGGAAGGAAAATCAGACTTCTGTAAAGGGTGAGCAAATCTGCTCGCAAACCTCCAGAAATTTCCTTTCTGCACTTTTCCCAGGTGACACTCAATGCCCAGACAACCAATAGAAAGGAAAAGTTGATGGTTATTACGATGGACAGCCAATCTGAAAAGCCTGCTGTATACCCAGACAAGTAGTGTGAAATTAGTCTCAACTCTTCCATTGCTCTCTCGATCAGCCTCACGCCTTGCATCATCCATAAACTTGGCCTCATCCATACTATGCTGTCTGTATGCTAACTTGCAACAATTCCTGTTTATTCATCACTCCTGCATTCACTGATTAACAATGGTTCGCAGCCTGGCAATGCCTCAATTTTAAAATTCTCCTCTTTCTTTTCAAATCCCTCCCATGGCTTCACCCCTCCTTGTCTCCATGATCTCCTCTAGCCCATTATTCTTTGAGTACTCTGCACTTCTCTAATTCTGGTCTCTTGCACAATCCCAATTTTCATCACTCCAACAATGATGCCTTCAGCTGCCTAGGTCCTAAACCCTGGAACTCCTCCTCCTGAACGTCTCTAACTCTCTGTCCTCCTTTAAGGTGCTACTTAAAACCTACATCTTTGACCAAGTTTTTGGTCACCTGCCCTAATATCTGATGTAGTTCAGTGTCAAATTTTGTTTGACGATCGTTCCTGGGAAGGACCAAGAAGTTTTGCTTTGTCAAAGGTATATTTCTGTTGTTTATCTCCCCAGCTCCCATGAAGGCTTTGGCCCATGTTGAGGTATATTATCAGATGTACTGACTGCTCTTCAGTATGCTGCCCAGTACCTTGTTCATGTGTGGCAGTTAACAGTGTTTGCCAGAGATTAGGTAACACAGAGAGTGGGGTGGGGTGGTTTGATGGTTAAGCCCAATTATATCACCATCGAATGCAACATTTTCCAGCACGGGTCGCTAGATACCAATCAGGACTAGAAACCTTGATTGTTTTTTTCCCTCCTGGGCATTGAATGCAATTCCAGCAGACCTACTGCTACCTGAACCCTGGTCAGCTAATATAGCAAGGTTCAGGGATTTAATAGTGGGCCTTTCTTGTCTCGATGGCTTTGTTGCATACCTAGGCTTTGTACTTAACAACTGGGTCATTGGGCAAGTGCTAGGTAGATATATCAGCACTGCCTGGAGCTGGGGCGGTCTATATATGAACAATATAGTTTACAAAGTAAAATTCAGAAAAATGCCATCCCAAATTTACATCTATGGGAGAATTGAAGCTACTTGAAGAGATCAGAATTACATGTACACTTGCATAACCCTAGTTGCTAAAAGAATAAATAACAGTATTAGCATTTATAATGTAACAATAAGTAGGTGGGTTGTAATACTTTGGATAGGAACTATTACTTCGAGAATAGAAGGTGAGGGGGATCTTTTACAGAGCATATGGAGGAAGAGGGGAATTATTTAGAGAATAAAACACTGTTAGGAACTACTAGGAACATAGGAGCAAGAGTAGGCCATTCAGCCACTGGAGCCTGCTCTGCCATTTAACTGGACCATAGCTGATCTTCTACCTCAATGCCATCTTCCCACACTATCCCCATATCCCTTGAGGTCATTGGTATGTAGAAACCTATCAACCTCTGCTTCGAACGTACTAATGACTAAGCCTCCACAGCCTTCTGGGGTAGAAAATTCCAAAGATTCATCACCCTCTGACTGCAGAAATTCCATTTCATCTCTGTCCTAAATGGCCGACCTCTTATTCTAAGACTTTGTCCTCTGGTTCTGGACCACCACCGCCCCCCTCAACCAGGGAAAACATGCTTTCTGCATCTACCCTGTTGAGCTCTGTAAGAACTGTGTACACTTCAATGACATTACCTCTCATTCTTCTAAACTCTAGAGAATACAGGCCCAGTTTCCTCAATCTCTCCTCATAGGAATATCCTGCCATCCCAGGGATTAGTCTGATGAACCTTTGTTGCACTCCCTCTATGGCTAGTATATTCTTCCATTGGCAAGGAGACCAAAAGTGCACACAATACTCCAGGTGTGGTCTCACCAAGTCTCTATACAATTGCAGCAAGACTTTTACTCCTGTACTCAACTCCTCTTGCAAAAAAGGCTAACATACCATTTGCCTTCCCAACTGCTTGCTGCACCTGCATGTTAGCTTTCAGTAACTCATGAAAAAGGACACCCAGGTCTCTTTGGAGATCAACATTTCCTAATCTCTCCACCTTTACTCTGCATTTTGGTTTTTCCTACCAAAGCGGATAACTTCACATTTTTCCACATTATATTTAATCTGCCATGTTTGTGCCCACTCACTTAGTCTAAGTTTCACTGAATCCTCTTTGCATCCTCCTCACAGCTCCCATTCCCACCAAGTTTTGTGTCTTCAGCAAACTTAGAAATATTGCATAGATAATACTTAAATACTACATAGGTAATAGGTAGATGGGACGCATAAGCACAGAGGATAAGGTAGAGGTATAAAGTAATACTTGAGAAGAAGAGAGGAGTTATTAACAAAAGATGATCTCAGCAAAGGTCATTGATAATGCCTTGCTGTGAAGGTTTATCATCTCAACCCCAGGGCTCAATTTGAGCCATTGTTTCAATGCACTGTGGAACATGGAAGGGGAATCTTTACATATCTCAGTCAGTTGAAGGATTAAACTGACAACACTCTAAGTATAAAATTACCAGAACTTAATCTTCAGTGGATTAACTATCCTCTGTTATAAAAAGCCCAAGTAATTAGCCACTGGATAGAACATACGTCAATAGAAGAGAACACAGCCTCGAGCTGGGTAGCAGGAGACGGGAAAATTCCTGGCTCAACCCGCCCGCCTTGGGAGAACGTGCCTGTCAGGATGATTTTTATTGTGGCGGGGTGGGGATGGGGAGTGGGGGGTGGGTGGTGGGTGCAGGTCACAGTCGGGCCAGCTGAGCTGTGATAAAGTTCAGAGGTGCCAACAATGGCTGCTGGGTGTGTTTAAAAGGCCTGCCTCGGTGCTGTGGGACTTTGTCCCAGTTATAATGAAAACAGAAAGCTCCTCCAGCCCGCGCCCCTCACACCCCCTCCTCCGCACACACTCCCCATAACCCAGCCATGCCACCTCACGGCCCCCACCTACCCTCTATGGCCCTTTGTGCCCCCATGCCAAGTTATGCCCTCAATCAACCATTATAGCCCCTCATGCCTCTCAAGCTATGGCACCTCCATGCCCATTCACCCATTATACACTATATAAAAGCAATGAACGCTGTAGTCACAGTAGGATATGAAAACAAAATTTTAAAAAACTGATAACTTCCCATTTTCTTAAAAAAAGCTCCTTTTTACTATAGCCCATTAGAAATGTCAATCATCCAGATCCTTTAAAGTATCAATGGCAGAAACTATAAGCACTTGAAACATGGATCTTATGTAAACATACATTGTGAAATTGATACCATAGGTCAGAGAGCCAGAGCTGCCAATCAAACAATGATTTCCCCGGGGCTCAGATGTTTCAACAGGCTAATGGATTTATAGGCTCTCAGCCAAGGATACATAACAACAGGGGGAGACAGTGCCATAATGGTAATGTCATTGGACTAGTAATCCAGAAGCCCCGACCAATGCCGTGGGACAAGGATTTAAATCCCATTACGGCAACTCGTGGAATTTAAATTCAATTAATTTTTAAAAAAATCTGGGGCGGGGGTATATTTTATGGCCCCATCCTGGTGGGGGTGGGGCTGGAAAATGCAACGAGCCGTTCAAACATTCATTGACTTCGGCGGGACTGGAAGGTCCTGCTGGCATGAGGGACTGTAAAATTGCACCCCTGGAATTGAAAGCTAATCTCAGTAATTGCATGTGCTGTAAAAACCCACTAATCCCATTATGGAAAGGAATTGGCCGTCCTCTTCTGGTCTGGCCTACATGTGATTCCAGACCCACAGAAATATGGTTGACTCTTAACTGCCCTCTGAAATGGTCTAGCAAGCCACTCAGTTCAATGGCAATTGACTTGGAAATATATTACCGTTCCTTCACTGTCGCTGGGTCAGA
Source organism: Cetorhinus maximus (assembly GCF_964194155.1). Taxonomy (NCBI): domain Eukaryota; kingdom Metazoa; phylum Chordata; class Chondrichthyes; order Lamniformes; family Cetorhinidae; genus Cetorhinus; species Cetorhinus maximus. The sequence goes on from NC_135887.1 coordinate 14,582,248, forward strand.
ATCCTGGAGCTCCCTTCCTAACAGCACTGTGGGTGTACCTACATCACATGGACTGCAGCAGTTCAAGGAGGCAGCTCACCACCACCTTCTTAAGGGCAACTAGGGATGGGCATTAAATGCTGGCATAGCCAGCAAAGCCCACATCCTGTGAATGAATTTTTAAAAATTTGGGATGGGCAACAAATGCTGGCCTTGCCAGTGACACCCACATCCCAAGGAAGAATAAATTAATTGCAATACCTTGTGTGGTGAATAGCCTGTCCACACACAATGTGGACTTATGCATGAAAAATTGTTATTTAAGTGAGGTATCAGAGGGTACCCATGGAACATGCCCCAGCGAGACTTGGCTGGATGCCTGGCAAAAGTAGGTACAAATTGGCAAAGAAAGAAAGACACATGTTCACCCAAAGACCAGAAATAACTCACATTGTGAACTATCCATAGTGCTGAAATGGAGCAACTGCAAACAGATAATTTATAAAAACTACAAATGCTGGAAATACTACAACAGAGCACTCGACGTCTACAGAGAAAAGACACGTTAATGATGATACATATAGTGAACTCTATCTAGAAGATCCAGCGTGAATGGAAATTGCTACGGCTCTTCATTACCTCTGTTAATTCCAAGATTGTTGCTATACCCTTCATCTGCACATTTAACATTTAAGACATGCAGGAGTTGAAACTTCCTCTAGCTTAAGGTCAGCAAAAGCCAAGTCCCTTTTTAAAATCCTGCATAATCCCTGAAACCTTCCTGCTATCGCCTAAGTCTAAGTACGAGGATGCAAATCAGTATCCTGTGGGTTACCGTTGACCAGAAACGGGATGGGACTAGCCATATAAATACTGTGGCTATAAGAGCAGGTCAGAGGCTGGGAATCCTGTGGCAGACAACTCCCATCCTGACTCCCCAAAGTCTGTCAACCATCTACAAGGTACAAGTCAGGAGTGTGATGGAATACTCTACACTTGCCTGGATGAGTCCAGCTGCAACACCTTTCAAGAAGCTCGACAGCATTCAGGATGAAGCAGCCCACTTGAGTGGCACCTCACCCGCCACCTCAAACATTTCCATCACCACCAACGCACAGTGGCAGCAGTGTGTACCATTTACACTGATTGAAGATTTTCAGGAAGGGATAACACATTTTTGCACACTTTGGGCCTGATATTTGTCTTTATCTGAAAAAAATAACGGGTACAAATGCACTATGCGCTACAGCAACTTGGCATGACTCCTTTGACAGCACCTTCCAAACTTGTGACCTTTTAATGCCTAGAAAGTCAAGGACAGTAGTCACATAGGAACACCACCAACTACAAGTTCCCCTCAAAGTCACTCACCATCCTGACTAGGAACTATATCACCATTCATTCACTGTTGCTGGATCAAAATCCTAGAACTCCCTCCCTAATTGCACTGTGGGTGTATCTACACCACATGGACTGCAGTGGTTCAAGAAGGCAGCCTTTGCAAGGGCAATTAGGGATGGGCAATAACTGCTGGCCTAGCCAGCGATGCCCACATCTCTTGAACCATCACAAAAAAAATATCATCAATGGTACACTACTTGAACCCTAGCTCAGATCCCTTTAAATACATCAATTTTGTTACTAAGAACTTGACCTTCCACCTCTGTAATGTCACCTGCCTCTGCTCCCATTCCTCCCCTTGTTCAACTCTTGGCTCAATTTCTGTTGCTCTTCTGGCAGCCTCCCTACCTCCAAAAATTAGAAGTCCTAGGTCATGTCTTGCAGACTAGTCTTTGCCAGGTTACACACACACTCTACACTCCAGCGAAGCGATTTCAAGATCCTTGTCCTCTGGGGCCTTGCCTCATCTTACCTCAGGGATCTCTTCTAACCATACAGCCTCACACGTAAACTCCACTCCTCTGAAACCTGGTTTCTCCTCATTCTCCTCGTTCCCCCACTCCTTTCACCCTATGATTGGTGACCAATTTTTCAGCCCTTATGCTCTGCCCTCCATAGCTAGTCCTTAAATCCACTTTGCCATACCTTCTGCTTGATTTCAAAAGCCTCGTCGAAACCCTTCTTTCCTACCCTCACTGCCACTGTTTGCATTTGCTTTTTCACCTCCCATCATCATCTGTTGTCCTCCATCCTGTCAAGTGCTTTAAAGGCAGCTTTCTGCATGCGAGGAGGCCAATAGAAATGTAAATTGCTGCATTTGCAAATCAAAGTAACACTTTCTATCTGCAGCAACTGTATTCACTCCTGTTAACTGTTTCATTTCAGCTGCTAATTCCAGTTCTTTGCACATTCTGCCTTGTTTACAGTGAAATCACACACATTCAGCTGTATGGTGACAGATGACTTGTTTTGCTTAAAAATATACCAAATAAAAAGTAACACTGTATAATATATAGGGAGTGTGCTATTTCCCTGATGCAAGTACTGCAGTTAAACTCAATGTTGTTGCAGGCAAGTTGGCAGTTCAGTCTTCTGCCCTTTATAATGTACTTGCGAAATAATAGTTGGCAAACCAGTGAAGAGGTAGTAAGGTAGTAACCGTGTCCGGCCCATCTCCCGCGCATCCGCCCTCACGCCTACTCCTCCCTCCCAGAAACATGATAGGGTCCCCCTTGTCCTCACTTATCACCCCACCAGCCTCTGCATTCAAAGGATCATCCTCCACCAATTCCGCCAACTCCAGCATGATGCCACCACCAAACACATCTTCCCTTCACCCCCCCTGGCGGCATTCCGTAGGGATCGTTCCCTCCGGGACACCCTGGTCCACTCCTCCATCACCCCCTACTCCTCAACCCCCACCTATGGCACCTCCCCATGCCCATGCAGAAGATGCAACACCTGCCCCTTCACTTCCTCTCTCCTCACCGTCCAAGGGCCCAAACACTCCTTTCAAGTGAAGCAGCATTTCACTTGCATTTCCCCTAACTTAGTCTACTGCATTCGTTGCTCCCAATGCGGTCTCCTCTACATTGGAGAGACCAAACGCAAACTGGGCGACCGCTTTGCAGAACACCTGCGGTCTGTCCGCAGGAAAGACCCAAACCTCCCTGTCGCTTGCCATTTTAACACTCCACCCTGCTCTCTTGCCCACATATCTGTCCTTGGCTTGCTGCATTGTTCCAGTGAAGCCCAACGCAAACTGGAGGAACAGCACCTCATCTTCCGACTAGGCACTTTACAGCCTTCCGGGCTGAATATTGAATTCAACAACTTTAGATCTTAAACTCCCTCCCCCCATCCCCACCCCGTTTCTTCCCCCTCCCTCTTGTTTTTTTCAATAATTTATATAGATTTTTCTTTTCCCACCTATTTCCATTATTTTTAAATCTACAACTACCTTGTCAGTCTTTCCACCCCACCCCCACTAGAGCTGTACCTTGAGTATCCTGCCATCCATTCTTAATTAGCACTTTTCTTAGATAATATCACCAGCTTCAACACCTCTTTGATCCTTTTGTCTGTGACATCTTTTGATTATCTGCTCCTATCACTGCTTGCTTGTCCCTACAACCACCCCACCCTCAACTTCTCTCCCCCCCACCCCCCGCCTTAAACCAGCTTATATTTCACCCCTCTCCTAACTATACTCAGTTCTGTTGAAGGGTCATGTGGACTCGAAACGTCAACTCTTTTCTTCTCCACCGATGCTGCCAGACCTGCTGAGTTTTTCCAGGTAATTCTGTTTTTGAAGAGGTAGTAAGGGGTTGGGGAATATGGAGAGGCTGTAGTTAGGGAAAGCTGGGGAGAGGAACAATGAAACCTAGGATAGGGTGGCATAGAAGCCTTTAAAGGGATAAGGAAGCCAACAGGCTCTAGAAAGGAAGAGCAAGATTGCTGCTAAAATGACTGTTGTGGTAGGGCCGTGGGGGAGAGAGAAAGGCTGAGGGGTGTTAAAGCCACTGACAGGAACCTTAATGGAAAAGAAAAAGGAGCCAACAAACTAGAGGATGGGAGAAGGTGGAGAGGGGGGGGGGGGGGGGGGGTGGGGGGGGTGTCCATTGGCTTTAGAAGAAACACTGATTGAAGGTTTTCAGGAAGGGATAACACATCTGTGCATACTTTGGGGATGATTCTTGTCTTGATCTGAACAAATAACGGGTACAAATTGGCTAAGAAACAAAGACATATATAAAAACAAAAAGCTAAAAGCTACTGCGGATGCTGGAAATCCAAAACAAAAACAGAATTACCTGGAAAAACTCAGCAGGTCTGGCAGCATCGGTGGAGAAGAAATCAGTTAACGTTTCGAGCCTTCATGGTCATGAAGACTCGAAACGTTAACTGATTTCTCCTCCACCGATGCTGCCAGACCTGCTGAGTTTTTCCAGGTAATTCTGTTTTTGTTGTGAAACAAAGACATATGTTCACCTGAAGACCAGAAATAACTGATATTGTGAACTATCCACAGTGCTGAAATGTTGATAATTCTTAATACTGCCCTGCTTATGCCTAAAAACAGGACGGCAGTAGGGCAGAAACAGGGTTCAATAAAGGTCACCCTTTCCCCACTGATTTACCATTGGGGGCCTCTCATTTCGATTCTCGGTCTGACTTCCATTTAGGCAGCCAGCACTCTTATCGGAAAGGTGTCTCATTGAGTGCATGTGGATAGGGGTCAAATTGCATTATGTGGTTTCTACCTACGTTGTACCACCACTTCCTCAACCTGCCATAAAAAGGTACATGGGAGTGGAGGCCATTTCTATTGGTTTTGACAGGAATTCTTTGCTTCACCCAGGGAAAGCTGGAAGAACTCACTTGTCTCTTGTACATTTTAAGGCTTAAAGGCTTCCATTATTATTCCATCTCTTCTAGGTGTGGGTTCTGCAAGAGTTTCTCTGCTGCTCTGTTTCACTCCTCGTGCCTCCCCCCAGTCCCTGTAAGGTGCTGCTGAAGGCCCATGATGGTCAGCTGGCCTGTCAGATTCTGAATACTTCCAATACAAATGAGGCCCAACCAACCAAAAAATTATCATCTTGAAGTGTATGAAGAGTTGAAGTTGAGGTAAGTGGCAATGGAGCAAGAGGGTGGCAAGGACACCAGTGGCTAGCTCGAAGGTGAAGTGGCTGGGGTAGCGATGGGAGCTACAGGCAAGGGAGTGGGCAGTGAAACGATGATAGGTACATGATTGTAGTGAAGGAAATCACATGTAGTTGCCAATGGGGATGACAAGGAAAGGCACCGAAGGCTAAATTTCTGTGGCAACCCTCAACCTAAATGCAGCCTGTAGCCACTGGTGGCTCCTTTCATCATCACTCCATGTCATGTCAGCCACCAATTCCCATCTGAAAGGAAAGAAGAAAAAGGGCGAGGTGTATATAGGGCCAGGGAAAGAAGCAAGAAGATAGGCAGAAGCAGGATGAGAACAGAGAGACTGAAGCAAAAAGACAAAAAAAAAATCACAAATAAACATATCCTCCAACTTAATGTGCATAACACCATGGGAGATCAAGGCACCTCCACTGACAAAAGAGTGTGGGTAGTTACAGCAGGACTAATTTACATTTGCAGTTTATAAATGTGGACATCAGAATTCCTAAATAAAAAAAACATTGATAGCAAAGGCGTAGACACAAGTGTGCACACACATACACGCGCACACAGAATACAATGGTCATTTTAAAAAACTCAAACTGTAATGCTCCACTGTTCCAATGTGAACTACACATTGCATTACTGTTTAAGATCCTCCATTATAGCATTTAGAGTACAGACATTTTGAATGAGATGCAGTGTCACTTTTAATCCTTACAATCTATAGGATTTTAAAATGCAAACTTGACTTCCCCCACCTACGCCTTCTCGACTTACCCTCATCCTCTCATGCATTTTTTAAAAATTGAGAAATGGGCCCATGGAGTCAGCAATCACCTTAGGTGAAATGTGCATGAGAGGACAAAGGTAAATGAAGCAGCTGTAGATGGGGGAAGCCAAGCTTCTATTCTAAAAACCTAAACATTGTAAGGGATTAAAATTAACATCATATCTCATTCAACAGGACTGTACTCTAAATGGAAAGCTTCCCACTCACTGGCTTGTCAAACTCTCAGTGTCTGTGTGCTGCTTTGAAATCAATTCCACATTTGAATGCAGTAGGTTTGGCTGACCTTTTCATTAAGTCTTTGGGTAATGCTTAACTCATCAGCCACTGTCAACTGTATTATATCAATTGTACTACACTTGGCAAATGCAAGCAATTCCAAAAATTCACACAATTTGCAATGTGTATGCATGCGTATATTATAATGCCAATGTTCCCCATTTCCTTTCCTGAATACATTGATTCCTGCTGGTGTGCTGAACGCATTGATTCCTGCTGGTGTGCAGTTACAAAGGTATCAGTTGCCTTCTTGTACGATTCCATTCCTCATGTGCAACCATGGCCAATCCTGTCCTCATCCAATGTGTATTTCCAGCATAGCAGCTAAAATGAGGAACAGGCACGCAAGAGAAGATGAGGCCTGGGGCAGATCAGCCATGATCTTATTGAATGGCAGGGCAGGCTTGAGGGGCTGAATAGCCTAGTCCTGCTCCCATTTCTTACGTAATGTGAGAGGGGAATGTGGTCATTTTTCTGAGTCCAGGGGCACCGAGACCAGTTGCAGCAGCCCTAGCAGGAATCAGGAGAGACCAACGATTGAACTCATGACCTTCCTGCTCTGTTAGCTCAGTTACTCACCACTTTAAACAAGGAAGCTCTTAAGTTTTCTTTTCCCCTCAGTCTCCCATGCCACACACAGAAGGTTGCAGAGATAGAGTCAGGTGGGGTGATGGGCGGATTTGAACACAAGGATAAGAATTTGTGACCCAGTTCACTAGATTTATAACATACTTCGCCATTGCAGTCCATACAGTCACATGCACTGAAATATATGCATTAAACAACAATTCAAAAAAAATTAATTAGAGCCAGAAGTTTCCACACTTAACGGTTATTAAAAACAAACTTCAGTTTCTTCCAAATAACTTCATTCAATCTGAAAATATTCAATAGAGTCATTGTAGAACAGAAGGAGGCCATTTGACCTATCGAGTCTATGGATTTAAAAAATTATTCATTTACGGGATGTGGGCTTCGCTGGCTGGGCCAGCATTTATTGCCCATCCCTAGTTACCCTTGAGAAGGTGGTAATTGCTCTAGTCCGTCCCAGCTCCATTCCAATATCTTGCAAATTTAATTCCCCCAAGTGCCAATCCAATTTGTTTTGGAAATCATTACTTGCCTCCACTCCCACCACCCTCGTAGGCAGCAACTTCCAAGTCATTACCACTCAGTGTTTTAAAAAAAGTTCTTCCTCACATTCCCCCCACAACTCTTGCCCAGAAGCCTTAAATCTGTGTCCCCTAGTCCTCATACCATTAGGTAATGTCTTTGTAAATTCCTTTGTCAATCATTTTGACAAGGACATGCACCTCTTGATTGGAGTGAGATAGTAGACTTCATTCAAGTCTATTTACATGGAAAAACGGTGCAACATAATTTCAAGAAAGAGGTGTTTGAGCACTAGGATCCTGCTAATGTTCAGAAATTCCCACAGGGTTTAGAAGATGAAAAAAAATGAAAATAAAAATAAAAGATGCAAGTAAAGGCCACCAAACTCACTCCTTCCAATAGATCACCTACTATTTCCATTCTGGCACTCCTTTCCCAGCTCACTGGATGCCTTTCTCCAGCTTGTTCAATGCCAAAGGAGAGTGAGCTTTTAAGAAAATACTGTAAAACTTGTTCTCAGCCCCAAAGCTTGAGAAATAAGTCCCCCACATTATTAATCCCGCCACTACAATTTAACACTGCTGCTTTGGCTTATGATATCATTAGAACTAATAACTGCATTATAGCCGTCTATCCTGGTGTCATCTGCCCATTATCTTAATTGTTCTTGTATTAAGATCTATGTCTGAATATAATTCCCAATTCCAACTCAGAAATTGGATAAAATATTGGCAAGTCCTGATACAGCCTCTTAACTGGAACTTCCCCCCCCAAAAGCCTCTCCTCTCTGTTAATGTCTGCAGTTCCATAAAATCTGCTTTACGTTGGCCTCACATCTGTTCTGCTCCTGAATCCAGCAGTCAATCAGATTAAGTGAACAGGTAGTTTAGTTGTGTAGGTCTCTTTCTAACATTGTCATTTCCTTTGTGGCTACTGATTAAAATCAGTAGGCAACAAACACTGATATTTATATGAATTTGCACTTTTAGCAACATGAGCAGGTAACACTACTTGCTTTGTCATTATGTTCCTTAGGTATTACAACAAGGAAACAGGTGTCAGTTCCAACTAGCTCCCATTGCTGTTTCTCTTCCACATGAGCGGTGGTCTAAATCTTGTGGACCTTATCCCCTCTATTTCCTTTTTCCTTCAACCATCTTTCTAAGCTATTTTTTTATCAAGTGGTAAACTCATTTAAAATAAACTGGTAACTACAATCCTTCTCCTTCTATAGTCAGACCAAATGTCAACAATTTGCATATATCACTGTTGAAATGGACCTGCAGACACCAACAATCTGCCAAAATCATACAAATGATTCCATCCCTGCAATTTAGGAAGGGTGCCCATATCTAGGTATACAGGCAGATGGTGATTCCACTTTACCGCATTGGGACTCTCAAGATTTCAATCCCAGTAAGAATTAGAGCAAGAATAATATATTCTGGTTAAAATATATCTCAGTAATGTAAGCAACAGCCTCATTTAAAGTCAGGTTCCTTGAAGAGTTGATCTATGATAATCCCTCAGCAACCATGCGAAGGTAAACTCAAAGATCTCTGCTGCTGGACAGAATTGGCTTTCTATCATGAAAGGGAAATCATGCCTAACAAGTGTATTAGAATTCTTTGAAGAGGTAACAAGCAGGATAGGTAAAAGGGAAACCAGTAGACGTAATATATTTGGATTTCCAAAATACGTTCGATAAGGTACTGCACACAAGGCTACCTAATAAGATAAGAGCCCATGGCGCTGGGGGTAGTATATTAGCATGGATAGAGGATTGGATAACTAATAGAGGACAGAGTTGGGATCAGGGGGGTATTTTCAGGGTGGCAACCTGTAAGTAATGAAGTGCCACAGGGATCAGTGCTGGGGCCTCAATTATTTACAATATACATTGACTTAGATGAGGGAAGAGAGAGAAGTAAGTTGCAATGAAGAAATAAGAAATTTACAAATGGATATGGACAGGTTAGGTGAATGGGCCAAAATTTGGCAGATGGCGTTTAACGTGGATAAGTGTGAGGTTATCCATTTTGGTTGGAAGAATAAAAAGGCGACTTATTATTTAAATGGAGAGAAACTTCAGAATGCTTCAGTGCAGAGGGATCTGGGTGTCCTCATGCATGAATCGCTGAAAGCTAATATGCAGGTACAGCAGGTAATAAGGAAGGCAAATGGAATTTTGGCATTTATTGTTAAAGGAATAGAGTATAAAAATAGGGAAGTGTTGTTGCAACTGTACAAGGCATTGGTGAGACCGCACCTGGAGTACTGTGCAAAGTTTTGGTCCCCTTATTTGAGGAAGGATGTAGTTGCACTGGAGGCGGTTCAGAGGAGGTTCACTAGATTGATTCCAGAGATGCGGGGCTTGTTTTATGAGGAGAGATTGAGCAGTTTAGGCCGATGCTCGCTAGAGTTTAGAAGGATGAGAGGAGATCTAATTGAGGTATATAAGATGCTAAAAGGAATAGACAAAGTAGACACGGAGCGTATGTTTCCCCTTGTGGGGCATTCTAGAATGAGAGGCCATAGTTTTAGGCTAAAGGGTGGTAGATTTAAATCAGAGATGAGGAGGAATTACTTTTCTCAAAGGGTCATGAATCTGTGGAATTCACAACCTCAGAGTACAGTGGATGCCAGGACGCTGAATAAATTTGAGGAGGTAGACAGATTTTTAATTAGTAATGGGTTGAAAGGTTATGGGGAGAGGGCGGGAAATTGGAGTTGAGGCTGAAATGAGATCAACCATGTTCGTAATGAATGGCAGGGCAGGCTTGAGGGGCTGAATCACCTACTCCTGCTCCGAGTTATTATGTTCTTATGTACTATCGCCAAGTTTGTGGATGACACAAAAATAGATGGGAAGGCAAGTGGTGTGAGGATGACACAAGGAGTCTACAGAGAGATATTGACAGGTGAAGTGAGTGGGCAAAAACTTGGCAGATGGAATGTAATGTGGGAAAATGTGAGGTAATGCACTTTGGCAAGAAGAATATTATTTCAATGGAGAAAGACTGCAGAAGGCTACAGCACAGAGGGATTTGGGAGTCCTTGCGCGTGAATCCCAAAAAGCTAACATACAAGTTCAACAGGTAATAGGGAAGGCAAATGGAGTGTTGGTCTTTATTTCAAAGGGAATGGAATATAAAAAAAGGGAAGCCTTGCTAAAACTATACAAGGCACTAGTTAGATCACACCTAGAATACTGTGAACAGTTTTGGTCCCCTTATCTAAGGAAAGATATACTGGCATTGGAGGCAGGCCAGAGAAGGTTCACTAGGTTGATCCCAGTTATGGAGGGATTTTCTTATGAGGAGAGGTTGAGCCTGTACTCATTGGAGTGTAGAAGATTGAGAAGTGACCTTATTGAAACATATAATATTCTTAGAGGGCTTGACAGGGTAAATGCTGTGAGGTTGTTTCCCCTTATGGGAGAGTCTAGGACCAGTGGGCATAATTTCAGATAAGGGGTCACCCATTTAAAACAAAGATGAGGAGGAATTTCTTCTCTCAGAGGGTAGTCCATCTGTGGAATTCTTTACCGCAGAGGGCTGTAGAGGCTGGGTCGTTAAGTATATTCAAGGCTGAGATGGACAGATTTTTAATCAGCAAGGGAATCATGGGTTATGGGGAAAAGGCAGGAAAGTGGAGTTGAGGATTATTAGATCAGCCATGATCTCATTGAATGGTGGAGCAGACTCGATGGGCCGAATGGCCCAATTCTGCTCCTACGTCATATGGTCTTATTATGGTCTGTTTAGGGAGATGAAGGGGTGGGAGAGAAAGGTTCAAGCCTGAGTTGCAATAGGTTCCATTTACCAAATTAAGAAGTATTATGTAGATTAAACTGAGGCCTTTTTTTAAAACTCAGAGTTGCCATCATTTTGCCATGTCCTAAAATGGACTGGGGAGTGGATCTGAGGTCTGAGTTTTGACTTTTGGTTTGGAAGGATGAAAATACATTGAAAACATAATAACACCACCTTCACATCATTACACACAGTAATAACTGGAAATGAGTATTTTTAGTCGGAGGCTGATTTTAACTACAAAGATTTAATATATTTCAGGATGAAATAAGCATTCTGTTAAAATAGTTAAAGAATGACATACAAACATGCTATACATTCATGTTAACATTACCAACAGTCATTTATCATCTCTAAATGCTTCATCATCAATTTATATCTTAGTAATTGCCAGACGACCTGCACAAAACCTAAAACAGTTTGGTTCGAAATTGTGCAATGTTGGGTAGCCTGAGCCAGCATGCTGTAATTGACCATCTTTGTCTGTTTAGGAACACAGGAGCAGGGATCGGCCATGAACTTCCATCCAACCTGTTCCGCTATTCAATTAGATCACAGCTGATCTAATCCTCAACTCTATTTTCACACCTTTGTTCCATTTCCTTTAATATCCTCGCCTAACAAAAAATAAACATCAATCTCGTTTTTGAAATATCCAATTGACACTTCCACCCCCTCAGTCTCAACAGCTTTTATTGAGGTGTGAGGACGAGAGTTCCAGAATTTCACAACCCTTGTGTGAAGAAGTGCTTCCTGACATCACCCCTGCGTGGCCTGGCTTTCATTTTGGGGCTGTGCTCCTATTATTCTGGGGAAATAATTTCTTTCTGTATCTACCTCATCAAATTCTTTAATCACCTCGAATATCTCAACTTCTAAGTTCAAGGGAGGACAAGCCTAGTCTATGCAACCTGTTCTCCATTATTTAACTTCTAGCCCCAGTACCATTCTGATGCATCTGCACTGCACTCCCACAAAGGACAAGAAATCCTTCCTGAGGTGCGGCACTTTGAGCTGAATGCGTCTAACCAGAGCTCTAAACATTACACCTACAACATAACTTCTACTTCTTTGTATTCCAGAAGGTTTTGCCCCTTGTTTGGCGTTCTCCCTCCAGGGGAAACAGTTTCTCTCCATCTACCTGATCAACTCCATTAATCATCTTTAACACATTTTGTTTTGCATGGGGACAGTTGGCCACGGTACAGCAGTTTACATCTAATTAGTTGTGAGTGCACTGGAGACAGCTCCACAATAACAATGCGTTAGTGTACATGGCAGTCTGCAGCCCTGGGAAGCTGCTGGCAACCTCTGGAGGTGTACTGCGTAGAGTGTGAATTATTAAAAAGACAACTTGTTCTTCAGTAGGAAAACAGACACATGTTGTGAACAGTACGATGATACTTCTGTCTCTTCTGATATTAAAAGAAATCCTATGTGGGGGTAACGTTTGAAAATCTTTCAAGAACCGTTTGAATAATTCGAAATTGAATTCTCCCCAACCCACTGCTGAAAAAAATCTTTGGGCAACCATGTCTGTTTCTTCAACATTTCTGGTCATTATTTTAATGAGCTTAAAACTGCTACTCGCTCCACCAGTGCCCTTGCTATGGCAAGCAGCTACCTGGACCAGACTGCCCTGGTCCACCCAGAGATACTGCAGTCCCTCAAATCCCTGTTCAGCTCAGGGCTGCCCAACACGGCCAACTAGAGTGTCCTTAATGGAAGTTCAACAGTTTTTCACCTCCCAACCGATAGCCACTGGGGAAACACTTGGCAGGAGCATTAGGATAGTTAAACTAGCATTAAAGCTTGGCACCAAGAGCTTGCACAAGGGTGATTCTTCATTATTTCTGATAATTGATCTTGAGCTGTTGGATCAATTTGTTTTCTGTTCTGGATATGGGGCAGAATTTTGCCCTTGTCGGGTGGGCTCAGCTGGGGGCGGAGGGGGGGGAAGAGTCTGGAAGCCGACTGCCGCCCGCAATCGGGGCCGGACCGCGATTTCACACTGGAACGCGAGCAGCAGCGCTCAGCACTCAGCGCTGCCTATGCGGGCAGTGGTGGGGGGGGGGAGGACGAGTGAGCACTTGAAAATCTCCCTGAGGCACAGAGCTACTAATGAGAAGGAACACGTTATAAATGAAAATTTTTTTAAAATTATTTTAATTTTATTTGATGTTGGAAACCTTATTCCGCCCTTGGATGAGGTTTCCAAAAAATTGCAAAGGCCGCTTGGTCTTTTCGCCTGCCCGTCAACCGTCAGGTTGGACAGGCCGCGAAAAATTTAAGTTAATTAATACATTAATTTAATGGCCTTAATAGACCTTCTAATTGTTGACGGACGCGCTGCTGATTCTCACGCACACCCGCCTACCGAACTATCGCGTGACTGTGCGTTGACGTCAGGGCGCTTGCCCTGCATCGGTCATCATGCGTCATTTCATACTCGAGCGGCTTGGGCACAGGCCCACCCACCAAGGTGAAAACTCTGCCTTAAGTTAATTAACACTTTAATGGCCTTAATAGACCTTCTAATTGTCGGTGGGCGCGCTGCCGATTCCTGCGCGCCTCCGCCGATCAAACTAACACGCAACTGCGCGTTGACCATGGGATGCTCGCCCGATGTCATTGCGCTTCATTTCGCGCCCAAGCAGCCTGTTGAGTAGAATATTCCACCCTTGGTGTTGATGTGTATTTTCGTCGTGAAGTGTGGGCAAGGCTAATAAGGTTAGAATGAAAGAAGACAATTGGATAGTGGTAATGGATGCAGGCAGTAACCAGCCTGTAACCCAATAGCCCAGTTGGAATAAAGGCAGCCCAGAGGACTGGGGTAGGATGAAAGCATCATGAATGCTGCCAGGAAACTAAGTTTGCACGTGTTTGCAATGAGCTGGACACTGAGGGAATGACTTCCATTTCTGTTGAGAAATGTGGCAGGTTGTTAATGCAGAGCACACAAGACATTGATGGCTACAGTCTGTGGCACCTCGGAGACTGGGGAAGAATTTAAACTGGAGAACACCCTGTTTTCCCACAAAGTAGCAACCTAAAATTATATCTTCAGAAACTGCGCCTTGCCAGTCGATCAGAAAAGCATCAACTATGGAAAAAAATAAGGAACCTCGGTCCCTGCGTGATCTGGTGCACTAAACAACTGTGTTAGAAAGGAGAATTTTAGAACAAGTAATGCAAATTTTATGAACTGTCTGGATGTTAATCGGTTTCCGGCTCCAGTGGATTAAGCTGAAAGTGAAGTATTACCACTCTGAGCAGCCAAAAGTGATAAGGTTTCATAACTACTAAATGAGTCTCATGGTTCAGATTCACTCATTCTTCTCCTTCAAGAAGAAATTACAATACAGACAGCAGCCTGCAACATAAAATGACAGAAACAAAAATACCTGGAAAAACTCAGCAGGTCTGACAGCATCTGCGGAGAGGGATACAGTTAACGTTTCGAGTCCGTATGACTCTTCAACAGAACTGAGAAATATAGAAATGAGGTGGAATATAAGCTGGTTGAGGGGGGAACAGGTAGAGCTGACACTATTAAAATGACACTTATTAGGGAGGTGAATGAATGTCATCTAAAGGCTTGCTGCATCTCCACTCTAGACCATTCAGCCCAACAAAACTGCTCCAAACATTTGTTAGCCGTGACAGTTCTATCCACTTAATCCCCCCCAATCCTCACCTCTCAAGTATCAATCTCCCTCTTGAACTCAGTAACGGACTGTGTACTCACTATAGCTTTTGATCGAAAGGAAAGAAATTGTACCCAAATGCATTGAACTGTTCCAAAATAACAAAGAATTTTTTTGTATGCTGACGCGACCATGTACATCTCTTATGAATACAACTCAACAGACTTCATCGCCCACTTTTAACCTGTGCTTTCTGATCACAGGCAAGTTGTGTTTGGTGCTACTTACTACACAAGGCAATGATGTGGCTGCTGTCCTCATGCACAAACTTCCTGGTGACGGCTTCTTCCATGATTTGTTTCACCTGCAATGGCAAACAGGAAAGGAAAAAAAAAATTGGTTCAGGCAATGCTTCTCAGCATAGTATTTTCAAGAACAAGTTTGTAGTGTTAAATAAATAATTCACAAAGTCGTCAGTACTTTTCTTTTTGGCTCAGGGACACTGAGGGAAGGAAGGTCCGGCTTCAATTTGCTGCAACGGGAACTATGGCCAGGATTTTACATTCGGTGTGTGGAGGGGCGGGCCCGACACGCCGGAGCATAAAATGTCGGGCGATGATGTCGGGCGTGCGTCCTGACGTCATTGTGCTGTCTCGCGATGTTTCGCTTGGCGGGCGTGCGCCGGAGTTGGCTGCGCGCCTGCCGATAATTGAAAGGCCTATTAAGGCCATGAGCACCTTCATTAACCTGAAATTTACACTGCCCGTCCAACCCGACGGTCAGCGGGCAGGCGAAAAGGCCAAGCGGCCTTTACGTTTTTTTTAAGGAAACCTCATCCACGAACGGGATGAGGTTTCCTAAAGCTTTTACACATTGAATAAAACCTTTTCTTGAAAAGTAAAAACACGTCCCATCTCACGTGGCACAGTCACACGAGGGGGAACATTTCGTTAACTTTTTAATGTTTTTAATAAATTCTCCAAAAAACGCTTCAAGCTCGCCAAGGCAGCCCCGGGCCTCAGGGAGATTGAAGCGCTCTTTCGCGCGCATGCACGAGCTGCGCGCCAGGCCCGGCTCTCCCTCCCCGCCTGCGCAGGTAGCGCTCAGCTCGCGATCCACGCTGGGCGGGCCTTAATTGGCCCGTCCGCTTGAAATCACGGCTCCACGACTGCCCCCGCCCGCTCCCACCAAGCCCGCCCGACACGGATAAAATTCAGGCCGCCCTTAGACAGGTCCAGAGCAGCTGACCACAGAAAAGACTCTGCTAACCACGGTAATTCTGAGTCAGCAGGGCCAGTATTTCTGCCATCATCCCACTCCAGATCAGCAGAGGGCAGATGAAATTGTAGTCTCCTATGCAGGGAATGGAATCTGAGCACGTGCAACCTTTCCCCATGATATACCTCACAGAGGCGGGAAGATGGAGGGCAGCATTCTTCGACAGGGAGCAGTTTACAAAGTCCTCGCGCAACTTTAAAATTTAACATTCAAGAAAAGCATTCCAGAAATTGCAAGTACTTCAACTCTAATTAAACACAAAAGCAACCGTCCAACAGGAGGTTACTTTCCAAACGTTTGCGAAAAGCAAACTTCCTGGAGTTTTACATGGCGAGGTGGGTGATGACGTGCAAGAATCAGATTTAGACGTTCAGCATCAGTCCAAAACAAAGTAGATTCGGACAGATCGGTTTTCACAATGAATGCAAACAGCTGCCACACATGATCGAAGAATTCTGCGAGCAGCATATAAATGGATAATTCATACAGTTCTTAATATTAATGTTCTGGTTAATGCTGTGCTTATGCTTTTTTTCGTTTTATTTTAGATGATGAAATGAATTGAACGTAGTAGGACAGTAGAAGAAAAGGTGAATTGTGTTTTATAGCTGGCAAAACTGAAGCCTGTAACATTAAAAGAAGAGGAAATTCTATTTGTTTGTTCACGGGATGTGGGCATCACTGGCTAGGCCAACAATTATTGCCCAACGTGTTCTGGTGAAGAGTCATACGGACTCGAAAGGTTAACTGTGTTCCTCTCCGCAGATGCCGTCAGCCCTGCTGAGTTTCTCCAGCTATTTTTGTTTTTGTTTCAGATTTCCAGCATCCGCAGTATTTTGCTTTTATTTATTGCCCATCCCTTGTTTAGTTAATTGCCATGGGTCTGGGGTCACATGTAGGCCAGACCAGGTAAGGATGGCAGATTTCCTTCCCTAAAGGACATTAATGAACCAGACGGGTTTTTACAACAATCAGCAATGGTTTCGTGGTCATTATTATTTAATTTAAATTTCACCCTCCGCCGTGGTGGGATTTCAACCCAGGTTCCTACAGCATTACCCGGGGTTTCCTGAAATACTAGCCCTGTGACAATACCATTATGTCACCACCTCTCCCTGCTTTCAGATATGTCATTTAAAGTTTGCCTCTACCATGTGCTCATCCAAAGGGTGGAATCGTCCGTGCCTGCTGGCATCGGGCATGTTCGATGGCGTAAGCAGACAATATGGCGAGAAGGCCAAAAATCGGTTTCACGACGTCGTGAAACCAGTTTGCGATCGTCCACTCAGCCCATTGATGGTGGGTTGCATCTCCTGCCATTGGGCGTAGGGAACCTCATTGTAATACATCTGCATATCATTATAAGGCCAGGCCGCTGGACTCATCCCCCCCACGCTGGATTGTCCACCCACGTCAGTGTGGTAGCACGCCGACGTGTTTCACAACAGCGTAGAAGTGACGTGGATCTGGCGAGCTACACTTCGCTCGAGACTTTAAGATTTCTTTGCCTACCTTGCTTTAGGCAGCACTCCAATCATCAGCGCCAGGCTTCACAGAGAGCACCACATCACTTTTACGGGGGGGGGGGGGGGGGATCTCGTGGGCAGGTCTCTATCTACCAGACCAGCCATAAGGCGGGGGTGGCTTTGTATGGCTGCAGGGCTAGGGCTTGCTTGGGGAAGGGGGAGAAGTGGCCTCAGGCAAGGGAAGAGGCTGCAAGGAAAGAGGTGTACTGGGGAAGGGGGGTATTCCAGGGTGTGTGGTGTGTGGGGGCACAAGTTGATCTGTGCAAGTAGCATCAAGATAGTGAGGGCTGAGGACGCAGTCTCCAGAGGAGATAGGGCCAGATGGGGATGTGAGGGTGTGTGTGAAAGAATGAGTGATATCATCCCCTGAGCTGGCAGTGAGTGAGATGCCGTTGAATGTGTCTGGTGAGTGTGTGAGTTTAGAGTGATGAGATGGTTGCCTTACCCTGGCAGCATGGATGAGATCATTCATCCTCTTTCTGCACCGGTTGGCCAATACCTTCTGTGTAGCATTGGCACCGACCACCACTGCCACTGCCCACCACGCTGGAGCGGTAATGTTGCTGTCCCTCCTGCGGCCAGCATGGGGGTAGATGACATCATGGCGTGCCTCCACAGCATCCAAAAGGCGCTCAAGGAGCGCATCACTAATCCTGGGGGGGGGCTGCAGTCCTTTTGCCTTTCCGGGTCTTCTGTGCGGCCGCCCTGGGCTGGAAGCACTGAGATGTGCGCATCTTAAGTATGGCACCCGGCGTGCCGAAGGGGCGGGGTGGTGGCGTGGTGGGCGAATTAAAGCCCGCCTGCCATGGAAATGGCGTGTTTCCCGGGAATGCATAATTAACGCGGCAGATCTGAGACGATACGGCGTGAAAAGCCGCCATTGCGGCCGGACGGATTGTTTTACCCGGCCGCTACCTCACTTAGTACAAATCTGGGATGATTCCGCACCAAGTTACTAAAGTACAAAGTTACACAAGGACTTTATAAACACCCTGTATATGTGCCACTATATTGGCCAGGATTTTTCTTTGGTTGGGCGGGCTCGGCGGGAGAGGGTGGTCACAGAGCCGATCACCGCCCGCGATTGGCTCCACAACGCGATTTCATGCCGGGGGGGTGCCAATTAAGGCCCGCCAAGCCTGGAACGCGAGCGGTAGCTTCTGAGCGCTACCTGTGCGGGCGGAGGGAGGAGGGAGAGTCGGGTCTAGCGCTCTTTTGCGCATGCGCGTGAAAGAGCACTTCAATCTCACCGAGGCACGGAGCTGCCTCAGGGAGATTGAAGTGATTGTTAAAAATATAAATAAATACAGTAAAAATTTAATGAAACATGTCCCTTCATGTGACTGTGCTGAGATGGGACATGTTTTCATTTTTCAAAGGAAGTTTTTAATCAAGTTGTAATAGCTTTAGGAAACCTCATCCCACTCGTAGATGAGGTTTCCTAAAAAACGTAAAGGCCCCTTGGCCTTTTTGCCTGGCCGCCAATCGTTAGGTTGGATGGGCAGTGTAATTAGTTCGTTAATGGCCTTAATAGGCCTTTCAATTATTGGCAGATGCACAGCCGACTCCGGCGCATGCCCACCTAACAAAATATTGCGAGACAGCGTGATGACGTCGGGACGCACGCCTGATGTCATCGCGCGTCATTTTACGTTCCGGCATGTCGGGCCCGCCCGCACACGCCGAGTGTAAAATTCTGCCCATTGTTTCAAACAATACAGCCCTTCGTACCAGCCCCACCACTCGATAAGATCACGGCTGATCTATTTTTTTTTTACATATTCGTTCATGGGATGTGGGCTTTGCTGGTTGGGCCAGCATTTATTGTCCATCCCTAGTTGCCCTTGAAAAGGTGGTGGTGAGCTGCCTTCTTGAACCGCTGCAGTCCATGTGGTGTAGATACCGTTAGGAAGGGGGTTCCAGGATTTTGACCCAGCAACAGTGAAGGAACGGCGATATATTTCCAAGTCAGGATGGCCAGTGACTTGGAGGGGAACTTCCAGGTGGTGGCGTTCCCATCTATACGCTGCCCTTGTCCTTCTAGATAGTAGTGGTCGTGGGTTTGGAAGGTGCTTCTTCAACACCAAACAAAAACATTGCTTAATTTTATAAATAGCGCCCGGGAAATCCAACAGACGAAAGGAGACCTTTTCAACCCTGGGTTGTACCACATGCAGTGTTAAGTTCAAGGGATGTGTGGAAGGTTGCCTCCTTCAGGAGTTCTTGCAGCATTGATTGACACCTCACTCTACAGCTACAGTGTCATTTCTATGTTGTGACAAAGTGGGAACTGATTCACCAATGTAGTATTGCGCCTTCAACTCCACCTTATAACCTCTCATAAATATAGGTGTTACGACCATATGAACAAGGAGTAGGAGTAGGCCATTCAGCCCCTCGAGCCCCTCTTATACCTTTATACAAAACAAAACAATCAGTCAATGCAATGAATGTTTCAGCCATTGCCCAGACAACATTATGAAATAAAAATATAGAAAATTAAAATCATCTCTCTGGTAGCCAATAGCACAAATTAAAAAGAGAGAAATGCTACCCAGTAAAGAGATGAAAACCCCAGTCACTGCCAAGTAATTAGGAATTGCTTACTCTTTTGAATTAATTCTCCGTTATGTTGGTGATGTTTTTTAAGGTGTTTTTTTCATTTATTTGAGAAAATAACAAATATGAAAGTATTTTCTTACAATTTCACTTTTTTAAGACATTGGATTGAAATCCCACTGTGAGGTATTAGTAACAATCATGTTAATAGGTTCATGTGAAATTTCATGTGTGTCCCCCATTCCAGCATTTCTTGCTCCTTTGATAAAATAGGCAATATGGAATTTTATACAACTGTGCTGCTTACTGAACTGTGCCCTATTACTGATGCACTGGACAATGTTCAACACTGAAAGCATCTCCACACTCACCCCCATCTACAAAGGAAACAGGCAGCTTTCAGGTACACCTACAACTTGAATGAACACAATACCACGTTCTAGACTCTCGCTGAGGTATTTCACAGGTAGAATGGATTAAGTGCCAGATGATCTTTGGAGAACACGCAGCATTTTGCTTTTCTTCCCGGTAGCCATTCCATTCGATTGACTTATATTTCTTTAGTAGTCTTTGTTGCAGTAAGGGATGTCTATTTGGGGAAGGGGGGAATAGAAAATCAGTGATCATGAGCAGAAGGGAAAGAGAGGAAATAAGGCAGCATTGAAATGGGCAGCCAAAGGCATGATTGTGCAGGAAGGTTCGGGGGAAGTTTTCAAAAGCAGGAAGGGAGTTGGCAAAGTGGGGCAAAAACCAGGAATGGAGTTCTGGAGACAGAAGCGCATTAATGGATTAGGGAACAAAGTGCATTGCAGTGTCAGAGGATTGAAGAGCGCACAAGAAGGCAATTGGTTGCAGCATCTCACCACGGTAGGGCGGGGCAAGGCAACAGAGGATTTAAAGGGAGGGGAAAGAATTTTGATTGTAACTTACTAGAACATGGACGGTCAGTGGTATTTGAAGAGGTTAAGAGAATGGGCTGACAGGATGGTGACAGCAGTTAGAACAGTATTTTAAATGACTTGTTACTTGTAGGGGGATTGAGGTGGAGAGACTAGCTAGGAGAGCATTAGAGGGGTCAAGCCTTGGGCTGAAGAACACATGGTCTAGGGTTGCCGTAGAATTAGGGAAGGAGAGGGGCAATGTCGTGAAGATGAAGAAAGCAGTCATGATCAGATGGAGGTGCAGGAGGAAGCTGAGCTCAGGATTGAGCAATGCACCGAGTTCTGCATCTCACAAGATGGCAGCTGGGAAAACTGAAGGATTCAAAGCCAGTGAGAGGGTGGGAGGGGTGTGGTTGTGGTGGGGAGTTTGGCAGGGTGGGGGGGTTGTCAGGTTGGGGGAGGACTGTACACAGGTACTGATGGTAGATGAAGAGAGTGGCTTTGGTTTTGCTGACATTAAGCTAGAGAAAATTGTGGCTCATTCAGGTTTTGATTGTGGACAGCAAGTTGCAGAGTTAGGCAAGGAAGGGGAGGGTCATTCGCATAGATATAGATGTGAACACTTGGATGCCCAGGTGCTGAAGGATGGAATACTGAAACCTAGGGCTGGATTTTGCAGCCCTCCACTGGCGTGTTTGAAGACAGAGGGCTTGTAAAATGCAGTGTGTGGCCTGCCCACCACCTTCCTGCCCCTTCCCCCAACCTGTCTCCCATTTTACAGGGGATGGTGGAGGAAGCGAGCGGCCTGCTCGCCCCTGGCCTATAAATGGCCACCTAAGTGCCTCATCCCACATGCTGTTTTAACAAGGAAAGCGGGTAGCCTGGCAGCTTTTACTGGGAGAGCTAATGTCGGGCTAGAAGGAGGAGCTCCTTTGGGGCATTCCCTGTGCCCATCGGAGGCATCCACCCCCATCCCCCTTTAGCCCTCCCCCCAGACTCTGAAACCCGGCCCCCACCTCCCTCACCCCGCTCCTTGGGGTCTGCCTGCCAATACCCCAGACTTACCTACCCGCTGACAAGGGTGGTGCTGTTGTTGTCTGGCGCACTGACTGCAACACCTGCCCCTTCACTTCCTCTCTCCTCACCATCCAAGGGCCCAAACACTCCTTTCAAGTGAAGCAGCATTTCACTTGCATTTCCCCTAACTTAGTCTACTGCATTCGTTGCTCCCAATGCGTCTCCTCTACATTGGAGAGACCAAACGCAAACTGGGCAACCGCTTTGCAGAACACCTTCGGTCCGTCCGCAAGAAAGACCCAGACCTCCCTGTCGCTTGCCATTTTAACACTCCACCCTGCTCTCTTGCCCACATGTCTGTCCTTGGCTTGCGGCATTGTTCCAGTGAAGCCCAACGCAAACTGGAGGAACAGCACCTCATCTTCCGACTAGGCACTTTACAGCCTTCTGGGCTGAATATTGAATTCAACAACTTTAGATCTTAAACTCCCTCCTCCATCCCCACCCCCTTTCCGTTTCTTCCCCCTCCCTTTTGTTTTTTCCAATAATTTATATAGATTTTTCTTTTCCCACCTATTTCCAGTATTTTTAAACCTATAACTGTAATACCCTGTCAGTCTTTCCACCCCACCCCCACTAGAGCTGTACCTTGAGTGTCCTGCCATCCATTCTTAATTAGCACATTTTCTTAGATAATATCACCACCTTCAACACCTTTTTGTTCCTTTTGTCTGTGATATCTTTTGATTATCTGCTCCTATCACTGCTTGCTTGTCCCTACAACCACCTCCCCCCCACCCCACCACCTTAAACCAGCTTATATTTCACCCCTCTCCTAACTTTACTCAGTTCTGCTGAAGGGTCATGAGGACTCGAAACGTCAACTCTTTTCTTCTCCGCCAATGCTGCCAGACCTGCTGAGTTTTTCCAGGTAATTCTGTTTTTGTTTTACCATTGGTCCAGCTTCCCTAGCCTACTCTTACTCAGGTTTTGACTGTAGTCCCTGCGCTGGCCACTGCTTGAACCTGGCACTGCTGAGACTTCAGAGCTGCCAGTCAATCGGATTGGCCAGCAACTCTTTAAGGCGGGGCTACCTTCCCAGATGGGGGCCGGAGACTCACCCTGAGCTAATTAATGTCCTGCTAAATGTAAAATGGCTGTGGGGCAGCCACCTTTTTCATGGGCAGGCCCTTAGCTGGCTCCTTAGTCAAAGGGAGGGCAGGGGATATGGCACCCCGTACAATTCCAGCTCCTAGTCTTTATACTCCTACAAGCTTTTACTTAAACACTTTCAGTCTGCTTCCCACGCACAGACCGACAGACAGACACACACACAGGTCTCCAGTTAATGTCCAGCAGCTGAATACAATTAACATGGCTGCTAACCCCGTGCTTCTCGATATCACAGTGAATAGTGTGTAAACGGTAAAGAGGAGAGAGACCAAGGAAATACCTGTGGCACACTGGACACTAACATGCAGGCAGAGGAAGAGACATTATAGGAAATGAGGTAATGTCACTGCAACAAGTAGAAACAGAGCTGTAAAGAAATCAGTGCCACAGTGATAGGCCACAACAGTTCATATAGGGAGAGTTTTATAAATCTATTCAGTAAGGTGTAAGGGTGTTGTAGATTCAGGGTTTTGAATGCCTGTAGATTGGGGACTCAATTAGTCAACAGAATTTGAAAATATGGCATCTGGTTCAGGGATTCTTTTTACTGTTACATTGTATAAATCAGCATGGCTTCTAAATACAGACACTGAATAAAGAGAATTTGTGGGTACTATCTGGAGAAGAGGAACAGTGTAAAGGTGCTGCCCTGAATATCACACGCTATGGCTGTCTGTAAAGTTTACTGCATCTCTAAACTGCTTTGGTTAATAAAGGCAAGCAGGCAAACACAAGGCACTGCAGCTTCAAATAGCAATAAAATTATAAGCCTGTGCAAATATTTGCTTTGGGCATTAATGTGCAGATGGGGAGGTGCCACATCGCTGTGCACTGGAGATTTCTAAGACCTTTTACAGCCCAAGTTCTATTTATGTTTTGCTCTAGTGAAACAAAAGACTTGAAGGTATTCCAGGTGAATTATCACACTCTATGAATCAGGGCATGTGAGATTTTACAAATAAAATATATTTCTAACAATCATAAAAGAAAATGTTTGGACAGGCAGTGATTCTGTGAATACTGTCACAGTATCATTTAACTGAAAAATGACCTCATCTCCGGAAGGTGCCTGCTCACACTGCTACAATTTTCTACCTTGAAGACAAGGGCACGGGGAGGGTATTAGTGACAACTTTAATGCTGTCCTTTGGGATCAGCTAACAATGGTGATGGTATAAAAGCACAGCAGTTCAGCAGCACCCTCTGGGATTGAAATTGGACACAGTATCTCAATGGTCAGAGAAGCCTCGTCTAGAAGGAGCAAGGACATAGCCATGCACCGATCAGAGTGAAGGAGTAAAAGAAACCAGCACAGATCAGTATGTACGCCACTACATAATTAATTACACGTGGGAGTATTCATGCAAATCTGCACATTCTGGAAGTCTGAACAAGGCCAACATCTGGAATGGGAAAAGGTGGGTGAATGTTTCAGGTGAAAATCTTTTGTGGGCATGAACTGTGGGTTCTAACAAAGGGTTTCTATCCAACGCATTTTCAAATGATGATGGAACTGCCGTATACTGCCGGCCTATTCGGATGGCATCTATAGGGAACGCATAGTGGTTTTGTTATTGAACTAGTAATCCACAGACCTGGACGAATGGCAAGTTCAAATCCTACCATAACAGGTGGGGAATTAAAATTCAGTTAATAAATAAATCTTGAATTAAAATTGAAAAGCTTATATGAACAATGGTGACTCAAACTACCAATTGTCATAAAAACCCATCTGGTTCACTTTAGGAAAGGAAATCTGCCGTCCTTACCCAGTTTGGTCTCTATGTGGCTCCAGACCAACCACAGCAATGCGGTCAGCTCTTAACTGCTTTCTGAAGTGACCCAGCAGGTAATGGCCTTGCCACCTCCTGTGAATTAATATAAATAAAGTTGTATTCTGTTTGTGTGCGCGCGCACACAGGCGCACAGAAGGAAGGAATATTACACTCAAACTCCTTGCAATGAGAGTGCAGGACAAGAGGGCAGATTTAAAAGCTACGGTGTGATGGAATAAAAGTGCAGTACTTACTCAAGTTTTTTTTTTAAAAAACACATTCTCAGGAAGTGGGTATCATTGGCAAGACCAGCATTCCCTAGATGCCCTGAGAAGATGGTGTTCAGCCTCCTTTTTAAACTCCTGCAGGCCGTGTAGCATTCTTTTCAGAAGGTGCTGCACATGAATAGCTTAGAAGGCCTTTAGCAGACAGTTAATAACCATTCCATGTTTTTGTGGGACTGGAGTCACATATAGGCCACGCAAAGGACAATGCGTCATTAGTGAAGCAGCAGGACTTTTTGTGACAACGCAACAGCTTCTTGGTCATTTTACTTATATTTTTTTTTTGTTATCTTTTATTTTTTTAATTAACTGAAGTCAAATTCTCAAATTACCATAGTGGGACTTGAACATACATTTCCTGGGTCATTTTAATAATGGAATAAAAGGGACAAAGGCAGCATGGGTAATTTAATAATTAATTGATGTGTAATTGGCTGAGTGTTAGGAAACAGAGAGTAGTGGTGAATGGCTGACTAGAGGAAGGTATATGGTAGGGTTCCCCAGGGGCTGGTGCTGGGAACCCCAGTTCTCTTGATATAGGTTAATAACCTAATCTTTGGTGTAAGGGGCACAATTTCAAAATTTGTGTATAGCATTGTGAACTGAGAGGAGGATAGTGATAAACTTCAAGAGGACAAGGCAGATGCATGGCAGATGAAATTTAAAGCAGAGAAGTGTGAAATGATTCATCTTGGTAGGAAGAATGGAGAGAAGCAATATAAAAAAATAAAGGGTACAATTCTAAAAGTGGTGCCGGAGCAGAGGGACCTGGGGTATATATTTTCAAATCGTTGAATACGGCAGGGCAGGTTGAGAAAGTGGCTAATAAGACATACAGGATCATAGGCTTTATAAATAGGGGCATAAAGTATAAAAGCGATGAAGTTATGATGAGTCGGTGGAAAACACTGGTTTGGCCTCAAGTGGAGTATTACATCCAGTCTGGGCACCACACTTTAGGAAGGATGTGAAGGTATTAGAGAGGGTGCAAGAAAGATTCACAAGAATGGTTTCAGGTATGAGAAACTTCATTTACATATATACATTGAAGAAGCTGGACTGTTCTCAGAGAAGATACAATTTTGAGGAGATTTGATAAAAGTATTCAAAATCTTGAGCGGTCTGGAAAGATTAGATAAAGAGAAACTGTTCCTGTTGGCACAAGGATTGAGAACAAGACAACACCAAATTAGGTAATTGGCAAAAGAAGCAACGATGATGTGAGGAAAAACCTTTTTATGCAGCAAGTGGTTAGGATCTGGAATGTACTGCCTGAGAGTGTATCGGGGAGGAAGATTCAACTGAGGCCTTAAAATAATTATCTGAAGAGAAAATATTTTCAGGGCTGCAGGGAAAAAGGTAGGCGAGTGGATAATTATCTGAAGAGAAAATATTTTCAGGGCTGCAGGGAAAAGGTAGGCAAGTGGGACTAGCTGAGAACCAGCATGGACATGAAGGGCTGAATGGTCCCAGCACAGGAAGAGACCATCCTATGATTAGTCCAGGCCTCTAGAATAATTGTGCAGTAACAATCATGACACTACCAAGTACATAAGTGCTTTTAAGATTCTTTGAAAAAACTTCTACATAGCTTTTTTTTTACAAAAAAGGACCAGATTTTATCTAACAGAAATAAAGCTTTTCAACTCTGCATAAATGGCTTTGGCTCAAGAACAGTACATCATTTTACTCCCAAGCATCTAACATTTATTTCACGAAGGATTCAAGGTAATTAATGAGCCTTTAATACTTTCATGATGGCCTAGAAATTACTTTTTAAAAATTCATGTTGTTGAATTCTTAAAAATGCGAAAACCCAGAAGTGCTATAGTGGTGTACCTCAGAGTATCAGTAGGGTAATGCCACAGGCTTGGGAGTCAGGGAAGTGGCAGGTGGGAGGGGGTGGGGGAGTGGTGGGTTCCGGATGTTAGTTCCTGTGTGTGTGCCATTCTCTCAAATGGAGAGTTGTCGATCCTACCCACGCCAGTGTGACAAGGTGCTGAATGGAGGGGCATGAGCATCTTCAAAAGGAGGCATGAAGAAACTCAGAAGACAGTGAGGGGATGCTCTTGTGCATCCCTAACAGGCTGGTTTTGATGCGCTCGGGTTTGATCCGTTGGCCAAGGACACATCAGGGATTGTACCTGGAAATTACCTGGCGTTTGTGCCCCAGTTTCACACTGGGTGATGTGTATACCGAAACAGCCGATGTGGGAGAGAGTCGCACTTCAAACCATTTCCTCCCCCTCCTTCCAAATTAGATTATCTCCCGCTTCATCCTAGAGGATGGTCTAGATGGTGGGGTTTTACACAGCCATTCATTATTCAACATTATGACGCTGCGTATCCAGCAAGGGGAGATGGTGGGCAGTGGTAACGTGACACCAGTAATCCAGAGGCTCAAGCTAATGCTTTAAAAATCCATCTGGTTCACTAATGCCCTTTAGAGAACGAAATCTGCTGTCTGTACCTGGTCTGGCCTACATGTGACTCCTGACCAGCAGCAATTGGTTGACTCTTAACTGTCCTCTGCAATGACCGAACAGGCTGCTCAGTTCAAGGGCGGTGAGGGATGGGCAATAAATGCTGGCCCCATTAAAGAATAAAGAACAAAAAGATTCAGCTAACAGAACAAACATTCCTATGAAGTTCTCCATCCAGTGGCTCAGCTGAAAACTAGCTATCCATGTAGAGGGAAATCAATATTTAAATGACAGTGGAGCCTTGAACTCAAATCCTTATCGTTACAGACAGGAGACAACACTCCATTTTTGCAACAATTTGGCACTCACTACAGCAGTCAATTCTGACTCGAAACAAATTTAATCAGCCTGCATTAAAGAGTCTCAGTAACTGCTGCATCCGAGAGTTATTGGAAACCAAATATTGAAAACAAATTGACAGTTTGGTTAGACATTCAGCTGCCTGTTAAATGTAACATGACAGTTAGCATCTGCACTTCTTATCCGTACAGTATAATAAGTCAAGCCACAGGGTCAATTTTGAATGCAAATACCTTGGTCTAGTTATAATTAAAAATTAGCAACAACAGCCAAAATAAATCTTGGATTTCCACACATTTTTACATTTACAGTACACAGAAACAAATGTCCTCTGCTTCTTATGATTATTACAAATTTAAGGGCTTATCTTAGAAATATTCTTGGGCACGGTGGTACTAGTCACTCTTCTAAGTGTTCTGAGCAGCTTACGTTAAGGGTGTGCCCATACTGACTGATGACACAGTGGCATTTAGGTGAGGGGTTTAACAGTAATTTTTCGCTGTGTTCTGAACCGGATTTTTATGCCATTCACAAGTGCAACTTCAATCCTTTCATAGGTGCACCAAGAAAACACAGGTGAGGCCAGGGACAAATTGTTGCTCTGAATGTTCAGTGCAACAATTATGAACGGACCCACTGCATTCAAATTACACAGCTTGTCTTCATGCAATAATACAAAATAATGAAGATATCAAACTTCCTCACAGTAGTGGGTTGTTGTACTTGACAAACAAAATAACTCAACTATATTGCATGGTGATTTCAGAGCCTGGGCCCATTACAACATCCTGTTTAAAACCCAACAGATTTTGCACCCTTGGCTGCCTGTGTCTCTGTTCACAGTTAGAAGGGACCAAAGACTTACCAGCAAAATTGTTACAAGTTATTTATTAATTGCTGAGACTGGATAACAAATTGATTATTTACAATCCATAATGCGACAAGATCAAAGACTCACTCGTTAATATGGTAACCACCGACGGTTTCAGAGTCCTCTTAAATTGAGTGAACACAGCTTTCTTTAAAAATCAAACATTTGGAAGTATTTAAAAAGCCAAATACTGCAGATGCTGGAAATCTGAAATAAAAACAGAAAACACTGGAAGAACTCAGCAGGTCTGGCTGCATCTGTGGAGAGAGAAATAGAGTTAATGGCCAGGATTTTCACATAGGTGTGCAGGGGACTGGCCTGGCATGCTGACGCGTAAAATGATGCGCGGTGACACTGGGCGTGCGTCCTGACGTCATTCAGATCTTTCATTCGGTGGGCGCGCTCCCGCCAAGCTGTCAAAGGCCTGTTAAGGCCATTTAAAAACCAATTAAAGTAGTTATCAACGCTGCCCGTCCAACCTTACGATCGGTGGGTAGGCGAAGAGCCTTCAGGAAACCTCATCCACGGGTGGGGGAGGGATGAGGTTTCCTGAAGGTTTTATTAAATAAATAAATAAATAATTTTTGCTTAATTCATAAACATGTCCCAGCTCATGTGACACTGTCACATGAGGGGAACAGGTATAAATAATTTTTTAAACTTTCTTTATTAAAAATTCTCAATATGTTCTCAATCTCCCCGAGGCAGCTCTGTGCCTCAGGAAGATTTCTGCGCTCTTTCGCGCGCATGCCTTAATTGGCCCGCCCACGTAAAATGGCAGCGCGGAGCCCACTGCGGGTGGCGATCGGCTCTGCCCCCGCCTGCTCCTGACCGACATGGGGAATATTCTCCCCAATGTTTCGAGTCCAATATGATTCTCCTTCAGCTCCTTCTCACTCTCCTAGCCAGCAGTTAGTACTTAACTAACACTTAGAAAGAACAGATTGCCTGGTCACCTATTTCTTTTCTGATTGTTTCACCTTGTGTGTAAAGCAGCTGGCATCTTCCTACTTTACAACTGTGACTATATTGCAAAAGTATTTAATTGTAAGTCAGGCATTTTGAACATCCTGAGATTCCAAAAAGGTACTAAATAAATGCAAGTTATTCCTTTTACATGCGCTTACTGCTCCTTGCCTGCATACTCAACCTTTAAATTAAAACACATTACACTGTCTCCAACTCTAACTCATTCTTTATTCATTTCTGAAACTCTTTCCCAGGCTTTCCTTCCTTGATTTATCTCTCCTTCGCTCCTTGTTGGTACTCTGGTATTTCAGCCTTGTTGGAATTCTGTAATCTAGGCCTTGATTGACCCATTCAAATCTCGCAGGAAGGGCAAAAAGACCCATAACATTAATCATCCTAAAAGGCTGAATAAAAATCCAAAAACTGCAGTGTGTATACCAAGTCCAAAAATACAAACACATTCAACTGGGTTTGTATCCGGGCTTCCCCACCACACACACTCCCCCCCCCCCACCCACCACCCCCCCCCCCCCCCCCACCCCAAGGCCAGCAAATCTAAAACCAGGCAAGACGTAGAGGGTGGGATAAAAACAGAAAATGCTGGAAAAACTCAGTAGGTTTGGCAGCATCTGTGGAGAGAGAAACAGGGTTAACATTTCGAGTCTGTGTAACTCTCCTTCAGAGCTCTGAAGAAGAGTCATGTGGACTCAATGTTAATTCCGTTTGCCTCTCCACAGATGCTGCCAGACCTGCTGAGTTTTTCCAGCATTTTCTGTTTTTATTTCAGATTTCCAGCATCCGCAGTATTTTGCTTTCATCAACGGAGGGTGGGATTGTGCCTTCAGTTGTGAAATTTGTTTTGTTGATAATAGTTCACTATCAGCAATGTCTTAATTGTATAACACTCCAAAATAAGTGGAAAGAATGAATTATTAAAATCATTGACATGTTAGCATTTTTTGTTTACAATTTCTGAATAGACCACCCACAAATACAGACCATTTTGTTCAAAAAAGGACAGACACCAATCCTACATACAGCTGCATACCAATCGTTAATATTCCCCAATATCAACATGTATTGCTTATAAATTCCTGATATCAGAAATTATGTAGAGAACTCCCTAACATACCTCTTATTGTAGCTTGTGTTTAGTATTCCTCACAGTGGCTGTGACAGTTTTAGAAACAGGCTTTAAGGTAATAAACTATATATTAGGTAGGAACGTTCCTGGAATGTAAAGTGTAAAATAAAAACTCGCATATCGCACTTCAAGAATGTATCTAAAGAACTTAACATACAATAAATTAGCTTGAAGTGCAAGTTGTTAAGTGGGGCAAATGCAGCAGCCATTTTTGCAGACATAGGTTCCAAATACAGTAAGGAAATGGATGGCCAGTTAGTTCGTGGCTTTTAGTGATACTGGTTCCAAGACAGACAATGGCTAGGATTCTAGGAAAACTCACTGCTCTCCTCCGAATGGTGCACTGGGATGTTTGATGACCCATATGAACTACTAACCAAGCACCTTTCTGCCAGTTCAAATGTCTTTGTGATTTTACAGAAGTCAGAAGCACAAAGATTCATTACAGCAAGCCACTGGGAGAGGGGTACAGTGCTTTCAATGTTTGATAATCAGATCTATTTTTATTGAAGCAGCGCTTATATCTACTTTGATAAACATATCTACAACCGGAAATCAAATCAAATTGTCATCTTTCATATCTGTTTCTGTAATATTTTTTTCTGCAAACATTAGTATACTTGTAAAGATCTGTGTAGTCAGTAAGTGTGAACAGAACTGCAGCATAACAGGGTGGATGCATTGAAATGATTTCTCACTAAACTGCTACGTAAGAGTCCTCATCAAGAACAATTTAGTTAAATTAATCCGACATCTCTGGCTGACTGAATCAGGTGGTGCTTTACTCATCTCCCTCATGGGGAAAATAATGACATCTTTAGATATCTTATTACACCACTGATTTGCCTGTGCTAAAACACTATTTGTGACTTTTTTCGGTCGTACAGAACTTCAGTATTACTGAAAAAAAAACCCAGACATGCTGTTGAAGCTTTTCATCTTGCACCCACCAGGACAGATGCAAGAAAATCCAAATTTCAAAAGGAACAATTTATACTGCATGAGAAAAGGGGTGCTGATTGGTTGGCAAGTTGGCTCTGATTGGTCAGGACGTTGCCATGGCAAATACACCAGGCAGCTATTTTATCCCATGCTTTTGTTTATCCAAAAAAGGTACAATGTCTGGGCATATTAGTTTTGTCTGCATAGGATAGGTCCCTGCCTATGAATATATGTAGCTTCTAGCGAGCATAAGTGTGAGCCCGACTGGTGATCTTAAATTGGTTGTTTGTGTAGTTCCTAACACACTTGGGATTGTTCACCAAGTGCTGTCCATTCATGGAATCACATCTAACATTAGACATTATGTTGTGAGTTTTGCAAGCATGGGTTGGTTGAGCACAATCAGTGCTTTCCCTATTACAATCAGCCGAAGAGACGTTCTGTTTGACATGAACCGCCAGTTGTTGGGACGTACAGCCTAGGTACCTGGCTTTGCACTGGGACTGAAATTCATGTACACAATACTCATTTGTGTGGTAGGCAGAACATCTTTTTTGGCTTGATGGCAACATCCCATTAATAGAAAACACCACTTGTGTTGCCACAGCATGAGACGGTTAGTTTCACTTGCTGCTCAAATTTTTGAGATACTTTACCCTTCCAGGGTAATTTGAGTGGACTGGACACTTTTGAAGACTAAAAGTGGCGGCCTTGGGCCCATTCATGAGTATGCGTGATACACAGTGAGCAATGATCGTTTTGGGGTAGCCATTGTCCTGCAGGATAGCTCTGAGGCACCAGGGCAAGTGGAGAGAATTCCACAGGCTCTGGATTTGTGCCTTGTAGAGAATGGAAAAGCTCTGGGGAGTCAGGCAGCGAGTCACTCGCCTCTCACCTGGTCTTGTAGCCACTGTATTTGTTTTGGTACAAAAGATATTTCCTAGTGTTCAAATTTAAGCACAATTTTTTGGCATTCATGTGGAAGGGATTGGCTCACGGCTGAACTCTGTACAATTTTCTTTGCTCTTCTTAGCTGTGACTTGGGTGTGATTCCAGGGCTCTGTTTCCCAGGCATTTGCTACCCACCAAAGCTTCCCTAACAGAGGGTGTTCAAGAGTAAACCTCAACAACAGGGTGTTGAAATCACAGCATCTAATGATTTACGTACAAATACTTGTGATCATATCATACTCCCTGGTCTACTATTTTATTATACAAATCACTGTCTCAGTTAAACAGGTTAATGTGTCCATTAAAGTCGAGGAAGGAAGAACTCAATACAAACATGTTAAATGTTTGTTCCTTGGCTTTCGCAGGATAATTTCAGCACTTAAATGTTGGAGGCTATTCCACTGCAGGGATTAGGAGAAATCACAGCCAAACTGCCCGCATCCACATAATTTCAGCAGAAGCTACTGAAGTGAGGATTCTGATTTTTCACTCCCTAGTCTATGTGGGGGATGGGGGTTGATGGCGAAACTAATTCTACCATCTGCTGGTTAAAAGAAGGTTCCTGGTCAATGAGACATGAGAAATCAGGAAGAACAAAATCAAAATCAAATCAACGGCAAAGATGCATCTCTACATTTCAAAAGTACGTCATAGGCTGTAAAGTGCTTTTGGATATCCTGAGGATGTGAAAGGTTCTATATAAATGCAAGTTCTACCTTTTCTGGCCTTCAAAACTGTGAGATGGATTTTAACCATCAGGTGTCTGTCTTCCTGATCCCGTCAGTGGGAGGCTAGGTCCGTTTTGAAGGACCGGACTTCATCATCATGATGTTACTGAGCTGCGTACAGCAAACAGGCAGCTCGTCAGCTCCCAGGCCAATGCAATATCCTGGCCTTTAAGTCCCTAAGGAAGGAGGGGTCCGATTGCGGAGGGTGGGTAGCTGCGACGGAAGCAGCACAGGTTATTTCCATCAGGCCTCATGGCCCCTCAAAAAACACTTATCAGCTTGGTATCTCTGCTGCCCTATTACACCCCTCCCCCCTGCCCCCCCCATCCCATTATAACAGTTACTGCACTTCAAAAGTAAGTCACTGGCTGTGAAGTGTTTTGGGACATCCTGTGTCATGAAAGGTGCTATATAAATGCATGTATTTCTTTTTTTTATCCAGTAAAACTAGGCAGAGCATGCTTGGTGGATTCTCCACCCAGTTGTCATCAGAATTGCAACTGGGGTCCTATCTACTCATAGAACCCAGATTTGCACTTTGAAAGGGCCTACTGCTTAAAATAGACTGGCTGCTTCAGCTGGCTGGTGTAAATTCCCTTTGATGGCGGCATGGACTGGAGTACAGATGTAAACGGGGCGTTATGCTATTTTAGGGCCACAACTGCCCCGTTTCCACTGGGGCAGCCCAGGTTAAAGTCTATTCCATTTCAAATAGGAAAAAAGTGTCAATCTTTCTTTCATCTTGTTTTAAAACAGTTAAGCAAAGATATTCCTCAGAGATGCTCCAAATCTGCTCCTTTACTGGAGTTGCTTATCTGAAATAAATGGAGTTTCCAACACACTGACACCAAAACCAGTGGGAGCATTTCAGAGGAACTTAACCTGCCTGAGTTAAAATGAAAGCTGTCTTTCTTTAGCAAATTTCAGAATCAAGGTCAAAGATAGACTATCTGTTGGAAAGCAGGTGAGAATTTGATCTGGAAATTAATGGTCTGTTACAGAAGAAATTCAAAAGTAGACATCTTTTAAAACGTTGGTAAGAATGGGACCTGGAGATGCGTATTGTAACAAGTTGCTCAATAATATTTCATGCAACATTCTTTAGTGTAATGTCTTTGACCTTGGGTGATTGACAGTGTTGGCAGGACTGAGCATCCCTCCTGTAACCTTTAGATTTATCTAGATATCTGAACTCCAAGAATTGGAACTTTGTGTCATTTATTTGCATCGTGAAGATCTACATTCATTAAAGACTTCTGTTGGTTATCAATCACTGTGAGGAATAATTTCTAGGAAAGGTATTTAACCCCGTGTGGACTGATTCTATTATAAGTACTGTAGTCTCAATAACTGCAGTATTATACTGCTCTACGTGTAAACAAACGTACTGATTTTAGTTTAAGAATATTGGTCAGATGGTGTATTATCTGCTTTTTGAAAGCAGTGAGGAGAACATAGCAGGGAGTGGTTATGCAATAGGGCTAGCAATGCAGAGACTCGGACTACTAATCCAGAGAAAGCGAGTCCAAACCCTACCACAGCATTTTGTATTCAGCTCAAAATAACCTGGAAATAAAAAGTTGGAATTGGTAGTGTGTTTATGAAGCTGTTGGATTTTGTAAAAGCCCAACTGGTTCACTAATCAGGGAAGAAGAGCTGCCTAATTAGGGAAGGAGACCATATCTGGTCTGACCCATATGTGACTCCAGATGCACAGCAATGTGGTTGACCCTTAATTGCCCTTTGAAGTGGCCTAATGAGGCTGAGTTCAGGGCAACTAGGGATGAGCAATATATGCTGGCCTTGCTAGCAATGCTTACATTTCAAGAATGAGCAAAATAAATGTTAATAATATTCTGGTATACCATCTGTATTTGTTAATTATTTAGTCAGATCTTCACAGTTTAGAGGCCATTTATTTTCAACTGTTCATTATTGGCAATCATCCTGTATTTTATTTCCCTCCAAACATAACAAGTACAATAGTAAGACACACTATTCTCTGTCCTATATCTGCACTATGTTTGAGAGTATTGCAATGCTATCCCAGGCAGCACCACATCTTACACCCTTCTTCAACTTGTGCTCATCCAAAATTCTACTGCCCCTATCCCAACTTGCATCATCCCATTCACCTGACACTTGTGACCACTGACCTTGACTTCCAGTGCAACAACAATGACTTTAAAATACTCATCCTGATGTTCAAATCCCTTCATGGCCCCACTCCTCCTTATTTCCATAATTTCCTCCAACTATACACCCTCCTGTGCATCTCCTACTTCCTTCTCCCCATAGTTGGTGGTCATGCCTTTAGCTGTCTAGGCCTCTAAACTCTACAATTCCTTCCCTAAACCTCTCCACTGCTCTCTCCTCCTTTAACACAAGCCTTCTTTCTACTTCTTTGACCAAACTTTGGTCACTTGCCCAAATGTCTCTGTTCGTTCAGTGTCAATTTCTGTCAATTATGGTGCTTACAGAGCCTTAGGACGTTTCAAATAGAACCATAGAACACTACAGCACAGAAAAACAGGCCATTCAGCCCTTCTAGTCTGTGCCGAAATATTATATATTATAATGTGCTATATGAATGCGAATTTTACATAGGATT
Organism: Cetorhinus maximus; assembly: GCF_964194155.1. NCBI lineage: Eukaryota > Metazoa > Chordata > Chondrichthyes > Lamniformes > Cetorhinidae > Cetorhinus > Cetorhinus maximus. The sequence continues at coordinate 14,618,418 of NC_135887.1, forward strand.
ACAATAGGGTATTTGGCAGAGAATTAGGCCATCGACTTAACCAGTCCATGTCAGTATTTATGCTCCACTCCAGCCTTCTCTCACCCTTCCTCATCTAAATCTACCATTGTAACCCTTTACTTGCTTCCCCCTCATATGCTCACCTAGCTTCCCCTTAAATGAATCGATACTATTCACTTCAACCACTCCCAGTGGTAGTGAGTTCCACATTCTCACCACTCTCTGGGTAAAGAAGTTTCTTCTGAATTCCCTATTGGATGTCTTGGTGACTGTGTCATATCGATGGCCTCCAGTTACGCGCTTCCCACAAGAGGAAACATTCTCTTTGTATGCACTCTGTCAAAACTTTTCTTAAGTTTTAAAGAACTCTACGAGAGTTATTGAGACTTACTTCAAGGCAAAAATGTAATGGTCGAAGGGACAGGAATGGTCAGCCTTGTACTATTCTTATTTTTATAATTAACATAAGACCAAAATACCAATTTTATCATTGTGCAGCATAACCAGGATTTAGAAGAAGGAGAAAGAGCGAATGTGATATTACAAAAGCCTTACTTAAATGGGGCTAGGAAATCAATATACCTGTAACTCAATATTACATCAAAGTCAAAGATCTTCTCTGTGGTGTATTAACATCTGCTCACTCCAAGCCACAATGAATTAAGTTTTTGCCCTCTGCATTAGAAATGCTCTTTCATACAAACCCTTTCAATTGGGATCAATTTTATTTATTCCACAAGCAGCAACTTGTAGAAATAACAGCGTAATAGCATTTCTGCTCTTGGCAATGCATACGCACTACGTGCTTTACTCTATCAAGTCAACATTACGTGTGTGCTGTGTGCAGGGAAAGGATTAACCAAGGCTGCTCTGAAGCCTACTAATGTTATCAAAACAGAGAGTGCTGGAAAATCTCAACAGGTCTAGCAGGATGTGTGGAGAGAGAAACAGAGTTAAAGTTTCGAGTCCGTATGACTCTTCCTCAGAGCTGAATGTTATACTACTAATTACTACATGGTACTGTTATCGCTTTCTCTTCATATTGTTGAAATATCAATCTCTGGCATTTGCTTGTTAAGAAAGAATAAAGGAAGACTTGCATTTATATTGCACTGTTTGTGACCTCAGGGCACCCCAAGGCGTCTTACAGCCAATGAAGTTCTTTTTGAAGTGTAGTCACTGTTGTAACATAGGAAACACAGTAGCTAATTTGCACACAGCAAGTTCCCACAAACAACAATGTGAAAACCATTAGATTATTTGTTTCTGTGACGTCGATGAGGGGATTCAGCCCGACCACAGGGAATTTTTTTTTTTTATTCATTCACAGGATGTGGGCTTCGCTGGCTGGGCCAGCACTTATTGCTCATCTCTAGTTGCCCTCGAGAAGGTGGTGGTGAGCTGCCTTCTTGAACCGCTGCAGTCCATGTGGTGTAGGTACATCCACAGTGTTGTTAGGGAGGGAGTTCCAGGATTTTGACCCAGTGACAGTGAAGGAACGGCGATATATTTCCAAGTCAGGATGGTGAGTGGCATGGAGGGGAACTACCAGGTGGTGGTGTTCCCATCTATCTGCTGCCCTTGTCCTTCTAGATGGCTGTGGTCGTGGGTTTGGAAGGTGCTGTCGAAGGAACCTTGGTGAATTCATGCAGTGCATCTAGTAGATGGTATACAGGGCTGCAACACTGCTTCGGTGGTGGAGGGAGTTAATGTTTGTGGATGTGGTGCCAATCAAGTGTGCTGCTTTGTCCTGGACAGTGTCAAGTTTGTTGAATGTTGTGGGAGCTGCACTCATCCAGGCAAGTGGGGACCATTCCATCACACTTCTGACTTGTGCCTTGTAGATGGTGGACAGGCTTTGGGGAGTCAGGTGGTGAGTTACTTGTGGCACGAGGCCTAGCCTCTGACCTGCTCTTGTAGCCACAATATTTATATGACTAGTCCAGTTCAGTTTCTGGTCAATGGTAACCCCCGGGATGTTGATAGTGGAGGATTCAGTGATGGTAATGCCATTGAACGTCAAGGGGTGATGGTTAGATTCTCTCTTGTTGGAGATGGTCATTGCCTGACACTTGTGTGGCGTGAATGTTACTTGCCACTTATCAGCCCAAGCCTGGATGTTGTCCAAGTCTTGCTGCATTTGGACATGGGCTGCTTCAGTATCTGAGGAGTCACAAATGGTGAACATTGTGCAATCATCAGCGAACATTCCCACTTCTGACCTTATGATAGAAGGAAGGTCATTGATGAAGCAGCTCAAGATGGTTGGGCCAAGGACACTACCCTGAGGAACTCCTGCAGTGATGTCCTGGAGGTGAGATGACTGACCTCCAACAACCACAACCATCTTCCTTTGTTTTAGTTATGACTAACCAACAGAAAGTTTTCCCCAATTCCCATTGACTCCAGTTTTGCTAGGGCTCCTTGATGCCACACTCGGTCAAATGCAGCATTGATGTCAAGGGCAGTCACTCTCACCTCACCTTGGGAGTTCAGGTCTTTTGTCCATGTTTAAGCCAAGGCTGTAATGAGGTCAGGAGCTGAGTGGCCCTGGCGGAACCCAAACTTGGCGTCAGTGAGCAGGTTATTGCTAAGTGCTGCTTGATAGCACTGTTGGTGATCCTTTCCATTACTTTACCAGTGACTGAGAGAAGACTGATGGGGCTGTAATTGGCTGGGTTGGATTTGTCCTGCTTTTTGTGTATAAGACATACCTGGGCAATTTTCCACATAGCCAGATGCCAGTGTTGCAGCTGTACTGGAACAGCCTGGCTAGGGGCACGGCAGGTTCTGGAGCACAAGTCTTCAGTACTTTTGCCCAAATATTGTCAGGGTCTTTGCAGTATCCAGTGCCTTTAGTCGTTTCATGATATCACGTGGAATGAATCGAATTGGCTAAAGACTGGCACCTGTGATGCTGGGGACCTCTGGAGGAGGCCGAGATGGATCATCCACTCAGCATTTCTGGCTGAAGATTGTAGCAAATACCTTATCTTTTGTACTGATGTGCTGGGCTCCTCCATCATTGAGGACGGGGATATTTGTGGAGCTCCCTCCTCCAGTGAGTTGTTTAATTATCCACTATCATTCATGACTGGATGTGGCAGGACAGCAGAACTTAGGTCTGCTCCATTGGTTGTGGGATCGCTTAGCTCTGTCTATCACTTGCTGCTTATGTTGTTTGGCACGCAAGTAGTCCTGTGTTATACCTCATTTTTAGGTGTGCCTGGTGCTGCTTCTGGCATGCCCTCCTGCACTCTTCATTGAACCAGGGTTGATCCCCTGACTTGATGGTAATGGTAGAGTGGCAGATATGCTGGGCCATGAGGTTACAGATTGTGTTTGAGTACAATTCTGCTGCTGCTGATGGCCAACAGCACCTCATGGATGCCCAGTCTTGAGTTGCTAGATCTGTTCAAAATCTATCCCATTCAGCACGGTGGTATTGTGACACAACACGATGGAGGGTATCTTCAATGTGAAGATGGGACTTTGCCTCCACAACGACTGTGCAGTGATCACTCCTACCGATACTGTCATGGACAGATGCATCTGCGGCAGGCAGGTTGGTGAGGATGAGGTCAAGTATGTTTTTCCCTCTTGTTGGTTCCCTCGCCACCTGCCGCAGACCCAGTCTAGCAGCTATGTCATTTAGGACTCGGCCAGCTCAGTCAGTAATGGACATTGAAGTCCCCCACCCTTGCCACCCTCAGTGCTTCCTCCAAGCGGTGTTCAACATGGAGGAGCACTGATTCATCAGCTGAGGTGAGGGGGGTTGCAGTACGTGGTAATCAGCAGGAGGTTTCCTTGCCTATGTTTGACTTGATGTCTCCCAGGACTCCCAGGGCAACTCCCTCCCGACTGTATACCACTGTGCCACCACCTCCGCCAGCAGGACAGACCCAGAGATAGTGATGGTGGTGTCTGGAACATTATCTGTAAGATATGATTCCGTGAAGGACTATGTCAGGCTGTTGCTTGACTAGTCTGTGAGACAGCTCTCCCAATTTTGGCACAAGCCCCCAGATGTTAGTAAGGGGGACTTTGCAGGGTCAACAGGGCTGAGTTCGCCAGTGTCATTTCCGCTGCCGGGTGGTCCGTCTGGTTTCATTCCTTTTTTTGTGACTTTGTAGTGGTTTGATACAAGAGGGCATTTAAGAGTCAACCACATTGCTGTGGACCTGGAGTCATGTGTAGATTGACAGATTCCCTTCCCTAAAGGGCATTAGTGAACCAGATGGGTTTTCACAACAATTGACAATGGTTTCATGGCCATCGTTAGACTTTTAATTCCAGATTTCTATTGAATTTAAATTCCACCATCTGCCGTGGCAGGATTTGAACCCGGGTCCCCAGAGCATTATCCTGGGTCTCAGGATTACTAGTCCAGCGACAATACCACTATGCCATCGCCTCCCCAATATTCAGGAAAGGATGGTAACCAGGGGTCATGACACAGCAACCAGTTACTGAGGGCTTTCATGCTGTCTGATTTCTAGACCCTTCTATAGAGTTGCGGCCAAGTTGCACATCTTTGTATGTTCTGCATGCATTGCACGTTGGACATGACAAAGTGATTGATTGCATAATGAGAATCTACTCATTTCAACCCACCTAATGTCAGTTAGCTGCCTCAATAAAAACAGTTGCAGTGATTCAAGCACATAGTAGGTGTCATTGAGCTATCTGTCCTCCATCATCACTGTCAATGCATCTGATAAAATCATAGAAAATTACAGCTGAGAAGGAGATCATTCAGCCCATTGTGCCTGTGCCAGCTCTTTGCTAGAGCTATACAATTAATCTCAATCCCTGCCTCTGTCTGCATAGCCCTGCAAATTTTTTTCCCCTTGAAGTATTTATCCAATTCCCTTTGAAAGTTACAATCCAATCTGCTACCACAAACCATTTTAGGGCAGTGCATTCCGGGTCACCACAACTCACTGGGCAAGTAAATGTTCCCTCATGTTACCTCTGGTCTTTGCCAATCACCTTAAATCTGGCGTCTGGCTCTTGATTGTTCCATCATTGGAAACAACTTAAACAAAGGTGAATCTGTCACAACTCCAGCTTCTTCAGTCCCTCCGCAGAACTGAAGTCCCTCGCCCTGGTAGTTGGTATCATTCTAACAAATCTCTTCTGCACCCTTTGCAAGGCCTCGACTTCTTTCCTAAAGTGCGGTGTCCAGAATTAAACACTATACTTTAGCTGAGGCCTAGTGTTTTAATACACATTTAGCATAATTTCCTTTCTGTTCTTCGATGTTCCTTTCTAAATAAAGCCAAGGGTTCCATTTGCCTCTCCCTCATGCTTCTTACCAAAATGTATCACTTCGTACTTCTTGGCATTTAATTTAATTTGCCCCCTGTCTGTCTATACCCTCCTGAGGTCTGGTACTATCCTCCTCCTACATTTGGGGCAGGATTTTTAGGTTGCCTCGCAGGCGAGATCGGCGGGCCCGGGAGTGGCTGGGGAACGGAGCCTGCGATCGATTAACAACCAGCCCGTGTGAAACACGCGCTGAAATGATTAGCGCTGCAGGGGTGGGGGGAGGGGGGCGGGAGGAGGGCGGGCGCTGAGGTAAGTGCAGGTGCGGGAGCGCACAGAAAGAAGGCTCCCTGAAGGCAGAGAGTTGCCTCAGGGAGCTGAAGAATTTAAAAGGCAATAAAGAAAGATTTTAAAGTCCACAAAAAAATATCCAAACATCAGAGTCAGTCACCTGAGCGTATACGTGATGAAAATTCTGTCCATACATTTTTAAAAAAATTTAATAACGGAAACCTCATCCCACCCTTGGATGAGGTTTCATCAAAAATGCAAAGTCCACCTGGCAGATTCGTCCGTCTGCCAACTGCAAAGGTTGGACGGACCATGAAAAATCGGGGACAATTTGGAACTTTAATGGGCTTAAATCGCCCTCTTAATTGTCGGCGGGCGGGCTTCCGGCTTTCACGCGTGCCCACCGACCGAAATATCACACGAGTGCGCGGGATGATGTCGGGACGCTCGCCTGACGTCATCACGCACTATTTTATGCTCGAGTGGGTCGGCCACATGCCCACACATTGAACTAAAAATTCTGCCCTGGAGCTTTTCTGCAAACTTTGAAATTCTGTTTTAATTTAGCTAATTTGTCTATTATGTGGAACTTTGTCAAGCCCCTTTTTAAAGTCCATATACACAATATCAATCGTATTACCCTCATCAAACCTCTCTGTTACTTCATTGAAAGAACTCGATCAAGTTACTCAAATGCAATTTGCCTTTAGCTTCTCCATATTGTGATTTTCATTTATTAACCTAAGCTGTTCCAAATGCCAGCTAATTTTGTCCCGATTTATGGTCTCTAAAAACATTTCCCGGTCACTGATGCTGAGCTGAATGGCTTATTGTTGCTGAGTTTATCCTCTCTCTGTATTTAAACAGGTGTGTAGTATTTACAGTCCTCTAGTCCTCTTGCACCACCCTTAAATCCAAGGAGAATTGGAAGATGGTGGTCAGAGGTTCAATTTTCATCCTTACTTCCCTCGGCAACCTAGAACGCATCTCGCCTAGACAGGACAGAGAAGACTATACAGCTGGAGTGTCATTTAGTGCTTTAGCCATGCTCTCTGCCTCCACAAAACCATCTCCTTTATGGTCCCTAACTGACACATTTTTACTATTCATGTGTTTATAAACATTTTTGGGGTTCCATCTTGTGTTAGCTGTTAATCTATTCTTTTTTAGATCTCCTCTGTACTTTCTATATTCAGCTTGGTTTTCTATTATATCATGAACCCAACAATTGTCACATGCCTCCTTTTTCAGTCTCATTTTAACCTCTATATCTTTAGTTATCCAGTTCTATCTTTGAATGCCCTTCCTTTTCCCCTTATAGGAATGTATCTACTCTGTGCCTGCACCGTCTCCTCTTTGAAAGTATTTAATTGTTTAATTACTGTTTTGTCTACCAATTTTTGATTCCAATGCGTCAGTTTCCTTTGCAATTTACTGAAATTTGCCCTCCTCCAGTTAAGTATTTTTATGCTTGATTGTACCTTATCCTTTTCCATGATTATTCTAAACCCGATGATATTATGATCACTGTTCCCGAAATGCTCTCCTCTTGAAACATGTTCCACTTGCCTCATTTCATTCCTCATAATTTGGTCCAGTATTTCTTCCTTCCTTGTTAAGTTGTAACACACTGAGACAGAAAGTCACTGGGAGCAGGGGCAGGTTTACAATGAAACACACCATGCCGTGACACAAGGCCCCCAAGTGACAGGGGTGGCCTTAAAATGAATGAGTTTCAAAACATTCCCTCCTGTTAATTCTCAGAACCCAAAATAGAACTTCCTCCTCCTGAACCCGACCGCAAGATATCAGCAAAAGAACGCGAGGTCTCCGAGTGTCAAATTAAACTGACATTCTAGGCTTTCCTGCACAGCCACGGCTGACTGGCTGACTAGTGAGCCTATCAGCAGCAAATGCAGGGAGGAATCAGCCTGAGATTGGCTGGCTGGATCCACTCGCATTTTACAAACAGCAGAGCGGTCAGTCAGTTAGTCGTGAGAAATGTTTGTTCCGTTTTGAGATGTTGATATTTTCAGAGAACGTGCCCCTTTGAGCAGGTCTCCAGTCAAGAGCTGGGTCATGTTTTAAAAGTCTGCCTGGAGTCATTCTGTATCATTGTGAGCCTGGACTGGCAGTGTAAGATATCGGTGAGGTGTTTCTGTTGTTTTATTTTACATATGTAGTGGCATTCTAAGTGTTTGCCATCCTAGCACATGTGTCATTCCATGACCTGCTGCTCTGAGTTCTTGCCTGGTGAGCTATGCCCTGCAGACAAAGTGAAGGAGGTTCCCTCTGCAGCACCATGCGCCGTTGCTTGTGTAATATTAGTCAGAGGAGTGTGAGATTTGTTTTTTTTGGCTGAGTGTTTGATCACAGCCAATCCGAGCCCCACGTTCTGATAACGTCCACATGCAGCGTCTCTGATCAGTCGGAGGTGAGACTCAGCGGCGCTGGCGACACCAAGCAGCCCAGTCTGCAACTCTCTCCACCCCCACTCGCGTGTCTGGGACTCAGCCTTCCCAGACCACAAGGCAGCTCACTCCCAACAACCCTCACAGAAGATCAGCCCGACGGTAGACAGCAACGCTACGGACGGTCAGCACCTCTGCTCTGCAGGTAAGGACCATTAAAACATTGAGAAGATTGAACACAAGGGAGATGGATTTTACCAATGTAACAACAAAATCAGCAATATTAATTGTATATTGATACAATATCCCCCCTGTGTATCCCTGTGGTATCCCCCCTTGGGTATCCCCCTGTGGTCTGACGCTGATCATTGCTACAGAGTCCAGTCAGTGGAATGCTACTTTAAACATGATGTTTAGACGCAGAACTTTGAGAAGACAAATCATTTTATAATGACCTTGCTTATTTTCCCCTGTATATATCTATAACACTTGATATGCGATGGGTGCACTCTGGATGGCTGGGAACTATGAACCCTAAAGAAGGGGTTCACTTTAACCACACACACCATTCAGATCTTGGACCTCTAACGTGTGCCACACATGCAAGAGTCGCTCTTCCATTGCGTCTTTCAAGGGGCATCTCCTTAATGCGAAATCGGATCAGTGAACGATAGTTCCCAAGTGACTTCAGCCGAGAGAAGCTGGATAAAGTTTTAATGGGCCAGGTGTCAGCAGTGGGGGTGGGTGCTGGGTAATTCGCAGGGTACTCTCCAACTTATAAATCTCTTATCAGTAGTTGGTGTGAATCCTGAATAACATATTTTGTCATGAGCGACTGGTTCGACATTCCGCGGGGACAGTCCTGGGATTCATTAAATTTCCAGGTAGGAATAGGAAGGGATTTTTGCTTTCTGACCAGCCTCAAAATCAGGAAACCGACCTTTAAAATGGGATCATTTCTAGCCCTGGTTGTCAGCGATGATAGAACAAAACATCCAAACCGGGAGCGCGAACTGATCCTGCATTTGCAAAGTTAAAAAGGGAAGCGCCGAGTAACAGAGTTATTTTTGGCGCCGAGTCCCGTGCGTGATGGGAATAGCAGGCAACCGGGGTGGTCCCAGCAACACCTCTGCCTCTGATCAGCTACAAAAACATACCCGAAGAAAACACCTTTCACATGCACTCGCTTTATTGACAAGTGATCATTCGCAAAGCGGGTCTGTCTCAGTCTCTGTCAAACCTTCACAAAGTAAATGGTAAGACTCCACTATTCCACCAGGAAAGCGACGTTTAGAAAAGTAAGTTTGAAAGGAGATTGGAATGTTCAGAAATGATATTAACAGAGAGCTAGGAATTGCTCCTTTTCCAACCAGGTTGCCGCAGCAATTATATTTCCCCTTTTTTTGATAAATCCCTCTCCTCCCGCACATAGTGCGATTCTGAGAAAATTCCGCTCTAAGTGCGGTAGCGGGCAGGTAAAATGGAGTCCTGCCCGCCGACGTAAATGGTGTGTTTTCACACTGTATTGCCCTGAGCCTGCCTCATTATTTATTCACTCCCGCGAGACACGCCATTTCCATGGCAGGCAGGCTCTCATTCGCCCGCCCTCCATCACCCCGCTGTTGCATCATGCCGGCCGCCATCTTTAAAAGGCAGCCGCCAGCAAAGCGCTCAGCACCACCAGTTCACCACTGCCGCCCAGGAGACATGGCCAGCAAAGGAAAAAAGGCTGACTACAGCCCCCCTGCTTCAATGACGGGTCCCTCAAGCAACTGCTGGGTGCCATGGAGGCCCGCTGGGATGTGCTTTAATCCCGCTCTGGCCGCAGGATGGGCAGCAAGGTCACCAACTCAGCTTGAGATGCGGTGGTCAATGCAAACGCCCTGCAGAGAAGGACAGCCGCCCAGTGCCGCAAAAGGATGAGTGATCTCCTCCGTTCCACGAGGGTAAGTCACTCTTTTTCATCACTCCCAACTCTCACACTCGCAAGCCTATCACACATCCACAGGGCCCTCACTCACTGCCAGTGCAAGGGACATCACCATTCCCTCTTTCACACACACCGTCATTGTCCTCATCCTGTCCATAGGATCACTCAGCACCCACACAGGCCAGGCACACTTAACATCTGGCCCAGTAAGAGGCCTGATACACACTCGCCATCTTTATCCATGTAGGACAAACTGGCTCACAACAGGAGGGAAAGGTTGCAAACAGCTGGAGGGATGCTGGAGATCAAAGTTCGGACAGAATTCGAAAACAGAGCCATCCAGCGATGACCAGGACTCGTCCTGTGCTGACGGTGAGGTCGGCGGTGCTCTACCAAGTGAGGATCCAGCAGTGCAACATCCATCAGACAACCATGCCATGAGTGATTTGCCCTGTTTCACAGGCCACTGCCATGCACTAATTATCTCCCCTTGCTTTCGCAGGCACATCTGCCAAATAGCCGACGGAGTCCATGACCCAGGACCTCCAATCAAGCTCTGAAGAAGCCTCTGAAGTGGAATCTGAAGGCGCCCTCCCGGAAGTCCTGTTACAGTGCTCACCCACACCCTCAACCAGTGCAGAGACACGCACCTTGGTGGGACCTAGTTTTAGCCTTGGGATCACAATCTGGTGAGCACATCTCACTTTCTGATCCACAGCAGGTGGAGGCAGGGACTTCCCAGGTCCCCGGCACTTGGAGGACTGCTGGAGGCCAGAATGTTGCTGAGCCCGAGTCAGATGACGAGCCTCTGGATTTGGTCATATCACAGTTGCTGGAGCTGTAAAGGCAAGCAAGGGAACAACAGAAAGGGATGTTCACTGCACTCCTCAGATTGCAAGGCACGATGGAGGAGTCTGTCCGCCTTCAGGCGGAGGTGATAACTCCGGCATTGCAATGCACCGAAGTCAACACTGGTAGGATGGCGGCCGCCATAGAGACCTTGGTCCAGGACTTCACTCCTGCACTGCTGCGCGGGCCTAACTCCAACGCTGATGCCATAGTCGGCCTCCAACAGTGTGTACACGAGAGGGGTGTTGGGCAGCTCGTTCTCACTCCATGAGTGGAAGGGGTAACTGGAGTCAGCCAGGGCCCCTCGGGCACCCATAGGGAGGATGATCAACAGGCGCACACCCCGGAGCCATCCACCCAGCTGACTCTGGGAGCAACCAGCCCATCTGAATCCCTTCTTCCTGTGACCTCAGCAGCTCCAGCTCCACAGGACAAGGGAGGTGCCACTGCCCCACAGCAGGACCCTGAAAGCAGGCCGGGGCCCACCAAGTCTCAGCCCTCCAGAGGACGCCTGCCAAAGTCATCACAGACAGAGCATCACAGTCAGCAGGCTTCCTCCACCTCTGCTGTGGATGTCCGGGGAGCACCAAGACTTAGCGGCAGGGTTAGGAAAGTTAGTTAAAGTAGTTGCACAACCTGGCCATGGGTGTTGATCACTTGTACTTACTGTTCACTATTGTTAATAAACTCCTAAGAATGTCTCCCTGCCTGCAACTCCTTGTTCTGATGAGCAGTGCTCTTGTCACTCAGATGTGAAACCTTTCTGCAAAAGATGAAAGGCAGGTGTCTCAGTCCAGGGCCTCTTCCCTGTGCTTTGTGCAGCCTTCAGACCACAGTGATGGTCCAGTCTCACACTCCCTGGAAACATTACTGATGCCTGCACCTTGGAGGTGCTGGTCATTGCTGCCAGAATGTAGTGGGCAGGCGCCACAGAGTTCTCTCATACTCTCTGTGCGCTCTCAGCACCTCAGCTGGCCCCCATCACACCAGCATCTTCGATCAGTGATGCTGTGCACCAGCTCCTGAAGGGCTGAGGTGCTGAAGGCGGACACAGCATCAGATGCGTCTAAAGTTTCATGGCTGCATCTCTGAGGTGACCCTGATCATGGAGCACAAGTGAGCTGTCCTCGGCAGGACAGAAACCAGACATTCTCAGAGGCCATGTGAAGGTCTATGGAGTGTCCTCACTGCATGTTGTCATCATCCTCCTGCGATCAAGTGACTATTAGGGTCTCCACTGTGTCTCCATGACAGGAGCATTCTCACAGAGGGTATTGGCACTGCCATAAGCCAGACTGGAGCCAAAACGTTCACAAATGCGATGTGAGGATCTATGGGGACACCTCACTGCATGTTGTCATCATCCTCCACAAATCTGGCAGCTATGAGGGCCTCTCAAGCGCACCTTCCCCATCTGGCCAGTGCAAGAGCCTTATCCCCATCATCGTCACCACTGAGGACCCTCTCGCCCTCATCCCCATCAGCGTCCTCCTCATCCGAGGAGACTTCCGGCTTCTCCATCTTCTCCTCAGCCAGCTCGTCTCCCCGTTACAGCGCCAGGTTGTAAAGGGCGCAGCAGGTGACAACGATGCGTGACACCCTCTGCAGACTGTATTGCAGGGCTCCACCAGACCGGTCCAGGCACCGGAACCTCATCTTCAGCATCCCGATGGTCTGCTCCACCAAGTTGCAAGCTGCTGCATGAGCCTCATTATAGCATCGCTCTGCTGTAGTCCAAGGCCTCCACATGGGTGTCATCAGCCACGGCCTCTGCGAGTAGCCCTTGTCCCAGAGGAGCCAACCTGCAGCCTTTGTGGACCTGGAAGACTACAGGAATCTGTGAGTGACTCAGGATGTAGGCGTTGTGCATATTCCTTGGAAACCGTGTGCATACCTGCAGGATGTATTTCTGGTGGTCGCATACCAGCTGCACAGTGAGTGGAAGCCCTTGCGCTTGATCAAGTTCACTGAGTGTAGCGATGGAGACCTGATTGCCACATGAGTGCAGTCAATCGCACCCTGCACCTGTGGGAATCCAGAGATCAGGGTGAATCCAGTGCTCTTGCATCCTGGCTGTCCCGGTCCTGGGTGAAATGCACAAAGTTGTGTGCCCTCGAGAAGATGGCATCCATGACCTCATGGATACATTTGTGGGTGGCAGATTGTGAAATCCCAGAGGTCAACTGTGGAGCCTTGAAAGGAGCCACTGGCATAGAAATTGAGCGCCACAGTCACTTTCACAACCACTGGCAGTGAATGCCCTCCATGTCCCCTTGGTGCCAAGTCTTGCAGTAAGTGGCAGATGTGAGCCACCAGGTTCCTAGACATGTGCAGTCATCAGCGACACTGGTTCTCAGTCATCTGCAGGAATGGCAGGCGGTGTCTATAGACCCTGGGTGTCGCTAGGTGCCAACCAGCCACGGCTCACTGTCGCTCCTGGGCAGCTTGTGCAGGAGCTCCTGCTGCCCCTTCTTCATGAGGTTACTGCTTCTGCCTTTGCACGGCCAGGTGCCTCAGTCGCTTTCTCTTCTGTCTTCTATGGATGGCCTTCTGTAGGCCATCAGGCATACAGCTAGGACACCAGGATCCATGATCCTGATGTGGTCCTCCTGCAGCATGAAAGAGAGAGACGTGGTTATCGTGGCTGTACTTGGCACCTTTCCTGGCCCTGTGTGACCACCCCTTAATACTTCCCTGAGAGCGCTGGTCACCCCTCGGATGACCAGAGATGAGTGCACTGCATGGGCTGCCCTGTCAACCTGCGACATGGGGGATACAGATCCAAACCAGGATGCTGAGATTGCCAGGGGCTGTGAACGCCTCCAGCAGTGACTGCTACATGGCCAGCGTTGCTGAGGAGATTGTACAACGTGTGCAGTCCAACTGCTCTGCGGTCCAATAAAGTGGTGGCGGTCTCGAAGTCTGTGCTGGCGGGGGTGGGGGGGTAAGGTATGGAGCGTTTGGTGGCCCTTTGGTGCCTCTGCGTTGTTTGCATGGGTGGGCGGGCTAGGAGCCTGACCGCAATCATATTACTGTGGCTGCGCCTGATCTGTCTTAGTTGCTGAGGCATGGTCAGTTTATACAGGTGTCCCTAATGCGTGGCCACTCCCCTCATTACCCTGCCCCCCCACCTCAATTGCCAATGCGCAGGATGCAGCTCCAGGGCAGCACAGGACCCCCACCCCCTACACCCACAACGGTCACCTCTGAGGCTGGACAGCACTTGCCCTCGGACACACCCCCCTCAGCAGTCGCCTCTGAGGTTGGCCAGCATCTGCCTTGAACTCCTGGCGTCCCTGAGGCCTGTAAACAATAAACGAGCTGTGGAGAACGCTGCTGCTTGCTCACCTCAGTTCCTCCATAATGAAGGCCGCCAAGTGCACGTTGCCTGCGTGCTATTGCGAGACACGTCGGCGTGCTTTCCCACCGATGTGGACAGGATGATACGGCGGGGTTCCAAGAGCCTGGTGGGATGGCCTTTTAGTTATATGCTGATATTTTACAATTAGCTCCCCGCTGCCTGATGATGGGAAAGGCGGCCCGCCGTTGATAGGCTGAGCGAACAATCGTGATCTGCCTTCCCGCCGCTGTAAAGCAGCTCACGCCATATTTTCCACGCACATCACCTATCATGCCGGCCACCAGCACGCTCAGAAAATTCCACCCACACTCTCTCTCTGATGCAAGGCATGCCACTTGCTAACAAGCCTAGGGCAGACTGCTAGAGGCTCACGGTGAGCCAACTCGCTTTACCCAACAATAGTGAAGTCTGTCCGCTCCCCTCAGCCCATGATCGCCAATGCAAGTAGCAGGATGGTGAGTGGCTTGGAGGGAAACTTGCAGTTGGCTCACTGGTTGTTTGAATGAGTAGCCAGGGCCACAGGTTAAAAGGTGTCAGTGATGGTTCTGGTGCTAGCAGTCTGACCTCTGGGTTAGACGGTTGTGGGTTCAAGTCTCACTCCCATCCAGACAGACACTCCAGGAAAGTGCTGACCTACCAGAGATGCCGCCTTTGGATGTATAAGATCCCGCGAGGTTATTCTGAAGAAGAGCAGGTGAGTTACCTTTCATATCCTGGCTAATATTTATCCCTCAATCAACATCACACAAAATGGATTCTGGTCATTATCACATTGTTTGTGGGAGCTTATTGGGTGCAAACTGGCTGTGGCATTTGCCATATTCCCACTTCAAAAGTATTTCGTTAATGATGCGGCTTTAGGACTTCAGGTGGTCATGAAAGGTGCCATATAATTGCAAATATTTAAATTTTGGTATGGCTATGAGGTGGTTTTAAAAGTACCAGCCCACCATGCTGAGACTGGAGGAATTGTAGTCCACACACGCACGCTTACGGCTAGCTTCTTACCTCAATAATGACAAGTTAGACACAATGACAGGAAATAGATAGAGACAGTTCCGCCTGGCACTGCTCTGGGCTCCACCCTATCAGCTGGTTTCATTGTCACACCTTCAGAATCAGTCCTCGGCTCTCACTCCAGACAGCGCAGAGAGACATCACAAACTGAATTAAAAAACAGACCATGGTTGGATGTTGGAGGGAAGATGCTGGGCATTTCCCAGGGCCTCACTCCACACATTCCCATTCTCTCTTAATAACTCAGCAAGCTTGATGGGGAGAGGAGTTTCAGGAAAACCTCGGCTAGTTCCCAAAAGTGAAGTACAGAAGCTGAGCACAGGGCCCCGCTAACTGTAAATCCCCCACTGGCAGTGGGAGTAATGCAGACATTCCTAATTTGGAGGCCCTGCCTTTTGAAGTTCCTCCTTAGCTCCTGAAACTCGGACTGCAGGACCTTTTCCTTCCAACATTCCTGGTTTCCATTTGGACCAAAACCATTTGGGGGGAGGAGGCATTCTCCCCCCCCCCATCAAAATGTTCTGCACCCTCTCAGTGATGCCCTTTATCTGGGCACCAGAGGGGCCACACACCGCAGAAGTGCCTGTCTATCCCCTTGACTAATGAATCCCCTATGACCACTGCATTTGCATGGGGGGGGGAATGGGGGGATGTGCAGGGGCACAGCAATGTAGAAGTCATTTGCACCATAGTGCCATGGGTATACTCCACCTTGCACTCTCCCAAGCCGTCAGTCGTCGACCTCACCAGCATTCAGCCAGTTTGAGAGTGCCACACTGCCAGAGGATTCCTCTACTACCTGCTAGTGGAGGGAGGCAGAGTTGTCTGTGCAACTACTAGGAGCTGTCTTGTGGACACCAGGCATTCAGAAACTGAATAAAACCAGCAGCAAATAAAAGTGGCCATAGCTCCCACAGTCTTCCCTTCAACATGTACCTCCCATTTATTCTGCCCTCCTTCTGTCTCCAGGAGATCAGTCATGTCACAGTTTCCTAGCTTGCTCAAGCACTGATTCTTTCTACAATAAACACCAGGATGCAATATGACTTTGGAAGTCTTCACCCGTGACAATGCTACCTTTACCTATACACCATTCCAGCATGAGGCACTGGGTGATCAATTATAGGGTCAACGAGTCTGCCGGTGAAATAGGGAAGCTGGATTTAATAGTGCACATGCTAGACGAAGTTCTTCTAGAATTAAACCAACACAACATAAGGGCAGCTGTTGGAGCTCAAGTTAACCTCTGTAGTAATAGTGATCTGCCTCAATTTAGCCTCTGTAGTAATAGTGATCTGCCTCAAGTTAGCCTCTGTAGTAATAGTGATCTGCCCAAGGGTAGGTCTTCTGCTCATTTCTCCACCTCTTGCGGTCTTGTGCTTTCCTCTTCAGTTGCTCGTGGGAGCCTTCCATTTTCAATTTCAGTGAGTAATATGACTCAAAGAATACAGGAGGTGGTTTCCCCTTGCCTTCTTCATGCATTCTTAAAGGAAAAGCAAGTCCTCTTCCCGAAGGATCTTCCACCTGTCAGCAGCAGTTGTCCCTCGAGGTTCTAGCTCTTATACCTTCACCATCAATAAATTGCTGGTTCCACCATTGGCCATGTCTAGTAACCCTGAGCATGGGACTCTTACCCTTGGAGAGACTAGCAGGAGGGCAGAGACATTTATCCTGAGATCTCAAATGATCCTGCAATAACAATTTTTTGCATGCCAAGATGATAAATAAATGTCCTCCAGGGAAATGGCATGTGATGAGACAGGCCATCTAGGAGAGAGCTAGAAAATATGTCTCCATGTAAAAGGTGGTAAACATGAGCAATTTTATACCACAAAAAGCAAGATGCTAGCTCAATTAATAAGGTTTAATCTGAATTGATGGTACCCTTGGCTAGCACAAATTTAAGGGATATGGAGCGAAGATGGGTGAACGGAATCAGGGTCCTTTAAGCACACAATAGGAAGGATCCTGATCAGCCATGATTTTACTGAATGGCAGAACAGGCTTGAGGGGCTGAATGGCCTACTCCTGTTCCTATGACATTATCACTGGACTGCCAGAGAGGAGAAAGCACAGAATGCAACTCCTTCAAAATTTTAGATAAACTAAATTTTCTTTTAATCTAATCTAAAAAAAAAGGATCTCAATGGCCTTAAATTCAGTGTAAGGTTAGCAGTGGCATTGATACCCACTAAACTAAGATCAAAGCAAGTACATTCATAATCAAAACCAACTGTCTTCATACAAAATTAACTTCAACCAACCCTCTTAGAATTAGAAAGTGCATTTGAACTCACTGTGGGCTGTAACTTTGTAAATAAAGTACAATAACTGAAAAGAATACTGAATATCTATGAGATCATTTATATTGGAGTGTAATACAAGTGTCTATCCACATACTTAATTATGCATAAAATCAAATGTTGTGAACTGTCTAGGTGTCAAGGCAGATAAGCCATGATTTAATTAGAAACAAATAAGTTGCTTTATAATTAGGAACAAATGTTCATTTGCATTACAAGAGCATCCAATGTTCATAGAATCGAAAGAAAAATCTTCATATCAACCACTTAACTAATTAAAATTCATATATAGATCAAATTCAGGCTCTAATGAATTGCAATAAACTTGGTACAAAATCTATTTCTTGTCATTTTTTATATTAGTTCCAACTTGCCTTACAATGAAAGCTGAATTGTTGACAAACTAAGTGTTTTTTCTTCAAGCATCTGAAGCACATGCTTAGACTTCCACCATCAAGTTCTTTGGGAAAATAATTTCCTATTGGTGCAATCCCCTCAAATTGATTTTTTACTGCCCTTGGGACTTTCACACTAAATTACAAATATAAAAGCCAAGAGATAATGTTGAGCCTAGATAAAACCTAAAACATCCTCAGTTAAGAGTGTTATGTGCAGAATTGGGTTTCACACTTTAAGAAGGATAGAAGCTAAGAAGAGGGTACAAATCTGATTCACTACAATGCTACTTACTGTGACATAATACAATAATGAAGACAGACTTTAAAAAGTTACAGCTATTTTTTGTTAGAACAATGCAGATTAGGGAAGAGTTTAACATTATGGAAGGATGTACATGGTTGATAAGAGCAGGCTGTTTCCAGCAGCGGAGGATTTTAGAATGAGGGATCTTTTATATATAAAATTAAATGTGATAGATTTGGAGCACAGAGTTATGAAGCTGTAAAAAAATCACTTCCAGGATTAGTGATTGAAGCAGAAACTATGCTGTCATTCAAGATTGTGCAGGTGGATAAAGGAGGGCAAAATGTGTTTAGGGTTATTTGCTTGTGTGAAGGGTAAAAGTTGAGTCGTTGGGCTGAACAGCATGTTTTGGTGTTGCAATTGCCTATGTATTTCTATGATTCTCTTTCACGCCCCTCTGAGTAATGTCTTATTTTTATTACCCACTTCATCAGGTGGTCTCCATAAAAGATTAGAAAAGGGAATTCAGGAGAAACTTCTTTTACCAAGTGGTAAGAATATGGAACAAGGAGTAGTTGAGGCAAATAGCATAGATGAAATTACGGGAAGTTAGATAAGCACATGGCGAAGAAATAGATAGATATGATGATAGGGTTAGATGGGTTGGTGGGGGTGAGGAGTGAGGGTTGTGTGGAGAAATCACACCGGCATAGACTAGTCAGGGCAAATGGCTTGTTTTTGCTCCAACTACTCTGTCCCATCAATGCAATCAACCACAATTTCATATATGCATTCCTCTTCCTACTGTCACCAGTGTTGATTTCACTATTATCCCGTAGTGAATTGAGAGTTTATATTGGTACCAACAACATAGGTAGAAAGAGGGCTGTGGTCTTGCAATCAGAATTTTAGGAGCTAGGTAGGAAATTAGCAACCAGGACCTTAAAAGTAGTAATCCCCAAATTATACCCGGTACCATGATCAAATGAGGAGAGAAATAGGAGGAGAGAGCAGCTGAATGCATGGTTGATGGGACAGTGCAAGAGGGAGGACTTCAGATTCTTGGGACATTGGGATCAGTTCTAGGGGAGATGAGACTTGTACAGGCTGAACGGATTGCACCTAAACAGAGTCAGGACCAATTTCCTTGCAGGGCAATTTGCTGGAGCTATTGGGGATGGTTTAAACTAACTTGGCAGGGGTGTGGGAATCAGGAGGTAATACTGGAAAGGTGGAAAGAATATTGGGAGAGACAGATAGTACTAGAGTAGGAAATAGTAAGGTATTAGGTGGGTTCAGCTAAGAGGGAATATAATAAAGTCTAAATTAGGGTTAAAGAGCATATTTGTGAATGCGTGGGGTGTGGCAAATAAGATTGGTGAGTTGCAGATGCAGATAGCCATGTGGAGATCTGACTTTTTTTTTCCCTTTATTCTTTCATGGGATGTGGGCATCACTGGCAAGGCCAGCATTTGTTGCCCATCACTAATTGCCTTTGAATTGAGTGGCTTGCTGGCCATTTCAGAGGTCAGTTAAGAGTCAACCAGATTTCTGTGAATTTGGAGTCATGTGTAAGCCAGACCAGGTAAGGATGGCAGATTTCCCTCCTTAAAGCACATTAGTGAACCAGATGGGTTTTTATAACAGTCGATGATGGTTGTCACCATTACCAAGAATAGCTTTATATTCCAGATTTATTAATTGAATTTAAATACCGTCAGCTGCCGTGGTGGGATTGGAACCCATGTCTCCAGAGCATTAGCCTGGGCCTCTGGATTATTAGTCCAGTGATATTACCACTATACCACCATCTTCCCTGATAACAGAGACCTTGTTCAAAGAAGGGTAGAACTGGCTAAAATTATTCCTGGATACTAGGTGTTCAGGAAAGATAGAAAGAAAGGAACTGAGGAGGGTGAAAATATTGATTAAGGAGAACCTTGCACTGCTGGAGAGAGAGAGGATGTCCCAGAGGGGTCAAGGACAGAATCTATTTGGCTAGAGCCAAGGAACAAAAAAGGTGCAATTTCATTGTAGTCTACAACACACCAACTGGGAGGGTTGGAGGGGGATGGTGTGGGGGAAGATGTAGAGGAACAAATTTACAAGGAAATTATGCAGAAGTGCAAGAATTAGAACATAGATAGAATGGGGGACTTTAATTATCCGGATATAAACTGGCATAGTAGTGTAAAGGGCAGAGAGGGGAAAGAGTTCCTAGAGTGTGACCATGAGAATTTTCTACAGCAGTATGTTCCTAGTCCAACGATGAAGGAGGCATTGCAGAAGCTGGTTCTTGGGAATGAGATGGGCCAAGTGTATCAAGTGTCAGTAGGGGAACATTTAGGGAATAGTGATCATTGTACCATAAGATTTCAGTTAGCTGTGGAGAAGGACAAGGAGTAATCCAAAATAAGAATAATTTACTTGGGAAAGCCAATTTCAATGAGGTTAGAATGGATCTGGACCAGATAAATTGGAATCAAAAGATTAGCAGGCAAAACCATAACTGAACAATGGGCTACCTTAAAAGGAGAGTTCCAAGTACAGTCAAGGTATATTCTCACAAAAGGGAATGGTAAGGAAAACAAATCTAGAGCTCCCAGGTTGACAAAAGAGATGGAAATTAAGACTGTTTATGGCTGATATCAGATGGATAATACAACCAAGAACCAGGCTGAATATAGAGAGGCAATTGAAAAAAACAAATAAGAGAAGCAAAGAGAGAGTATGGGAAGAGATGGGCAGCTAACATAAAAGGGAATTCCAAAGTCTTCCACAGGCATATAAATAGCAAAAGGGTGGTAAAATGAGGGGCGAGGCTGATCAGGTACCAGAAAGGGGATTTACGCATGGGTGCAGGGGCATGCTGAGGTAATAAATTCACATCTAGCATCTGTCTTTATCAAGTTTCAGGAAGACATAGGGCAGAATTTTCTGCATGCCGGGCGGGCGGGCCCGACCCAATCCCTGGCGGGCGGGGAGATGATCCCCGCCGGAGAAACAGGTCCCGCCGCCATTTTACGTGGGTGGGCCAATTAAAGCCCGCCCAGCGTGACGTCTGGCGGGAAGCACTATACGCTTCCTGTGCGGGCGGGGTGGGGGGGGGGGGGGGGGTGTGTGGATTCCCCAAAAGCGAGAGTGCACACAAAAGAGCGCACATCTCCCTGAGGCTAAGTGCTGCCTCAGGGAGATCGCTGACACTTTTAAAAAGATTAAAAATAGAAAAAAAAAATTCCCTAACATGTCCCCCTCATGTGACAATGTCATATGAGATGGGACATATTCATAAATTACACTAAAATTTTATTAAACTTTTTAAATCCCTACATGAAACCTCATCCCGCCGCTGGATGTGGTTTCATGTTTTCTCTATTTGCCACCGGAGCTCCTGGCCTGCCCCTTAAGGTTGGACGGGCAGGGCCTTTAATTGTTTTAATGATCCTGTCAACGGCCTCAATTGGCCATTGACAGGTCGGCGTGTGCACAGCTAATTTCGTTGTGCCCCCGCCTTCCTGAAGATTTAAATGGGGCGGGGTGACATCAGGGGTCCCGCCCGACGTCATCCCGCGTCATTTTACGCGTCGGCGAGCGGGCACCACCCCCTGCTCACAGACAGCAAAATTCTGCCCATAATTTTCATAATATTATTGAAATTTATTGTACAGTAATAGTGGGGTCTGTGTGTGTGTGTGTGTGTGTGTGTATGTGTGTGTATGTTGTGGGGGGACTTAATTGAATTAAGGGCAGCTGGTCTGAAATCTGGGCTTTATCAATAGAGGCAGCGTACAAAAGCAAGGAAGTTACGTTAAACCTGTATAAACACTGGTTCAGCCTCAACTGGAGTATTGCATCCAGTTCTGGACACCACACTTTAGGAAGGATGTGAAGCAAAATGCCCGAGAGGGCGCAGAAAAGATTCACGAGAATGGTCCCAGGAATGAGGAACTTCAGTTACGGAGAAAAATTGGCAAAGTTAGGACTGTTCCCCTTGGAGAAGAAAAGGTTGAGAGGAGATTTGACAGAGGTGTTTAAAATTATGAGGAGTCGGGACAGAGTAGAAAGGGAAAACCTGCTCCCATTGGTGGAAGGATCAGGAACAAGAGGGCACAGATTTAAGGTAATTGGCAGAAGAAGCAATGGCGACATGAGGAAAATCTTATTCAAACATCGAGTGGTTAAGATCTAGAACTGCCTGAGAGTGTGGGGGAGGGAGGGTCAACTGAGGCTTTCAAAAGGGAATTGGATTATTATCTGGAAAGGAAAATTTTCCAGGGCTTTCGAGAAAAGGCAGGAGAGTAAGACCAGTTGAATTGCTCCTTCAGAGGGCCAGCACAGACAAGATGGACCGAATGGCCCCCTTTGGTGCTGTAGCCATTCTATGATTCTATTTTAAATTATGTTTAGATTATCACTGACTTATTTCCAATAACAACAGGGTTGAAACTGCCCGAATCATAGAAATATAAAATATTGTAACCAATGGGAAAAGCTTTCATTCCATCACTCTGAACCATAAGCCAGCCATGAAATTTGAATCTACCATTCACCATCCAGTGCCCCTGCTATAATTATATAATTGGTGATCCTTTCCCTTTATAATGTGTATGCACAAAGCAGGAAATGAGGTCACCCAGCTTTGTGCAATGAGTTACATCCGATTTGTATTGTACGCCACAATTTTAAATATTGCTGATGTGATCAAAGAAGGTAGAAAAGTGAACAGAGATGCATGCTAAAATTGCAACCACATCTATATCGTTCTGGGAGTGGACCTTCCCGTGGAATGTTTCCTGAATGTTCATTCAGCAATTCTGAAGTCACATTTCTGGCTTGAATGGGTGGTCAGAGAGCTTAAAAATCTGCCATCAGCAATCTTTAGGTTCGCTAACAGTGGCTTGGGGAGACAAAGCTCTGGCGTATCTTTGTGCTGCGAGTGGTAGCTAAACTATTTTATTTATTAAACACTGGATTATACTCCTTACAAGCAACTTAACATCCTCTAAAAGCTATAACAAAGCACTAAGACATCACAACTGAGCGTGAAGATCTCAAAGCACTTCACCTGTTCTTTAAGAGCAATAACCACGTAAGTTTTATTGCTGTTAGAATTACTGCACTTTTTTGCCTATTCTGATGTGCTCTGCCATTACCTAAAATCAGAGGGTCATTTTTAATCTAATGAGCATGACTGGATGTTCTGCTAAATACTCAATGTGCACATCTGTTGATGTATTTCTGTAGAAAAATACAGCACATTCTGCTCTGACTGATAGTGTTAAGTCCTTGGTTGTGCACAGTTTTATATTTGGAAAGCTTGTACTGTAGGTTTATTACAATGAATAGGAATGACCTAGAGAAAAGATCAGTCAGCACAAACTGAATCTTCCTTCCTGAGTTCAGACTTTTAAGCATTTGTACGGGAGACAACGATAGAGTTCAAAGCCGGAGACTCCAGTAAAATACATTGGCTGAGCAGGGGGTAGGGCTGCTGATGAATCATTTTTGTGTTGCAGTGAGTTCCCAGCAGGAACCAAATGAATGGAAACTGTAACCACAGCACATGAATGAGCTGCAAGAACATGTATTACTGCCCATGAAGTGTGCAATGCAATAGTGAAAAGGTTTTTTTAAAAAATTGATCATCACCTATAATTGCTGTTTTGTGGATTAGGTGGAAGGTGGGAAAAGAAAAGATACAATGCTCTTAAATTATTGTAAAATGAGAACTTTCTAACTTAATCTGGAGAATGTGGTTTCGTTCAACATATTTCAAACATCCACCGAATACTTCATTCAGTTTCCAGTGTTGTAGTTTATTTGTCGTATCTTTTGAAAGGTGCAACATGATTTTATCCAAAATGGTGTCAGAAATGTTTAACTTTAAAGACTGGATTGCCACAAAGAATTATAGACCTAAATAATTTATACAATTCAGGTAGCAAAAATCATAGATTTGTACAGCAAAAGCACAGACCATCAAGTCCAAGTCAGTGTCTTTCCCCATGAGCCACATAGTCTAATGGCCCTCTTCTGTATACATGGATTTCTTGAGCCTTCCTGTTTGCCATGCTTAGTTCCACGCTTTTATGCCAGTGGGTAACACCTCAAAGTAACGTCTAAAGAGTAATTGTAATACTGCCACTTTCTGTTCAGTCATCCTGCCATTGGTGATGCTGTGGTCTTAGTTGCCCAGATTTGCTTGTTATTTTAGTCTGTCGTTAACAAATGCAGCAACAACAGCAAAAGAATCATTATTCCCAAACAACTGAACAATACCAGGGGAGACTCACCTGTTCCCTTTAATCATATCCTTCAAAATAGATGACCAAGAATTATAAATGTACCTCATCATTCATGAACAAAGAAATAGCTCCGTAGTTTGTATAAAATATCATGTTCTGAAAAAGGCCCATTTATTTTCTTTTCTTTTAAAGCATATATGTGTATCCTCATTTATCCAGTGCTCCTACCCTGCCAGACTGGTCAAACTCCAAATCAGGTGATATGACACAGCGTGCTTTTTGCTTTTCTTCTATTCATTTGTGGGATACCAGTGTACCAGTGTCATTGGCAAAGCCAGCATTTATTGCCCAATCCCTAAATGCCCTTGGAAAAGTGATGGTGAGCCACTTTGATTCATTACATTCCGTGTTGTTACAATCTCTGCAGAGACTAATAAATTCAAAAAGAAAATTTGAACTTCCAGTTAATAACTGAAAGAATGACACAAGATTTCATGTTTTAAAACTTTTACTGTAACAAATGACCAACAAAAAGCACTATGACTAAACCTTATTTTGAGTATTGCTGAAAAAAAGAGGTGCTTGACGGTTAACTGTCAGTCACAATCAACTGGTGCACTCTCCATGGCAATGCCTCTACCAATCTGGGTCCACTTCCCAAACAATCATCACTCTTTTCTCATATAGTATAAATATAATTGACATCGGTATTTTCTTGCGAATTGTCCTGATGAGTGCAAGATGAAAATCTTTGCCAAAAAATCTTTTTTTCAGCAATACTCAAGTTCTGTACTACCAAATGACAATTTGTAAACTCTATTTTCTTTTTGTAGGCAACTTATACTTTAACTACAGAAAGGAACATTTCCCTTGTATACGCCTCACACGTCACACTCTCTGCGGAATGACAATCCTTATGGCAAACAGTCTACAGTTGCTCCCAGCTTCTAATGGCTTTGCATTTCCCCATTTCATCAAGTAGTAACTTTGAGTGACTGCTTCCAGGTGCTTCCCTTAGTTTTTGGAGACTTTCCCAAATCCACTTCCAGCAGTGAAGCCTGTTCCAATGATCCTTCTTTTCTGGCCATGCCAGGATGAATCTTCCACAATCCTTAGATGGCTGTCCCTTCAACTATAAACTGTCTCCCTCCCACATTCAGCTGCTGCAGCTCACAAAGCCAAGCAGCCTCTTCTCTCTGCTGACCATTCAAAACTGCTGTCTGCAATATTCATTGATTTGTAGGGAAGCCTGTAACCTAATCTCAAAAGTGGCTTCCTTTACCCTCTTCCCCATGGCAACATGAAATACATTATCCTTGAACCAAGTAGAAATGCTGATTAGCTATTCTTCAACCCAACTTTCTTTCATCTTAGAAGTAAATGGACAGTTTGCAGAACAACTGTTTAAAACTCAATACTTTCAACACTTTTCTGGAACTTTTGGTGACTCCAAGTCACTATTGTGAACTCAGACTGCTTCCATTGTCTCAAACCATGAACATCTTACACCATCACCTCAGCAACACAATCTGGGTCTCCCTTTGATATTTAACTGCCCCAG
This sequence comes from Cetorhinus maximus, assembly GCF_964194155.1. Taxonomy (NCBI): domain Eukaryota; kingdom Metazoa; phylum Chordata; class Chondrichthyes; order Lamniformes; family Cetorhinidae; genus Cetorhinus; species Cetorhinus maximus. Next base: position 14,644,296 of record NC_135887.1, read on the forward strand.
ACACGTTAACAAGCAGAGCTCAGAACTGGTCACATGGCTCCCTCCATTTTACGTTAAAGACACAGTTCCAAAGCATAACAGTCTTATGAGCCTCATAATTGTAACAGAGTGGTATAGATACACCCACAGTGCTGTTATGGTAGGTGTTCCAGGATTTTGATGCTGTGATGGTGAAGAAACAGTGATATGGTTCCAAGTCAGGATGATGTGCAACTTGGAGATGAACTTGCAGGTGATGGTGTTCCATGCGTCTACCGCTCTTTTTCTTCTAGGTGGTACAGGTCTCGGGTTTGGAAGGTGCTGTTGCAGAACATTTGGCAAGTTGCCGCAGTACATCTTGCACTCATCCAGGCAAGCGGAGAGTATTCTGTCACACTCCTGACTTGTGCCTTTTAGATGGTGGACAGGATTTGGGGAGTCAGGTGGTGAGTTACCCTCCACAGAATCCCCTGCCTCTGATCTGCTCTTGTAGCCACAATATTTCTGTGGCTGGTCCAGTTAAGTCCCTGGTCAGTGGTGACCCCAGATGGCTGGGGATTCAGTGATGGTAATGCCACTGAGTGTTAAATGGAGGGGGTTTGGATTCTCTCTTGCTGGAGATGGTCATTGCCTGGCACTTGTGTAGCGGAGTGTTATCCACCGCATATCAGCCCAAGCCTGAATGCTGTCCAGGTCTGTTGCCGCCAGGTAACTTGTTTACAAGTGGCCCTGCCTGCCCAGGCTCCGTTTTTTTTAAAAAAAAAAAGACCTTCTGAGGTTATGTACTTCACTTTAAAATTATTTGTTTAAAGCTGGCTGCTTGAAGTGATTACGATCAACTTCTGTTAACTCAAAGTCCCTTAATTCAAATCGCGTGTGTGTGTGTCTGTGTGTGTGAATAAAACCAAACAAGCTGAATAAAAAGGAACTCAATAAAAAGGAGGACAGATGAATAAACCAAACGCAAGGAGCAAAACAACACATTCCAAATTTATCAGGTCTGGCACCAATATACTTTGCAGGCAAGGAAGAAATTATGAGCGTATTTCGTGGACCTGTTTGCAAAGAACGCCAGATGGAAATCCTTGAGAATATTCATATTGCAAAGCACAATTTCAGAAGATTTGCAATCACAAATGTTCATTCATAAACCCATGCCTATTGGGATCTGTCATCGGTTTGCACCACGTAATTGTGTGACTCATCCTGGTTCATTCATTCTCCCTCCGGTACATTACCTACCACAAAATCCCACATAGGGTTAGGGAACTATGTCACAATTCAGTTCAAGGTTCTCGGCGTCCACACCCCCTCCCTATTTATAATCTGGCCAAAGTTACGAGGATTGTTGCATACTAAATAAACTGTGCTATAATAGAAACGCTGCGTTAAATCGTGTGCAAATATACTTAATCAGGGCCATATTAAAAATTCTCTGCGAGAATATTTTAGCTGTGCAGGATTTCCACCAGAATTGATTAAGATGCAAATACATTTCACCCTCATCCTGAAAATGTTATTTTTATATCCTAAATCATGTGACTGAATTCAGTTGATCTCATCGTAGTTATTATAACGTCAATAGTTACATCATAAATAATATCCCCGAAATAGAAAGAGATATTATGAAACAGAAATCTCGGTGGCGGGGTGGAATGGGTGGGTTTTTTTAAATGTGGGGAGGGAGGGGGGGGGGGGGGAGAAAGGCGGATTCTACAATTGAACAACAGTTCTGGATGTGCCAGGACAAACCCAGGACTCTTGCTGACTCCCTGCACCCCCACCCCCCACCCCTCGCCAACTCTCTTGTCTCAGTGTTTCTATCGTTAAGACGCCACTCCCTCCCATACCTGCACCCGGCTCCACCCAAACAGAAACCTGTCAGGTAGAGAGATTGTGACATTCCTTTCCCAGAACCGAAACCCTTCGCCTGGCTCACTGCGAAAGAAAAAAAAAGAGAAAGGCCCTGCTGGAAATAAAAGAGAAGAGATGGGGAGGGCTGGAAATAAGGGAAGAGATGGGGAGGGCTGGAAATAAGGGAAGAGATGGGGAGGGCTGGAACTTGCCAATTGCTCTTTGCACAGAAATGAAATATCTCCAACACAGGCGGATGAAGAGGCCAGCATAGAACTCTTCCTGCCAGCAGCTACCTGCACCTTTTGTTTTTTATTTTTTTTTTGGAGACTTAGCTCTGTCCTGGGCTCTTACAGCTGGGGTCTGTCTGTGGGGAAAAAGCACCCCCCAACAGCCACCCCCCCCCCCCCCCACACACACACACACACACACAAGCCACCGAGAGCACAACATAACATCCAAGCGGCGTTTCTTCTAACACTGTGGAGCGGGACTAGGAGATGATGCTGTTTCAATGACCATAAAATATTCTGAAACCAAACCAGAGTGCAATGCAGTTACAATAAAAGGAATATCACACTCAAGAACACCCATCGACACCACATGCAATGCAGAACAATAACAAGGTGATTGAAGTAATGTCCCTCCAGCAGGGAAGTGATTGTTAGCAGCAGCAGCTGCTGTTTGAAACCTCCTGTAACACAATCATGTCAGCCCCTTTCCAGTTACCTCTCTCTTGACGTTCCACAGCAGCTTCTGCTTTGCCTCTTCCTCCGAGCAGCCCGGGGATTTGGAGCTTGACATTTCGGCGGTCGCTGAGAACAGAAACTGCAATAAATAGAGGAGAGCAGGAGGGAGGGTGAGAGGCCGGTCCCGGGCTGCCTGCACTGTCTGCACCGACACTGTCTGCTCCTCCTGCAGCCTCGAGCCCGCGCCGCCGCCGCCCAGAGCGCGAGACCCGAGCGCGGCTGACGTCACCGGGAAGAGAGGTACCGCTCGCGCGCTCACCTGGACAAGGGACTCCCACCCCCACCCAGACAGACAGGCAGGGATCCCCCCCCCATTCAGACAGACAGACAGGGATTCACCCCCACCCAGACAGACAGGCAGGGATTCCCCCATCCAGTCAGACAGACAGGGATTCCCCGCACCCAGACAGGGATTCCCCCACACAGACAGGGATTCTCCCACCCAGTCAGACAGACAGGGATTCCCCCACGCAGACAAACAAGACAGGGATTCCCCCCACCCAGAGAGGGATTCCCCCATGCAGACAGGGATTCCGCCACCCAGACAGAAGACAGATAGGAATTTCCCCCACCCAGACAGACAGGGATTCCCCCACCCAGACAGTAATGGATTCCCCCCACCCAGATAGACAGACAGGAATTTCCCCCACCCAGACAGGGGTTGCCCTTACCCACCCAGACAGATAGGGATCCGTCCCCCCTCCCTGCTACCAACAGACAGATTTCCCCCACCCAGATAGACAGACAGGGATTTCCCCCCTCCCGCCCACCCAAGCAGACAGACTGAGATTCCCGCATCCAGACACACAGACAGACAGGGATTCCCCCCACCCAGACAGGGATTTCCCCCATCCAGACAGATGGATTCCCCCACCCAGTCAGACAGACAGGGATTCCCCCATGCAGACAAACAGACAGGGGATTTCCCCTCACCCAGACACAGACAAGGATTCCCCCCACCCAGACAGACAGTAAGGGATTCTCCCCACCCAGTCAGACAGTAAGGGATTCCCCCCATCCAGATAGACAGACAGGAATTTCCCCCACCCAAACAGGGGTTGCCCTTACCCACCCAGACAGATAGGGATCTCTCCCCCCTCCCTGCCACCAACAGACAGATTCCCTCACCCAGATAGACAGACAGGGATTTCCCCCCTCCCGCCCACCCAGGCAGACAGACTGGGAAAACCCTATGCAGACTGAGACGGATTTTCCCCACTCAGAAAGGGACGGGGATTCCTGCCCCCGTCCCCAGACTGACTTTCCTGCATCCAGACAGACAGAAAGATAGGGATTCCCCCACCCAGACAGACGAACAGACAGGGATACACCCACACACACCCAGACAGACAGGAAACTCCCCTCCCCCCCCCCCCCAATCCAGATGGACAGACAGGAATTCCCCCCTCCCCAGACAGACAAACAGACTGGAATTTCCCCCCTCCCCAGGCAGACAGGAATTCCCCCCTCCCCAACAGACAGACAGAGGGACAGGGACAGGGATTCCCCCTGCCTCCCCTCCCCCCCCACCCCTATACAGTCAGACAGAACTCCCCCCCCCCCATGACAGACAGGGATTCCTTCCAGAAAAATGGATGGGTGGGGGGGTACATACAGACAGACAGGGATTGCCCCCCGACAGACAGGGATTCTCCCAGATAGTGATTCTCCCAGACAGACAGACAGGGGTATTTCCCCCAGACTGTTAGAGACAGGGCATGATTCCCCAGTGAGTTAGAGAAGGTTGGATTCCCAGTGAGAGGGAGGTCAGAGACAGAAAGTGGTGATGAGGAGGTTTTTTAGAGGGAGAAAGAGCAGATTCCTCAAGAGAGAGAAAGAGGAAAGGACTTACAGGGAGAGCAAGAAAAAGAGATGCAAAAACACAGAAGAAGCGACTCTCAGAGGTGTCAACAAATGGCAGGGACCTGGAAAGAGATTCCGCAGAGAGAGGTAAAAACCCTTAGAGAGGACCATCAGAAATCACAGATAAAGCGGGCCCTCTGAAAAATAAGCGTGAGAACCCTCACAGATCCCAGATAGTGACCCTTTGAGATACCCCAGGGAGAGGATATCCTTTGTGAGACCTCCAGCAGAAAGGGGAGATCCTATGGGAGAGAGGCAGAACCCTAAAGGGGGCATCCTTTGTGAGATAGAGGGGGAGCTTTCCCAGAGGCTCTGACCAATGACCCCGGAAGAGAAATCATTGACCCCCCCCCCCCCTCCTCAGAAAGAGACAGGTGAGCCCCCGAAAGTATTCATATTTAGAGAAAGGAATCAAGAGCCCGCTCAGCCTTGGAATGATGTAGAGGCCTCCAAAAAAAAGGTAATTTAAAAGAATCTGTCAGTGATGGTTATAAACAGATCCTGATAATCTGCCAGAATTGAGTGATGATAGAGAGACAAGAGGCTCCTGTGACTCTGGTGACCCCCCCTTCTCTCTGTTTGAAGTATTTCACATCCTTCTCTGGGAGTCTCAGAACATTGCTGTCTCCATGACTCCCTCTGAGAATTCCACCCAATCTCTCACTGGAGTCTCTCAGTGAGTTTCTCTGGGGTATTTCAGGAGAATGCTGTCTCTATGAGTGGCAAAGGAAGTGGTTTGCGCTTCAGGGGAAGCCGAGCTTTCAGAAAGCAGGTCTGACAATTCAGGGATGTGGAAGGCGAGAGGAAACAGTGAAGCCAAGAATGTCGAAAGAGGTCTAAGGATCAAGGCAACGAGTGGCAGTTGTTGCTTAAACTTGCAGGAGACAGGGAACTGTTTCGGGAATTGGATGACAGCTTGACACATCTCTCAAAATCGAAGAATCAGAATAGTAAAATATGGGAGACTGGTCTACTGAAGCAGCCGAGAGATCACAAAAAGACATCATAAAGTGTGGTGACGCCCAGGCAGGTGAGATATTTCAGCAAGAACAGGATCCCGGGGTCAAGGGTGAGAAAGAAGTGATAGGATCCCAGAACTGAAAAGAACCAGAAAGACAGGACCTTGGAAGCTGAGACTGTTCAAAAGGCAGAGGGAACCCCCCCGCCAAGATCGAAAGGCCACCCAAAGGCACGGAGACGGAGACGGCCCAGCGCTGAGACGACCAATGAGCCAGCGCAGAGGAAGAGCAAAAATAGGTCACACAAAAGCAGCACAGACCCCTCTGAGACCCCCGAGCAGCAGCGCTGACAGCGACAGCGAGAGGCGGCCATTGGCGAGCGCGCCCGGACAGCAGCAGCTCTGACGCCCCTAGCAACAGGCAACAAATAGAAGGTTTGCGGAGAGAATCGCGCCAACACCCGCAAATCGCTCACAGCGAAGGTTTAAGTAGATAATTCACCCTGGGCTGGGCTACGTTTCCTGAGGGCTTCATTTATTCACATCAAGTGCAGCCGCGTGTACCCTTAATTCCGGATGAAGCTACAAACTTTATCTCCAGATCAGGGACACCTTTCCTGACCGCCAGGTTGTCTTAAAAGAAAACAAAAACAGAATTACCTGGAAAAACTCAGCAGGTCTGGCAGCATCGGCGGAGAAGAAATCAGTCTACGTTTCGAGCCTTCATGGCCCTTCGGCAGAACTGAAGCATAGTTAGAAGAAGGGAGAAATATAAACTGGTTTGGTGGGGGGGGAGAAAGACACATTGAGGGTGTGGTGATTGTGGAGATGAGCAGATAATCAAAAGATGTCACGGACAAAAGGGTCAAAGAGGTGTCGAAGGTGGTGACATTTGTCTGAGAAAAGTGCTAATTAAGAATGGAAGACAGGATATTCAAAGTACAGCTCTAGTGGGGGTGGAGTGGAAAGACTAACAAGGTTTTAGTTTAGATTTAAAAATAATGGAAATAGGTGGGGAAAGAAGAATCTATATAAATTATTGAAAAAAAAGGGGGGGGAAGAAACGGGGTGGGGATGGGGGGAGGGGGAGTTTAAGATCTAAAGTTGTTGAATTCAATATTCAGCCCAGAAGGCTGTAAAGTGCCTAGTCAGAAGATGAGGTGCTGTTCCTCCAGTTTGCGTTGGGCTTCACTGGAACAATGCAGCAAGCCAAGGACAGACATGTGGGCAAGAGAACAGGGTGGAGTGTTAAAATGGCAAGCGACAGGGAGGTTTGGGTCTTTCTTGCGGACAGACCGCAGGTGTTCCGCAAAACGGTCGCCCAGTTTGCGTTTGGTCTCTCCAATGTAGAGGAGACCGCATTGGGAGCAACGAATGCAGTAGACTAAGTTAGGGGAAATGCAAGTGAAATGCTGCTTCACTTGAAAGGAGTGTTTGGGCCCTTGGACGGTGAGGAGAGAGGAAGTGAAGGGGCAGGTGTTGCATCTTCTGCGTGGGCATGGGGAGGTGCCATAAGTGGGGGTTGAGGAGTAGGGGGTGATGGAGGAGTGGACCAGGGTGTCCCGGAGGGAACGATCCCTACGGAATGCCGTCAGGGGGGGTGAAGGGAAGATGTGTTTGGTGGTGGCATCATGCTGGAGTTGGCGGAAATGGCGGAGGATGATCCTTTGAATGCGGAGGCTGGTGGGGTGATAAGTGAGGACAAGGGGGACCCTATCATGTTTCTGGGAAGGAGGAGAAGGCGTCAGGGAGGATGCGCGGGATATGGGCCGGACACGGTTGAGGGCCCTGTCAACGACCGTGGATGGAAAACCTCAGTTAAGGAAGAAGGAGGACATGTCAGAGGAGCTGTTTTTGAAGAAATTTATATTTCTCCCTTCTTCTAACTATGCTTCAGTTCTGCCAAAGGGCCATGAAGGCTCGAAACGTTAACTGATTTCTTCTCCGCCGATGCTGCCAGACCTGCTGAGTTTTTCCAGGTAATTCTGTTTTTGTTTTGGATTTCCAGCGTCCGCAGTAGCTTTTTGTTTTTATGTTTTTGTCTTAAAAGAAACACTTACAAACGATGACCATCAGCAACTGCTCCCCTAACCCAGAACATGGCAACTACTCCCCCACTTTTCAAACCAACTCCACTATCAGATGAGCCAGACCCTCAGGTTCTGAAGCCCCAGCCAAAGTTTACCTCTGGAGCCTGGGGGTGGGGGTTGTGTAGCGCCATGCCAGCGAATCCAAAGCCCCCAGTGATATGGCGGGAAGTCCCTGACAGGCCAGCTCGGCATTGCAATTGCTGAGTGAGGTGGCAGCGGGTCGGCATGGTTTGGTCAGCGCCTTGCGGAGATGTGTTATAAACAGGAGTTATCACCGGTTACCTCAATGCCCGAACGGTTGAGAAAATTGGGAGTTCACTGGAGGCTGTTTGGCCCCGTCACAGTTGACACGAGGCGTTGGCTGTTGTCAGGCGGCTAAACCTAGCGTGAGCTCAGAGATGAGGAGGTGGCAGGAGGGGGACAAGACAGACGGCACGGTTTACAGCTGAAGGAAGGAATTCAGCTATGAGGTGTACTTTTACAAATCCACGCTCCCATTTCTCACCCTCGCGTCTAAATGGTCCGATGGCCCATCTCTGCAAACCATCCTCTTCCCCGCTTTTGAGTTTCTGCCCATTCCGCCTTTCTTTTGCCCCATTCTCTGGAATTCCGCAAACACATTTGCAGCAGCCCCGCCAATTCCCCTCTCCCCCCTCTCCTACCTTCTCCGCTTTTAAGATGTACTTAAAATTCACCTCTCCGATCAAGTTCTTGGTGGCCCTTCCTAATATCTGCAGGCCCCCTCCATTTTGCTGAGGTCTCTGCAAAGCTGTTACCCTAGTGCAGTTACTTCTACAGAGACCACCATCTCCAAATGCTTCTCACCCTGTGAATTATTCCTAAAGTGCTGAGCGTGCTGTTACAGAGCAAAAAGCGACAGCAAAAGATAGCCCCCATTTAAGCAAAAACATTGGATGAGAATTCCTCTGATCTCTCTGTTCAGCAGCGTTGCTTTTGTGAGGATTTCCCTTGTTCCATGTTTGAGGTAAAATCGTCCAACTATTACAAACTCTCTGGAACTAAGGACCGGAGAAAATACATGTCTGGCAATGTTCAGCCACAAGAGGTCATATTTTCCATATTGCTAACAGAGCGACCCAGTGAAACATATTTACCATGTTGTCTGCACTTGGGAAAAGTATGTTCAGGATGTTCAACCCATATAAAGACCAAAGGAGATAAGTTAGAAATATGCTACAGAGCACGATCCCCAGTGGGAACCTAAAATAAAAGCTGGAGATCCAAAATAAATAAACCCAGAAAGTGCTGGAAAAACTCTTGCAGCAACTGTGGAGAGAGAAACGGAGTTAACGTTTCCAGTCCAATATGACTCCTTCGGAACCTGCTGAGTTTTTCCAGCACTTTCTGTTTTTAATCCCAACGGGAAACTTCCTTTCAGCGACGTCCCCCCACCCCATACCTGATGATCAGCTATTTTAGGGGGCTTGAAATGGGAAGGTTTATCAGGCTAGACCACTGCAGGTCAGTGGCAACTCACTAAGCTGTACCTTAGACATCTAAACATTTAGCTTTCCGAAAATATAAAGGCCAGAATCAAGACATAGGGGATTTTGGGCTTTATATATTGAGGCATAAAGCACAAAATCAAGGATGTGATGATTTTTTTTCTTTATCCTTTCATGGGATGTGGGCATCACTGACAAGGCCAGCCTTTGAATCCCATCCCTAATTGCCCACTAGGTCATTTCAGAGGGCAGTTAAGAGTCAACCACGTTGCTGTAGGAGTCACTTACAGGCCAGACCAGGTGAGGGCGGCAGATTTCCTTCCCTAAAGGACACTAGTGAACCAGATGGGTTTCTACGACAATCCAGGATAGTTCTTATGGTCACCATTACTGAGACTAACTTCATAATACCAAATTTAATAATTGAATTCAAATTTCTCCAGCTGCCATGGTAGGATTTGAACCCGTGCCTCCTGAACATTAGCCTGGGCCTCGGATTTACTAGATAAGTAATATTAGCGCTATGTCACTCTGACGACCCTTTGTTAAACCCTGGTTCAGCCTAAACTGGAGTATTATGTCCAATTTGAGGCACCACACTTTGGGAAAGATGTAAAGGCTCTTGAGAGGCTGCAAAAAAAGATTTATGAGAATGGTTCCCGGGATGAGGGACTTCAGTTATGTAGATAAATTGGAGAAGCTAGAGTTGCTCTCCTTAGACAAGAGAAGGTTAAGAGATTTGGTCCAGGAGCTCAAAATCATGAGTGATCTGGACAGAGTAGGTTGGTAAGAGGGTGGAGAACTATAGGACACAGGTTTAAAGTGATTAGCACAAGAATCAAAGGCCTCATAAGGGAAAAGCTTTTTTTTTACCCAGTGAAAGATTAGGATCTGAAATGCATTGTGGTGGAGGCAAATTCAATCGAGTCTTTCAAAAGGGACATGGATAATAACCCGAGGAGAAAAAAAAAATGCAGGGCTAAAGGTGAAAGGCAGGGGAGTGGGACTAGCCAAATTGTTCTGGTGGAGAGCCCGCCCAGGTTCGACAGGCCGAATGGCCTCCTTCAGTGCTGTTGCCTTCTCTGATTCTCTGAAAAGGCGGCAAGTTAACACTGCCCGATTTTCACGTGTGGAAAGACTCGCGTGGCTTAGGTTGGAGGGTTTCTGAGGCAGCAAGTTGGGTAAATAGTTTAAGAAGTACTATGTAGGAGCCTGGGCAAGTCTATGTGCCTTCTCCTTCCTTGCCGTTCACCAAAACAAATTGGGTTAGGCTGCCCTAATGACTAATAAGTTCTGTTGAAGGGTCATTCGGACTGGAAACGTTAACTGTGTTCCTCTCCGCAGATGCTGCCAGACCTGCTGAGTTTTTTCAGGTATTTTTGATTTTTGCCCTAATGACTCTTCATGTGGCCCCGTTTGTCTGATAAGACTCCCGTGAAGCTTCTTGGGATGTTTTATGACGCGAAAGGCGCTATGTAAATACAAATTTTTGTTGTTGGAAAGCACAAACAAACCCAGCTGCTGGAAATCGGAAACAAACCCAGAAACTGCTGGGAGAGGCTGAGCAGAAGGGAGAGAGAGAGAGAGAGACAGCAGATGTGGAGAGGAAGAGAGGGGGCTGGACACTTAATCAAAAGTAGACTTGGCTGTGTGACCTTTTTTGAGTGTTGTCATTATATTAGAGCCCGTTAATTCTGAGAACCCGAATGATACAATTGCTAAACGAGTCGGTGTCCCGGGGCCACCTGGCTGTGAATCTGTCCGAGTTTCCTTCGTCGGTTTTAGAGAGACCCAAGAGCACGTGAAGAGCTCTGAAGAAGAGTCATACGGACTTGAAACGTTAGCTCTGTCTTTCCACAGATGCTGTTGGACCTGCTGAGTTTTTCCAGCATTTTCTGTTTTTGTTTCAGATTTCCAGCATCTGCAGTATTTTGCCTTTAGCCTGTGGTAAGTGTTCAGCATGTGCCCCACTTCCATTCGCACCGATCAATTTATCTGGCAGGTCACACGTTCGCGAAGCAGCAGCTGCTTTTGTAAAGGGCGCTGGTGCATAATGATTCATCAGCGTGATCCAGTTGTTGACTGTTGTGGCTTTAACACATTCTATTTCCAGTTAGAGCAGTGCAAAAATAAAAGCAACTAACGTCAAGTGGTCTCATTTAGGAAAAATAAAGATGCCCAGCTCAAAGTAATAATTCCTATGTTTTTTTTCCACGCCGAATGGCGCTGAGGCTCCAGCCCTGCCATCACCTCGAGTGCAACATGTGGAGGAAAGTCAGATATAGAGAATGAAACAGTCATTTCTGTATGGATCGTTTATTTCACATTTTGCTTAAAAACGTACCCTTGCACTCGCACAGTCATCACCATGTGCCTGTTGCCTTTGGGCTGTGGTGGTAATTGTTTATAAAGTGGGAGATGGACAAGTAAACTGCATTTCAAACTGCCCATGTTTTGATGAGGGGGAGAAATTGGCACAGAGATCCAGTACTTTTCCCACTTCAATGGCCCCTCTCATCCTCTTCAGAAAAAGATTACATATGTGGCAAGTTCACTGCAGTGAAGGGACCGGGCTCCTCAAAGGTCTTTGGTTGACATGGCTGATCGTTGGCATGTTGTATATCCAGATTAAAGTCAACCCTCCAAAGCACCATATCATTTGTCAATTATTCCCCATTACATTTAATTCATGGTCCAAAGACAACATAATGTCTGGGAGCCAAGTCGGACCCGCTCCCAAATTATTGTTTTTACAGTTTTCTTGGCACAGCTTCAAGCTGTTAATGCCTGCAGTTTCTTGCAGCAGCTGCTGGTGATGCCAGGCAGATGGCATCCAAGCAACTTTCAACACAGTGACTGTAAAACGCAGGAGATCGCAATGGAGAACGATAATTACAAACTAGCATGGTAATGGATGGGAGCCCTGGATGAAGTCCAGAGGGAGGTCACCAGAATGATACCTACAACCATAGGACCATAGAAAAGTTACTGTGCAGAAAGAGGCCATTCAGCCCATTGTGTCTGCATCGGCCAATAAGAGAAAAAAGAAACTAGCCATTCATTTTAATCCCACTTTCCAGTACCTGGTCTGTAGCCTTGCAGGTTACAGTGCTTCAGATGCAGATCCAGGTACCTTTTAAATGAGTTGAGCGTTTCAGCCTCAACCACCAACTTAGGCAGTGAATTCCAGTATTGGAGAAATGTGGACTTCAAACTGAGATCATTGATGTTTGTTGAAATGAGGGTGTAAGTACATTGTTTTTGAACTCAACAGCCAATGGAGAATTAGTGGTGAAGCCAGGCAGATGTAGAATAACATATTGAAAAATTAGGTTAAAAGCCAAGGAGTGTTTTGTTTTACAGCGAATCCGCAAACTGTGGGATAGACCGTCAAAACACGCACTAAGTATGGATCGCACACAACTCTTCAATAGGGAGCTGGACAAGTTCCTCAAGAACATCTAAGTTCTTGAGAGTAGGGAGGTGTAGCTGTAATTATTGATATGAATTATTACAATCTCCTGGAGTTTGGTATGATTGTCTTTGAGGATCTAAGAGGAATTTCTCAGTCTTTTTCTAAATTGGCCATTTTCTGTCTCTCATTTTGCCTCTTCTAAGTGCTTGCGTGATAGAGTTTGTGAGGTGGGCTGGTGAATTGATAGCACATGTAGAAACAACCTTGTCTGGATGTGACAGGCTGGTTAGATCATGAATGGACTGAGTGGCCTTTTCCTGTCCTTTCTTTGTATGTTTGTATGCATTTGGGAAGGTCAGTTGACATCTAATATACCAGTTAAAGTTCGTATTTCGTGTCAGTGAAGAGTAGTTTTGGCTTTCCCTAGGCATAATATGTGATGCAATTCCCACATAAAACTCTTCAAATTGCAGTTAATTAAATGGTGTGAGAGTCAATAATCAATATGAGAGATAATCAACATGAAGCAAGAACAAAAAGACACTTTTATATTATAAAACGGCAGCCAACAGCACTTAAATCAACATCAGTTCCTTCCCCATGAACAAGAAAATTAATAAATGAGGTCTCAGTCCGTGTTAGTCGGACATCTTCCTTTGGCTTTGGTCTGTATTCGCAGTGGATTTGGACAAGGCAAGCACTGGGCCTATGGTTTCCTGCCTGCCAATCCCTTTCAGCAGACTTCCAGTGTGCAGGTTATCAATGAAATGTTGGGTGGAATCTTGTTGTGACGTTGGTGGTCTCGCCTGCCGGCTGGAGAGCCAGCGAGACCACCAGTTGTCTCTTTTCTGGAAGGCCAGCCGAACCACAAGCCAATCAGGCAGTGGCAAAGCCAGCGCCTTGGAATCAAGACCCCGAGGATGGAAGTCTCACCTTCCGAGAGCTGCCGGTCCCTGATTGGCAGACACTCTGGTGCTCAGCAGCGCCACTGGGGAGATGTGGCTGCTGGCAGAAGGACAAACTCCAGCATCCCCGGATCACAGAGCAATCCAAGCCACAGGGAAATAATGTGTTGGAGGTGTGGTTTCGCAGGGGCAATGGTGCAGGGGGGTCAGCAGCAAGGGCAAGGGAGTGGCTCTGAGTGTGGGCCACCCCCCCCCACTTCCCGAAGTCCAGCCCCTCAATCAAGCATTGAGTGCCTTTGATCGAGGGACTCCTCCTTCCCTTTTCCTGGAGCTGACAAGCAGCCTGCACAGGTTTACCTGTTGTGCACACCTCATGGTGACAAGCCTGCCTCCTGCTGGGTTAATACCAGCAGCGGTGGGATGAGGCCCTTAAGTGGTCATTAATTAAAGGCACATTAAACGCATCAGTGCGGTGGGAAGATCGACCATGGGCTTAATTCGGGCAGGGTCCACTGCACCACCATCCCGTCTAAGTATATGCCCTTCCCACCTCCAAGCTTGCCACCAGAGAGAGCTCAAGATTCCGCCCATCAACTCTGTTTCTCTCTCCACAGGTGCATACACACATATCGCCTGCAGTCACCCAGTTGTGGAAATATCCAAAGGCAGTCAGAACAAACTTTCTTACTTGGACATTTACAAATTTTGGTTCGACCTTAGTCTCCTGGATTTGGACATGGTACGTACTCCCATAAGCAAAGGCTGCATTTCTGACATTTTAACGTTCGGGTGTAGTGCCCAGTATCTAATTGCAATAGTAGTGCAACCCAACAAGAGGACTCCCTTATGGTCATAACTAGATATCATGTTCTTTGTGCATGGCTGCTGAGCACTTCTCCAATCTATCAGATAATGAATTGATTTACTTAAGGCCAGACGCAGACAGAAAGTGCATATACTGAGTAACAACTACAACAATACTTCAGTCACTTCAACTAACTTCAATTCCCTCCTCATGAACAAGAAAATTAATAAATGAGCTCTCAGTCCTTGTCAGCAGTCTATCTACCCTTGGTTTTGGTCCATCTTAACATTGAATCAAAGTGGACACTGGACCCATGGTTCCCTTATTATGGTAACCTGTCTGCTAATCTCTTTCAGCAGATCTCAATTGACCTCCATTATGTTGGTCATTGACGAACATAATCAACCTGAAATATTAACTGTGTTTCTCTCTCCACACTTTGTATTTTTTGTTTTTATTTCAGACATCCAACATCCGCAATAATTTGCTTTCGTCCAATAGTTAATACTTTGTTCTCTTATTCTCTGTCCCACAGAAGTTCATAGCTTGTCAAGGAGATGTGGCAAACGTTTCCATTTAAGCCTGCCCTTGCTTTGAAAATAGCCACATGCAAACCTCAACAGAAATGGACATTCCAACTTCCTAAAGGATAAGACCATAAGATGTAGGAGCAGAAGTGGGCCATTCGGCCCATCAAGTCTGCTCCGCCATTCAATGGCTGATCTAATAATCCTCAATTCCACTTTCCTGCCTTTCCCCATAACCCTTGATTCCCTAACTGATTAAAAATATGTCTATCTCAGCCTTGAATATACTTAACAACCCAACCTCTACAGCCCTCTGTGGTAAAGAATTTCACAGTTCACTGTCCTCTGAGAGAAGAAATCCCTCCTCATCTCTATCTTAAATGGGTGACTCCTTATTCTGAGATTATGCCCTCTGGTCCTAGACTCTTCCACAAGGGGAAACAGCCTCTCAGCATCTATCTTGTCAAGCCCCCTAAGAATCTTTTATGTTTCAGTAAGGTTGTCTCATTCTTCTAAACTCCAATGAGTACAGGCCCAACCTACTCAACCTTTCCTCATAAGAAAATCCCTCAATACCTGGGATCAACCTAGTGAACCTTCTCTGGACTGCTTCCAATGCCAGTATATCTTTCCTTAGATAAGGGGACCAAAACTGTTCACGGTATTCAAGGTGTGGTCTAACTAGTGCCTTGTATAGTTTTAGCAAGACTTCCCTATTTTTATGCTGCATTCCCTTTGACATAAAGGCCAACATTCTATTTGCCTTCGCTAATACCTCCTGAACTTTATGTTAGCTTTTTGGGATTCATGCATGAGGACTCCCAAATCAATCTGTGCTGTAGCCTTCTGCAGTCTTTCTCCATGTGAATAATGTTCAGCTCCTCTGTTCTCCCTGCCAAAGTGCATAACCTCACATTTTTCACATTATATTGCATCTGCCAAGTTTTTGCCCAATCATTTAATCTGTTTATATCCCTCAGTAGACTCTTTGTGTTATCCTCACACCATTTGCCTTCCCACCTATTTTTGTGTCATCCACAAACTTGGCGATAGTACATTCACTTCCCTCATCTAAATAATATATATTGTAAATAAGTGTGGCCCCAGCACTATTCCCTGGGGCACTCCACTAGTTACAGGTTGCCGTCCTGAAAATGCCCTCCATTCTAGGAAGGGGATAAACCAATCATGGTTAACCAAGGATGTTAAGGATAGTATGAAATTGAAAGAAAAACTTACAATGTGGCAAAGATTAGTGGTATGCCAGAGGATTGGGAAAGTTTTAAAAACCAATAAAAGATGATCAAATAAATAAAGAGGGAGAAAATAAGCTTTGAGGATAAACTAACAAGTAATATAAAAATGGACAGTAAGAGATTTTTTAATTATATAAAAAGGAAGAGAGAGGCCAAAGTTAACATGGACCCCTTGGAGAATGAGGCTGAGGAAATAATAATGGGGAACCAGGAAATGGCAGAGGAGCTGAATAAATACTTTGCATCCGTCTTCACGGTAGAAGACATTAATAGCATTCCCAAAATACTATAGAATCAAGGGGAAAAAAGGAGGGAGGAAATAAATACAATAACTATCATTAGAAAAATAGTACTATGGAAATCAATGGGGCTAAAGGCCGGTAAGTCCCCTGAACCTGATGGGTTGCATCTTAGGATATTAAAGGAAGTAGCTACACAAATAGTGGAAGCACTGGTAGTAATCTTCCAAGATTCCTTAGATTCTGTAAAAGTCCCAGAAAATTGAAAAACTGCCAATATGACACCCTTATTCAAAAAGGAAGGGAGACAAAAAACAGGTAACTTAGAGGCCAGTTAGCTTAAAATCCATCATTGGGAAAATGTTAGAGTCTATTATAAAGAATGTAATAGCAGAGCATTTAGAAATGCATAATATAATCAAGCAGAGTCAGCATGGCTTCATGAAGGGAAAATCATGCCTGACAAATTTATTAAAATTCTTTGAGGAGGTAACAGGCAGGATAGATAAAGGGGAACCAGTAGATATAACATATTTGGAATTCCAAAAGGCGTTCAATAAGGTGCTGCACATAAGGCTACTTAATAAGATAAGAGCCCATGGTGTTGGGGGTAGTATATTAGCATGGATAGAGGATTGACTAACTAATAGAAGACAGAGTTGGGATATTCAGATAATGCTATTAATGTCTTCACACTGGGTATCATTACCTAAATAGCTGCACTGCAAGGCTGCCATATCCTTTTGTTTTATAAACCTACGTATCCCCTCTCCAGAATCCTTCCCCCCACCCCCCGCTCTATTTATTTTAAAGCCCTCTCTGCAGCCCTAGTTATTCAGTTCGCCAGGACACTGGTCCCAGCACAGTTCAAGTGAAGCCCATCCCACCAGAACAGTTCCCTTCTACCCCAGAACTGGTGCCAGTGCCCCATTCTGAAACTGAAACCCATTCCTCCCACACCAATCTCTGAGCCTCTTAACTCCTTGACTTTATTTACCCTATGCCAGTTTGCCCGTGGCTCAGGTAGTAATCCTGAGATTATTACCTTAGAGGTTCTGCTTTTTAATTTAGCTCCTAACTATTCAAATTCTTTCAGCAGAACCTCCTTTCTAGTCCTATCAATGTTGTTGGTACCAATGTGGACGACGACAACTGGATCCCTCCCCTCCCACTCCAAGTTCTTTTCCAGCCCTGAGGAGATGTTCTTAACCCTGGCATCGGGCAGGCAACACAGCCTTCGGGACTCACACTCACAGCTGCTGAGAACATTATCTATCCCCCAATTTATACTGTCCCCTACCATTATTACGTTCCTATTTCCTCCCCCACAACTTGAACGGCTCCCTATACCACGGTGCCGTGGTCAGTTCGCTCATCTTCCCTGCAGTGCCCGCTCTCGTCCACACAGCTTGTAAGAACCTCGTAACTATTGGACAGATGCAGGGGCCAAGGCTCCTCGAAGGCTACCGCCTGGGTCTCCATACCTGCTTCACTTGCAGTCACACTCTCCTGTCCCTGACCACAGACCAAATTTGAATTACATAATCTTAGGGGTGTGACCACATCCTGGGGCAAAGTGTCCAGGTAACTTTCCCCCTCCCTGACATTGCACGTTGCTCAGACTCCAGCTCCTTAACTTGGATCCAAAGTTCCCTGAGCTGCAAACACTTACTACACACATATTTGCTCTGGATCACCTTGGTGTCCAGTAGCTCCCACATCACCTGTCCTGCCATTGCTATTGTATTAAATGGCCACACTGCTCCTCTCGCACTCTCGCTGATGAATGTTTTCTGGAAGTGTCTGAGATAGCAAATCCTCAGTTGCTCCCAATCATGATGGGTAAGTTTCAATGCCTCTTCTATGAGTCTTGTACCATCAGTTTCTGTTTTTTTTTAGCTATTGTTTGATGGACAGTACTATAAAGGGATATAAGCAAAAGACAACAGGGCAGGGGCAGGAGGTGTGGGGTGGGGGTGCGCAATGTGTCAATGTGAATGAGAAGCATTGGCTAGGAATTCACTTTTTAAACGTAATCTGTGCCTTCAGCAAGAACAATGACTTGTACTTAAATAGTGCCTTTAATGTAGTAAAATGTTCCGAGGCACAGCAACACAGCAATTGGTGTTGGCTCAGCCTAAGGAAGAAGGATTTGGTTAGAAATCAAGGGTTGGAATTGAGCATTTTGAAAGGCCCAACCTAGCTTCTGTATATTTACTTTCCTCATCAACATCTTATGCAATCATTGTGTTGAAAGGTTATAAGTAAAGATATATTGTTCAGCCAATCACCTGTTTGACAGGGTGAATTTCAAAGTTAATTAGTCAAAAGAATTATTAGCGTAACAAAATAGAACAGTTCATGTCTTGAATAATTTAGTCATCTGCCAATGAAACATCAATATCATATCAAATGCCTTAAAGTAGTGCTTCCAATATCCCTTTCAAGACTGGTCTGTTTTTGCCATTGCATACTTCTTTCTAAGAAGCCTTTTATCATAAGGTTAGTAAGACCACCTACAGAGAAACTGGTTTAACTAGTTGGTTTGCTTGTTTGTTTAACTCTTGCAGACAGCTTCCAAACTTCCAGTACCATATTGTGTGATGTTTAATTTCTAACCAATATTGCTTGCTTCTTCTACTTATAAGAAAATCAGGTTAGAGCAGTGTTTTGTGTGGCTAATATTAAGTCTTCCATTGTGACGATCGCATCTTACTATCTACCAAGTAATAACTCTTCTGTAAATGTGTAGGCTTACTTCTGAGGCATGCTATTCCAGTTTAACTCATACTCAAATTGTAAATTGGAGTCTATGGATACTTGAAACAATAATGTACACATAAATGCCAAAAACCTTGAAATTTAAAAACAGCTTGGCTCAATTTTTGTTGCAGTATTATTTGCATAATTGTATCATCTGGTTTCAATGCAATTATACTAATGGTTGCATTGGCCATCATTTCTGTTCAGTTGAGATAATGTTAAATGTCTTTTTCGCTCCAAAGTTTCTAACAGCAGACCTTTTACAAAATGACTGACAAAATTATTTTAGCAGGGAATAGCACTCCTGTTGTTTTCTCCAATAAAATAACAAGCAGCTCTGCTGTGACCCAAGAGTGGTAAATGTGGTTTCGTCCATTAAGTCTCCACCTGGTGAAAACCTTGTTTTAGCTACATCATCAGAAAAGTGCTGAGGGCATTCACTCATGGAGAGGGCGTGAGGGACAGGAAGCCAAGAACAAAGGAAATTGGAAGCAAGTCAGTTCCACCAGCTAATGTACACCTTCTAGTGGTCAAATACTGAATAGCATCGACCTTGAAACAAATCATACTAAATGTAGTTGCCTTCTTGGATTGGTTGAAATAAACAGCAATCATATATTAGCAACATAAATATTTGGGAAACAGTTACTAACTTTGTTCCACCTTCAAATGTTTGACAAATATCATTAGACACTACTAAAAGATGTTTCCTTTTTCTCAGATATGCTAAAGATTTTCCAAAGAACAGTACAGCACAGGAACAGGCCCTTCGGCCCTCCAAGCCTGTGCTGAACATATTGCCCGTCAACTAAAACATTTTGCACTTCCGGGGTCTGTAGCCCTCTATTCCCATCCTATTCATGTATTTGTCAAGCTGCCTCTTAAACGCCACTGTCGTACCTGCTTCCACCACCTCCTCTGGCAGCGAATTCCAGACACTCACCACTTCAGAATCAGTTTTACAAAGCTTTTCTTAATCAACCAGATTTGTTTTCCAAGAAGTAATACGATGTATAAATATTTGGCATTTTAGTAACCGCATATTACATTAACTCAAAAATGTTGTAATATTTTATTCTCTCACCTTAAGCATTGATTGAGCAGCTTTTTTAAAAGGAAAAATTACTCATCCAACTCAAAAGGGCTTTCCGTTTCTCTGAAATCATCTCACCCTTTTTGAAACTAATGCAGTTAGAAGTAACTAAAGCCCTTCATAACAGATTGTAGAATATTCCAGTGGTCAGTGGAGGGAAAGGCCAAATTTTCAGATATTACAACCCTGGAGTAAAAACATTTCAAAAAAGGCTGTTGCAGCACAGACTAATAACACCTGGAAATCTTGTATTTTGCTCCACTGTTCCGATTTTTGTTTTTGGCCAGCCTCCCATCTTAAATAAACTCCCTACAAAGCTTGTGCTTATCCAAAATTCTGCTGCCCATGTCTTCGCTTGCTCCAAATCTCATTCACCAATCATCCTTGTTTTTGTTATGCTTCACCAGTTCAACAGCACATCAATTTTTAAAACCCTCATCCTGGTTTACAAACCCCTCCATGGCCTCACCTCCTCCAGCCCTACCAGCCTCTGAAATCTCTGCACTCTTCCATTCTGGTCTCTTGCACATCCTTGATTTTAATCCGTTCATCATTGCCTCCCTAGTCTTTGTGGGTCTCCACCTTGATTGCTGCCATAGTCGCCTGTCCAGATATCTCCTCCTGTGGCTTTTTATTGATATTGGTTGTTAAGCGACTTGGGATATTTTACTACATTAAATGTGCGATATAAATGTACGTTGCTGTTGTCAATGATACAGAAAATCATTTCCACAATTCAAATCTACCTCCACTGAAGATCTTGAAAAGGTGAATGAAAATAAAATTATGAACCACAGGGGGGAACCTGTGGCAGGACCCCTGGACCTGTGTTCCTAATGAAATGCAGTTGAGCAGTTCTCAACCAAGTTCTGCAAAAGCAAAATACGCAGATGCTGGAAATCTGAAAAACAGAAATGCTGGAAGTACTCGGCAAATTAGGTAGCAACTGAGGAGAGGGGAAATGGAGTTGATGTTTTCGGTTAGTGACCTTTGTCAGAACCGCTCTGGCAGTTCTGGAGCTCTGACAAAAGGCCACGGGCCTGAAACATTAACTTTGCTTCCTCCCTCCTCAATTGCTGCCTGACCTGCTGAGTATTTCCAGCATTTTGGTCTTGTTCTACATGTTTGCAGATTCCCAACACTGATGATAAAACAACTACTCTCCTGAAGGTCAGAAACCACATGAAGACATTTTTAAAATATTTACAATGGTGCACAATGTTCACCTGAAGTTGTGGCTAGTACAGATTGTTGAAACAAAATTTGAGGGCCATCTGATGGTCCAAGACCTGACTGAAATGCTCAGTCCTAACATTGGATGCCGATATATAATATTAGCATCCCCTGCTGTGAATGAATATACATACACATTATTTCCACATTCCTAAAGATCAAAGATGACCTTGATGTTTTTATTTCATTGAATCCTCAATTAAGCTGATAACAATGAATTGTGTGGACCCTTGAAATTTACAGGAAAGCTACAGATCACCATCACAATTGTGATTAAAAGACAGACCATGTTTAACGAACACATTTTATTTTGAAGTTAGTAAATATTCCATAATTTTAGTACAGTATTTCAAAGGAGCAATGCTCTGTCCTCTGAACAGGTTACACTTCTAGAAAGTCATTCCTTACAAGTAGTGCTACTACAATTTATTTCAAATATGTGCGATACAGCAACTTTGTGGGGAAAAAAATCCATCACAGTGTCAAAAATTCTGAGCAGTTTTGTTTACAGATAGTGGTTTCGCAGGTGAGTATTCCAGTGTTAGGTAACCAACTGGGCTCTCTAAGCTTTTCAGCAATAAGAATTAAACCAACCATTTCACAGCTTAATTGCAATATTTGACATTACAACATTATCCACAGTTACAAGCAGCACTTCAATCACTGCAGTATTTATGCGGCTTTTGTAGCTTTTTGCAAATCGGCTCATGAATAAAAACAAATTTGATTGTAAGTAGACATGTCTATACAGTTGTGATCAAATTGTGAAAAAATGGAATTCAATATTAGGATTGTTTAAACAAAATAGATTTCCCTTTTCTTCAATTACTTCTATTTTATCCTTCATGTCAATCTTTGGTGTAGCCTCAATAATTACTGCAGAATTAGTTTAGCAACATGTACCTTCTTAAGCTGCAACTGTGAAATGCAGGGACATTTCACCTCCTGGAGCAGTGAGCTGCAGAGGTTAGAGATCAATTACATCACAAGGGAATCTGGACTTATTTATTGGATGGTGAGACACCTAACTTTCTATATTCTGATTAGCAGAAGACCAAAATGTAAACTTGTGAAACCAGTTTAGAAAAAAAAAGATATAATGCTAAACTGCTCATCGTTGAAGCGGAGTAAAATCACCTTAAAGGAAATGTTTACGCCATGTGATTGTACATCATTGAAACATCCCAACAGCACTCATTTATTTACATTTGAAGTGGCAAAAAAAAAAAAATTGGTGGTCAAACTGTTTAGAAGGTGCCATTTGTGTGTTTTTGAGATGATTCCTTTATCTCTTACACAAGCAATTTTCATGAAAGAAGTGAAACACCTACAACTTTGGGCATTTTGCACCACTGTTTAACGCAGTGACTTACTAAGCTTATAGATTAACTAGCAAAGAGTCAACACAATATCCATCAGATATGATGGTTGGCAGTAAAGCCCATTCTCAGCTTTAAATATAAAAAGTATAGCTGTTCAAACAGTATTGAGATGACACAGTTGTCGTCACTGGCCCAGAAATTCAATAGCTGTAAAATGTGTGCCTAATAGTTCAAAATAGCAGGGGCTATACGTGCATTCTCTCTGCCAAAATTGCACCATTACATTAACATTAACATTACATAACATTAGTTATGGGTGGTCAGTATACATCCTGGACACACACGAAAACTGGTGTTAGGCCCATTGATTTTTGACTGACTGTAGTTATTCAGGTGCTTAACAGGCAAACCAGTGATCCTTAAAAGGGACTACCACTCAATGGTCTTTTTTTTAATAAAAAGAACATGCCTTGTGGAGCAAGAGCGCTCCATCTACCCTGCATTAAAATCATGTGCATCTGTCAACCATTGCTCATGCCCACTCCCCCCTTCCTCAAGTTCTGTTATCTCGCAGAGAACCTCCGAGACCATAACGAGCAACCACACCTCAACTATCTTAATAAGGGCAGCGGAGCAACTTGCAGTGGTCCTGCCGATGGCCTCACTGTGCATCTCCCTGATTCAACTGTGACCCAATTTCTAGGCCATTATGTCTAAGTCACATGAAGATGATTCCCCTTGCTGGTATGTTTTCTTCTGACACAAAAATGGCAGACATTGAAAGGAGAAAGTGCATCCTACAAACAGTCCCTAGTGAAGCAGAAAGCCACACTGTGAGGGAGTGAAGGAGTAGGAAAAGATGCCTTGCTCACCTGAAGAGAAAAGGAGCTTGACTCCAGACTTAGTGCGCAGAGGCTTGCTCCTTAATCTCTCATCAGCTCGAACTTTATTCAGTTCTGGTCAAATGCACTCTATAGTTGGCCAGCAGCTGCTGTCATTCAGGGCAGGGGAAAGGGAAGGATGAATTACACTAATTATTTCACTCCTGACCTGAAAACAGCCATGGTGCAAGTCAGAATGACACTTTCAGTCACAAAACCTCTCGGATTGAAACTCAAACTTGAGCTACTCTCATAATAAAAACAGAAAATGCTGGAAAAACTCAGATCTGGCAGTTTCTGTGGAGAGAGAAACTGAGTTAATGTTTTGAGTTCTTATGACTCTTCTTCAGAGCTGACTCAAACGTTAACTGTTTCTCTCTTCACAGATGGTGCCAGACCTGAGTTTTTCCAGAATTTTCTGTTTTTATTTCAGGTTTCCAGCATCCACCAGTATTTTGCTTTTATCTTTGAGCTACTCTCATGTTATTAATATACAACTTTTTAAGAAAACATGAATTATGTTCAATTTGTTTCACAAACACAACTTAAGGTCAGTTTCGGCCAACAAATCACTATCCTGATCTAAACAGTGCAAAATAGTGTCAATTATACCATTCCAGGTTCAGACAAAGACGAGCAATGGCCAGGACACATACAAAAATAGAAATTTAACATTTTGGTCCAGTCAACATAATTTTAACCTGCAAATCTGATTCCATTATTTTAAAGGAATAAGAAAATATGTATCATCATCCCATACTGCCAATGCTGCATATTAAAAAAAATTCCCTTGGGAGGTTCCATTAAAAACACACCATGTAAAATATATATTCCATCATGCACAATAAGAACCAAGTGCCACGTATTGTATGAAGGAGCTGGGAATCATGGTTCATTAAGACTTGTAACAAAGATGGGATGTATTAAAGCACTGGGATTTTGGATAGATTATTAACAGGCCTCAGCCCCAAAGACTGTACAATACACCAGCTTACAATTACTATGTTAGGTATCTGGAATGCTAAGGTGCTGAGGTAATTGACTTGGAAGAATATTTTTGGGGGAGATGCGGTAATGAAATGAAAACTGCCCAATTTTTCCTTTCCTCCTGCACCCCCAAAACATTGAATACATGAATGAATGACTAAAAATACTCTGATGAACCGACAGGTGTAAACTAAGGCACCCTCAATGGTTCAGGAAGTATGATATTGATCCATATAGAAACAGGCGCAAAACAAGTATGAAAATAGCGGACACTCAGGCTTAGATACTGACTTGTACTTCTGATATTTGAGGGTAGAATCCCTGTATTAACCCCCAAAGCCATAAAGTAACAGTGGCAAAAAGGGTAGAGAGAGACACTTGATCTCAAGCCTCCATGGTCTGAACTAGAAGCCACACAGCAATAATGTGGGAATGACTCACTGTGATTTCCCCCCCTCCCTCTGTGGGAAGTGCATGGCCACAGCACAATGTCAATTCAATGGCACTGGCATCAAACTTCATCTCCACTGCCTTTTGGTAGCCACAGTTGCATCAAATTGGATTTCAGATTTCTGAAACCACGCTAAAGATCAGTAGAAAGATAATCTATGATGGAGTTAAGGCAAATTCATTCACAACTTTTAACAAGTATTTCAGCTCTACTTTTTATAAGGCTTTTTCAGGAAACTGAAAATCAACATTATAACAAATTAAAGAAAATTAACCTCAAAAGCACACAGGTTTTTTTTTCTACAAGTCAGTTGTCTTCATATTCCACGATAATGCTTATGTTGATGACCATTAGTAGATAAAAAGTGTTTTAAAATGTAAATACTGTTCACATGTAACAATCTGGTTATGGTTTTAGTCTCTGTAGGCAGCTTGGTGTCCAAGAGGTCTGTCATCATAAGAGCTGTATCTTTTCACATGTATTCTACGCACTCGATCTCGAACTTCCAATGCCTCTTCATCTTCACTGTGCGATCCCTGACCAGATGTTCGACTAGTAGCCTCCAACAACAAGTTATCGGGTACACGTGGCGTTTCATAAAGCAAGACATTTAATGTCTCCTCATAAATTCGCGCTTCTGGAAATTCAACCTATAAAATTAGAAGAAAATTTAGACAATTGAAGTTGCAAGGTGCTGGATGGTGAATCTGGCACATTTTCACATGTATAAATTTCCTTTCGTGCTTATGAGTAACAAGGTGAGGCATCCCAAATTAATCTCATTCAGAACACTCCATCAGTGGAAAGGAGACTTCCATCTTAGTTGCTTGTCCTGGAGTTGGACCTAGGCACCAGAGGTGAAAGGACAGTGCCTGAATGCTTTGCGATACCTTGATCCTTTTAATTTATCTCCATCATATACCAACCCAAAGGTAACATAAGACAAGGGGAAAGACTAAAATTCTGCTCCCAAGCCTCAAAATACAATTAGTTAGGTCAGTCACTTGGGGATGTCCAAGAGTGTCCTCTTAAGGTAATTTGCTATTTATTTTTTCTCTCCTTCCCTGCACACAGAAAAATGTCAACTCCATGGAAAGAAGTCCTTTGGTTTCCATTGTGTACAAGAGAAAGGACTTGCCAAATTCCAGTATAGCGTGTTGAAATATTACTGAGCATAGCTTGAAAATAACATTGTATCAGGGCAAAAAAATCTATTTCTTTTAATCAAGCATTGCTAAAGGTATTCTATTACTGTATCAGTTTAGTTATACCTTAGTTTGTTTTTTTTCTGTTGCATACACGATTGAAGTACAGCAAACCTCAGCAAGCTTGCGGCCCTGCCCATAAAATGACCAGCAGCAGATCTCATCTCCCAAGACGTCCTTCATAAAAAGCACTCTTCCGTTAAATCGCAGGGATAGCTTGTCGAACAGTTCGATGTTCTTCAACAAATTGTCATCAGAGTTGCTGACAAAAGACAGTGATCAGTATTAAATATCTGCTGTTAGCAGTAGTGCAGAAACACTGATGCAGTTGTGAAAGATTTCGTTATAGTAGCAATTTCAAGATTTTTGAAGGCTTTCATGGATGGTACTTTCATTGTTACAATAACCCAAGTGAGTCTATTTTTGCAACCATTTCAGATGCTAAACCTCCTCTTGTGAATGAGTTTTTAAATTTCAAAATTTGTTTTTGTTCAAAATGGAGAAACTGTATAAATTCACCACGTACGTGATTATAATCTACCTATACTTTTTTACGTTCTGTTTTAGAGACAGAAACATCAGGACTTTTCAAAATGTAGTTGCATGCTGGGCATGTTCAAATACAACAGCAGGCTGTGCAAGACTTTTATTCTGTGGGTTGCTTGGGTGCATACCACAGAGCCCCGTGGGCCACATATAAAGTTTAAATCAATATTCCAATCAGCTTGGATACATCTCAAGCTGTGAATACAAATAGATCTGTTCTGATTTAGGATTTACTCACCAATGAGGCAACAGCACTAAGAACAGTCCTTCTCAAACCTGCAGGCCCATAAGATTCAAACAGAAAAGAATGAAAAGAAATGTAAATGACCAGGGCTACAGGCTTCATGTGGCCTACAGACCATTGTTTGGACATCCTTCTATTAAAGGGAATGACTTCTTTTCATCCTACTTATGTTTCTTTCACACACGAGAAAAGGGAGTTAGGGAAAATACCATGACTATGGTGCAGTTATTTGATTTTGACAATAGCGTATGTTCCAGTGTCTTTTACTAAGTCATATGAGTTCATTCTTATTCTGATATTTGTGTCCACATAAGGCAAGAAAGAATTTCTAAATATTTAGTTTTGGAACCAAACATCAAAGCCCACTGCCATGTGGCTTATGCTGGCTGGTAAAGTGCATCACAGATAGTCACTGGTGAGAAGGGTGCTGAAGCAGCAGCAGCCTATTGAAAAGCTGTTCTGCTCGCTTTCAAAGTTGTTAATTTAATTTTCAAAGCAGGTAAATCTTAATGAACATACTAAACCTATCATAGAATCTCCTTGCTTGTCCCAACACCCTTCCCAACAATTTCCCCCACTTTTTTATCAAGCACTCCTGAAAACTGCATTGCATGTGCTCTGGGTATGATTCAAAGCAATAATTTAAAAATTCCATACGCTGGTAAGGCTACACAAATCAAACATGGTAGAGCCCACGCGAATTAGAAGCAGCATCGTACCTAGTATAGGAATATTTATTGTTGCTCCTGTTATGTAGCAGCTTCACAACTGGCTGTTGGTAAAAAAAAATAAAGGCAGTTAGCTTTTACTAAGTAGTTTGGAGAATGAAGTAGTAAGTCTGAGAAGAGTTCTTCTATTACGAAAAAAACCACAAGAATCTTGTGACCTTAGCGCATGTTTCAATCAGTCGTTCTTCCTCCTTAGGAGAGGTGATCATGGGGATAGTGCACGCAACTTCACAGCATTCATTCTTTTCCTAAAGAAAATCAAATTATAAACACAGATGAAAAGAAGTCACCAATGAATGGAAACAAATAAACAATTCTTCACACAACTGTATTTTAGAAACAGCTGAGGATGACATGCGGTTACTATGGTGACCACAACTTAAACTTTCACCGAGTATTGTAAATGTGGAAAATATTCCTGCTGCACAAAAGAGACAGTGAAGGGAACTGTTGTGTTTTATTCTTAGGTCATGTGTAGTGCATCGCTCAGTATTTCACTGCCAGCAGGGTATGCCAGCTGCACAGCCTCATCAACTCGCTGCTTCCTCAACCATCACAGAAGAGAATTTTAATTATGTTACTGAGGTTTTTCAGCAAAACTTTATGAACAACTTTAAAAACTCTTATCAGGCACTTTCTGCTACAATCTACAGGCTTGCATAACCAAGCATGCGGTCTTCCAATCACTGCTCGCTGTCTCACCTCTTCTCAGTTACTTTTTCTAACCTTGATTGTGTCTTGCAATGTGGATTTTCACCCCAACAGTAAAGTTTTTCAACTTTAAAAAAAACAGAATCGAGTTTTGTGCAGCTTCCCCAAAGCTGAATGAATGCATTCATAATTTTGTATTCCCTATCCCCTGAACATGCGAACTAGGAGGAGTAGGCCACTCGGCCCGAGCCTGCTCCACCATTTGATAAAATCATGGCCGATCCGACTATAACCTCAACTTCACATTCCCGCCTACCCCCGATAACCTTTTGCCTCCTTGCTTATCAAGAATCTATCTACCTCTGCCTTAAAAATATTCAAAACTCTGCTTCCACTGCCTTTTGAAGAAGAGTTCCAAAGGCTCACGGCACTCCGAAAAAAAATTTCTTCTCATCTCTATCTTAAATAAATGATCCCTTATTTTTAAGCAGTGACCCCTAGTTCTAGATTCTCCCACAAGAGGAAACATCCTCTCCACATCCACCCTGTCAAGACCCCTCAGGATCTTAAAGGTTTCAATCAAGTCGTCTCTTACTCTTCTAAACTCCAATGGATACAAGCCTAACCTGTCCAACCTTTCCTCATAAGACAATCCACCCATTCCTGTTATTAGTCTAGTAGCCCTTCCCTGAGCTGCTTCTAATGCATTTATATCCTTCCTTAAATAAAACCAATACTGTACACAGTACTCCAGATGTGGTCTCACCAGTGCCCTGTACAATTGAAGCATAACCCCCCTACTTTTGTATTCAATTCCCTTTACAATAAACAATAATGTTCTTTTAGCTTTCCTAATTACATGCTGTACCTGTATACTAGCCTTTTGTGATTCATGCATTAGGACACCCAGATCCCTCAATTTCAGAGCTCCGCAATCTCACACAGTTTGGATAATATGCTTATATTTTGTTCTTCCTGCCAAAATGGACAATTCCACATTTGCCCATATGATACTCCATTTGCCAGATCTTTGCCTACTCACTTAACCCATGTCCCTTTGTAGCCTCCTTATGTCCTCTTCACAACTTATCTTCCCACCTATCTTTGCGTCATCAGCAAATTTAGCAACCATACCTTCAGTCCCTTCATCCAAGTCATTTATATAAATTGTGAAAAGTTGAGGCCCTGATCCCTGTGGCACAACACTCATTACATCTCACCAACCAGAAAGAAACCCATTTATGCCTACTCTGTTTTCTGTGAGCTAGCCAATCTTTTATCCCCGCCAATATGTTATCCCCTATACCATGAGCTTTTATTTTCTGCAATAACCTTGATGTGGCACCTTATCAAATGCCTTCTGGAAATCTAAGCACAGTACATCCACCGGTTCCCCTTTATCCAGAGTACATGTGACTCCTTCAAGTCACTCCAAAGAACTCCAATAAATTGGTTAAACATGATTCTCTTTCACAAAACCATGTTGACTCTGCCTCCCAATGACAGATGATAAGCTAACTGGCCTGTAGTTTCTTGCTTTCTCTGTCAATCTTCCTTCTTGAATAAAGCAGTTACATTTGCTATTTTCCAATCTATTGGAACCTTCCCCGAATCTAGGGAATTTTGGGAAATTAAAACCAATGCCATCAATTATCTCACTAGGCATTTCTTTAAGACCCTAGGATGAAATCCATCAGGGCCCGGTAATTTGTCAGCCTGCAGTTCCAACAATTTACTCAATACCACTTCCCTGGTGATTGTAATTTTCCTGAGTTCCTCTTTCCCTTCCATTTCCTGATTTACAGCTATTTCTGGGATATTATTTGTATCCTTTATAGTGAAGACTGATACAAAATACCTGTTAAGTTCATCTGCCATCTCCTTATTTTCTATTATTAATTCTCCACTCACTTTCTTTAGGGCCAACTTTCACTTTGTTAACCCTTTCCTTATTTAAATACCTATAGAAACTCTTACTGTCTATCTTTAAATTTCTAGCTAGCTTTCTCTCGTACTCTGGAAATAAAAATCAGTTTAAAAAAAGTTTAAACAGATCACTGTAACAAGGCAACTAGATATCACAATGAGTTAACATTCTGGTGTTTGCTTGTGGGCCCAGGGTTGAATGCAACCTCGAACGATGGTGTTGAAGCCTCCGTTCATTGTCTATCAGCTCTAGAAATTGAGAGCGAATTGAGCGTAGCCACTTTTAACCCAGTTCCATCACTAAATTAGTGATCTAATTTGAGGTTTTAGGATGGTGGAAGTGTGGCGCAGGAAAAACTCCCACTGATGCAGTGAATATCCTCATGGTTTTTGAGGGTATGTTCCATAATTCTGGCAGAGTTAGGAAGAGTTTTGCCTCATGCCTATTCATAATACAATTTTACTGGGATTCAGTGCTTGTGCTGAAACTGGAGGATATGTTGAAGGTTTTGTGCCACAAGATATTTACTAATAGAGCAGTTTTCGAATACCACATTTTACACCTATGTCCCACAATCAAATTAACACAGTT
The DNA here is from genome assembly GCF_964194155.1 of Cetorhinus maximus. NCBI lineage: Eukaryota > Metazoa > Chordata > Chondrichthyes > Lamniformes > Cetorhinidae > Cetorhinus > Cetorhinus maximus. Next base: position 14,675,024 of record NC_135887.1, read on the forward strand.
ATATTATTATTTAGGAAAACTATTCTGTTGCGTAAAACAGTAAGACAGCACCTTTTTAAGTTACCTGCAAAGCAGTCTGACAGACATCCACTAGGCCCTGAATGAGGTAATATTTAGCTTCTGCCAACAGTTCCTTTATTTCCCGCCTACTCTTTGGAAGGATAATCGAGTCATCCCGCAAGTAGTTCAAAACGGTACCAAAATGTTTGCCACAACGGTCGATAAGAATCCAACCTGTTTGGAAAAAATATCAAATATTTCACAGTAGAGGGGTGTGATTCAAAGCAAGGATACTTGACAACCAGAACCTAATTTTCTACAAAAGGTAAAATCAAGGATCCACAGTACCCCACCCCTAAATTACTTAAATGAACACAGGGTATTGTGGATAAGGTGGCCATTTGGTTCATCAAATCCATCCAGGTAGAATCTGCTTGGTCACACACTATTAATTCAATTTTATTTACAGAAGGAAAGTTCTCCAAAGTTTCTTCTGATCCTTCAACCACAATGTGTGCAAACTTTCAGCATATCAAAGCTTAGAAACTACATTATTCATCATTCTTCAGGTGACCAGACATTGCTATGGTTCCACTATCATTTAATTATCTTCTGTCCTTCATAGCATCAGCCTGGGCTCAGTTGGCAGTACTCTCAAATCTGAAGGTTGTGGTTCAACCCATACTCCAGAATTTCAGGACTCAACCCAGGCTGACACTCCAGTGCAGCACTGAGTAAACGCTCCCAAGACTGGATGTGCCATCCTTGGGATCAGCCATTGAACTGAGGCCTCAATGGTTTTGACGAACATCAAAAGATCGAGAACTATTCAAAGAACAGTAAATATTTCTACAGTACCAAAGCCAATATTCCTCCCTCAAGCAACATCAAAAACTTAATAACTGATGATTCATCTAGTTGTTGCTTTTGGGGTAATGCTGTGTGCAAAACACAAGAACATTAGAAAGAGGAGGAGTAGACCATACGACCCCTCAAGCCTGCCCTGTCATTCAATACAATCCTGGCTGATTCTCAGCCTCAACTCACTTTCTTGTCTGCTCATCATACCCCTTAATTCTCTGAGACAGCAAAAATCTGTCCACCTCAGTCTTAAACATATTCAATATGGAGCATCCACAATCCTCTGGGGTAGAGAATCCCAAAGATTCGCAAGCTTTTGAGTGAAGAAATGTCACCTCATTGCAGTCCTAAATGATTAGCCCCTCATCTTGAGACTGTGCCCCTGTGTTCTAGGCTCCCAGCTTGGGGAAACCTCTGTGTCTATACCGTCAAGCCCTTTCAGAATAATTTATGTTTCAATGAGATCACCTCTCCTTCTAAACTCGAGAGGGGTTAGGCCAAATTTACGCAGCAAACAGCTGCACTATTTGAATATACAGTAGTCATTGCATATTCACAAGATGCAACCCAACGCAAATTTAGCCGACTTGGTACAGTCACACTGACTGGGCTTTTCACTGAAGCTAAATCAGCACAACCAAATTATTTTCCACTTTTGCTAAAGGGCACCTTATCACATTTCCCATTCCAAATGCAAAATAATACATTTATCTACATTAAAACCCATTTGTCCTTAATTGGTTCAGCTTTCAATAAGTTGCTATCAATCACCCCTACACTCACCACCTAGTCAAATCTTTTAACACTATAAAGTGTCCTCCTTCGTATTGTTTGCTGATGTGTGAACTGTAAAACAACCAAGAATAAATCCTTCTGGAACTCCCTTAGTCACTGTCCATCTCCCTTCCTCCACCCCAAGAAAGACACTTCCATTTCTGACCTGGTTTTCAATCTAGTTATCTAATTTACCACAAATTCTGTAAACTTAACCATCAGCATTCCACGTGAAGCTTTGTTGAATACTATCTGAAAATTCAAGTTCTTCATACCAGCTCTATTAATTTAGTTCACATGTCAAAAAATACACTATCATTTTATTAGATATTGCTTAAAACTGCATGGTAGTAAGTGATTTATCCTCAGCAAACTCAGTGCCCCTTCAATGCCTGTTGTGTCCTTTTGTTTTGATCGAATTGAAAGTGATGGGCAGGGCAGGTGATTGGACATTTCCACCAAGGTGACAACTAAACTGTGTAACCTAGACAATTAAGTTATCTTCTCATATTGAATATTAAAAATGTTATTTTTTACAAGACACTTTAATAGTTAAAAGTTACCATTGCTCCATGAGGCCAATGAGAACTTCGCTAGCTAGTTAACACTACAATAAAAAGCTGGTATTAAAGAAGATTAGATGCGAGATCAGATTTTTAAAAACAAAAGTATTGACAATGTAGACAGAGAGGGGTGCTTTGTGAAACATTAGACAATAGAATTATAATCCAAAGGAAACCCGGAGTTAAATTAAAGATATTTTGAATAGCTTTTTTTTTTTGCTCAAGTGTCAATAATTTACAAACATATCACCTGCAGGTACATAAGCTTGCTGTACCACCTGACTGATCCAGTGTGGCATCCTTTAAAAAAGTAATTGCAAAACAAAACCGGACTGGCTTTCAGTTCATTTACAATTTTCTTTTGGGGGAAAAAAAAATCAGCAGATTAGATCCCAAAACTGGACGGCAAAAACTGTTTAGTGTTCTAGTCTTTCCCCCAAGATCTCAAAACTGGAAGTTTGCCTTCCCTTCCTCCAAGAATCTCCAAGTTTTTAACATCCAAGATTGACCCCACTAAATGTCAGTTGGTTTATCTTCTCTCTAAATTTGGCAGTGTTCTATCCTTTGGACTTTGATCCTTGAGCTAGATTTCCCAATTTAACAAAATTGTTTTATTCCCATGCTCTTATCGTAGATCAGAAAGCTCTATTCCAGTGTGCACGGCAGACTGTAGAATTTGTATCATTTAATATTTGTTATGTCATAATGCAAACTTACAAAGACTGCAAATAACAACAGGAGAGTGCAACACTAACTGGTAGACTTGTAGGCACAATAAATCAATACCAATAATTTAGCTACTTCGTTTTGTAACTTTCTTCGCTTGCAATGCTCTACAGAGCTCATCACCAAAGCATAATTTTTCAGAGGCAAACAACCCCAGGCAAAAATCCCATTAAAACAGCATGATACTAATTTGAAACATGTGACCTGCTATTCCCTGTGATTATTAAAACATAGGCATGTAAAATTCACTGCATATATCTTGCTGTCTTTACTGGTTCTAGCTTAAGATATGATTTTCATTACACCCAGATGTCCCAGACAGTTCTAAACATAAATCAATATCATAATTCAGTAATTGAAATAATTGCAGGTAACACTATACAATTTTATTTGAGAAGTTATTTTACAATTAAGTTGAGAGCCCTACAGCTTTACCTTATAGCATATGCTGAGCTCTCCTATAAAATCGGTGGTGAAAATTCATTTTATCAGTGTTAACTGGCCATGCCTGGACCCATCACCTCCATCAATTATTTCTAAAGAACTTCTGTTTACCACACATCAGGCCTCGGGCATCACACTTATTATTTCTTTTCAATGATCTGACAGATTGCAAACAGTTGCAAATGCTGGAGGAGAAAAGCCAAACTGCCATTTTTCCACATTTCAGCACTTTAATACATAACACTACCAGCCGTCACATCTTGTGGGATATGCATTTCAAAAACTAAAATAACTTTTGTTTACTTCTGGTACAACTAGTTAAATTAGGTTCACCTTCTTTGTCAGTAAGCACTTCCATTCTTCCACTAAACATTGCCTTTAGCATGGTATCATGTCTGGTTAAAATCTGAACAGTGGTGTAGTACAGGGAGCCTCCAACATTTAATCGTATGTATTTGTTCCCCATGCTTCCTCCTTTAAAGCTGATAGCCTTAGGCTTGGCTCCAGAAGATGGGTACAGTGATGTTAAGCAGGTGTCTCCAGACATGTCTCTCTGCAGATAAATGGTGACTCTGCACACAGTTGGCTTAAGCTGTCCCGCCGTGGTTGGTGCGTGCAAGCCAGACAAAAATGAGCCAAGATCAGGTCACGTTCACAAATGTTCATAACATCTGCGCCACTAAAAACAAGGAAAATAATTTTGTTATACATGAAGGAACTACAAACAAACAGCGCTTTGCATCCAATCTGAAAGTGCACTACATCACAGGATGGCTACACCAACATTTTACCTTCTCCGTGGATATGAGCATTATGGAAACGCCTAGTCCAGTGAATGCGCTTTGTGAAATATTCGCAATTCTAACCACAAAGCATAATCCAAAGGAGGAAGTGGATAATTCAGCCCACAAATGACCATTATGACCCTCAATCCTGCACCCAAGTCTTTCAGATTTCTTCAGTTAGAATTCTTTATTATTTAATATTAAACCTGGAATTTTAACTTCAGTTCCCCTTTTTGTGCATGTAAAACCTTTGATGATACATTCAATAATTAAGCAATGAGTTATTTTGTGTGCAAAAGAACTGCTTCCACAAAGACACAAGATATGCAGCAATTCGGTGCCAAAAGGAAACAAAACATACAATTTTCAAAATTAAGTTTCACAATTTGAAAAAAATGACAAATTTTACATTTACGTACAAGCAAGGAGCAGGAGACCATTTGGCCCCTCAAGTCTGCTCCAACATTCAATAAGGTCATGGCTGATCTGATAGTAACCTCAAATCTGCATCGTGCCTACAGCGATAACTTTCATTCCCGTGCTTACCAAGAATCTATCCACCTCTGCCTTAAAAATATTCAAAGCCTCTGCTTCCACTGCCTTTTCAGGAAGAGAGTTCCAAAGACTCACACCCCGCAGAAAAAACTTCACCTCATCTCCGTTTTAAATGGGCAACCCCTTGATAATAAACAGTGGCCCCTAGTTCTAGATCCTCCGAGAAGAGAAAACATCCTCTCCACATCCACCCTGTCAAGACCCCTCAGGATCTTAAAGGTCTCAATCAAGTTGCCTCTTACTCTTCTAAACTCCAGCTGATACAAGCCTAACCTACCCAGCCTTTCCTCATAAGACAACCCACCCATTCCAGGTATTAGTCTGGTAAACCTTCTCTGAACTGCTTACAATGCATTTATATTTGAATGATGTTTTAATAAGGTGGTTACTAGGAAAATTGAATTTCAAATTAAAGTTGCCAGTGACATCAGCAAAGTGATGGAAAGTGTCATCGACAGTGCTATCAAGCAGCACTTACACAGCAATAATCTGCTCAATGACGCTGTTTTGGGTTTCCCAGGGCCACTCAGCTCCTGAACTTTTTACAGCCTTGGTCCAAACATGGACAAAGGAGCTGAACTCAAGAGGTGAGGTGAGAGTGACTGCACTTAGCATCAAGGCCGTATTTGAGCGTGTATGGCATCAGGTACCCTAGCAAAACTGGGGTTAATGGGAATTGGGGAAAATTCTCCACTGGTTAGGAGTCATACCTAGCACAAAGCAAAATGATTCTGGTTGCTACAAGTCAATCATCTCAGCTCCAGGACATCACTGCAGGTGTTCCTCAAGGTAATGTCCTCAGCCCAATTATCTTCAGCTGCTTCATCAATGACCTTCCTTCCATAAGGTCAGAAGTGGGGATGTTCACTGATGATTGCACAATGTTCAGCACCATTCATGACCCTTAGATACTGAAGCAGTCCATGTTCAAATGCAACAAGACCTCAACAATACCCAGGATTGGGTTGACAAGTGGCAAGTAACATTTGTGCCACACAAGTGCCAGGCAAAGGCCATCTTCAACCAGAGAAAATCTATCCAGCTCACCATGACCTTTTCATGGGGAACTAGGGATGGGCAATAAATGCTGGCCTAGCCACTGACACCCACATCCCATGAACGAATAAAAAAAAATGAACAGCATCTGTATATGGATACCAAAGGGCTCCTTATTAGTCATGGAGAAAAAAAGTTCCAGCAAGAGTTAAGGGGAGGGGATAAAGGGGATAAACAGAAGACTAATTCTTCTGTGAACTGCTTGTGCAACATAATGAATAATGGATATTAAATGAATGGGTGAGTCAGACAGAGCTCAGCAAGGTTTCTCAAGGTTGGAACAAATATATTTAATTATCCAGATGACTGTCTCATACACTCTTTGAAAAATGAATGTTAAATTACACCCACACATCAGAAGCCTAACAAAGATGCAAGTAGATGGGTGGATTTTTAAAAATGTGGGGCAGAAAAAGGTAGCATTCGTTGATCTAACAGATCACATTACCAAATGTAAACACAGTTCGAACCCCTGCACCTACTCCTTCACACAAACAAATATACTTTTCACATAAGTAATCATACAGCAAAATATTAAGTCTCTTTTTAGCTCAGCTCTGTAAATCGGAAGTAAACAGATGCTGCAATGGCTCCAACTTTCAAATGAACAGAATTAGGCCCCATTAACACCATTTGGCAGAAACAAGGTGACTTGCTGACTTTTATAGGGTATAATGTAACATTGGATTAAAGCTCAAGGCAAGGTCCGACTCTTCACAACAGAAAATATTACAAAAAAAATGTGGTCTCAGTTTAATCAGCTGTTCGAATTTAAATTCAGTCACTATTGTCAAAGGAGCCTTAAGCATTAAGCTCCTACAACACAACTTCTAGAATTTAGAAGAATGATAGGTGATCTCATTGAAACATATAAAAATTTTTTAACAGGCTTGATAGGGTGGATGCTGGGCAGGTGCTTCCCTTGGATGGTGAGCCTAGAACAAGGGAGCATGGTCTCAAAATAAGGGGTCAGCCATTTGTGACTGAGATAATGAGAAATTTCTTCACCTATAGTGTTGTGGATCTTTTGAATTTTCTATCTCAGCGGGCTGCGAATGCTCAGTTGTTGAGTACATTCAAGAGAGAGATGGATAGACATTTGGATACTAAAGGAATTAAGGGATATGGGGATAGTGCAGGAATCTGGAATTGAGGTAGCTGATCAGCCATGATGGTATTGAATAGTGGAGCAAATGCAAAGGATTGAATGGCCCACTCCTGCTCCAATATTTTATGTTGTTATCTGACACTTCGTGGTCACGCAGTTTCTAAAAAAAAATACATCATAAAGTTGCACGATGGATAATTAATTTATGGCATGCCATTCCCTATCTCTAACCTCCTCTAGCTCTACAACTCCCGCTACCATATCGCCATCCTTGGAACTCTTCATTCTTATCATTCTGCTTCTTGTGCACCCCATCCCCAACACACATTGGAAATTATGCTTGCAGTCAATCCGTCTCCATGTTCCCAAAGCCATTCATCTCCCCGCTTCCCTCCAATTCTTAAAACCCACCTCCTTCGCCAAGCTTGTGGTCACCTCTTCTAGCATCTCCCTCTATGGGCTGTGTTAATTTTTGTATGATTATGCATCTGTGCAGCACCTCAGGACGGGTTTCAATGCTAAAGACATTATATAAATAAGAGTTTAAATACACAATAGGAATGAATCATGCAAGAGTAAATAGAAAGCAGCACACCTGTATCCCGCATTAAATTTCATGATGTTGATTGTGCAGAAGGTAGTATGCAAATTGAGATTCAAAGTGAGAGTAAATATTTTACATTCTTGGCTCATGCACTCTCTTAAATATTATTCCTGTATTCCTTAAAACATCAATCCACTCACTAAAAGAACTGTGTATTTCGAAATAGGATAAACACTCTGCAGACTTCCAAATTATCACCTTAACGTAGGTAGAAAGTCATAACTATTCTCAAACTTCAGTCCAAAACTTGAGAACAAGAGCACTTAATTTAGATGTAAATACTATCACTTGCAGTCATACTTTGGTGAGTCAGCAACAGTGAAGACACCAAATGCTTCATAGAATTATCGCAATGCATTGAAAGAGAAAACTGAAAGAGCAGGGTGTGGGACAAGTCAGCACAGGTATGATAAGCCAAATGGAATCCTTCTGCTCTGTAAAATTCTATGTTGTACTGTAGAGAGAAGTAGGAGTGTTTTAAGAAAAAGTCCATCATTGCAGAAATACATTCCAACATTGATCAACCAATCTCAGCAGGATAGCATTTTTCTTACAAAGCTATCTGAGGGAGTACTACTGATGGCAAATATCAGAGCAACATGGCCACAAAGTGCCTCAACAGTAGCTTAAGTTCACTGCTGATAACAGCAGATCTAAAATCATTGGAAATTCAGCTGACATGGGAATCTGTGCTGTACAGGATAGAAATAACGCAAAGACAAAAAAGAAATGCCAAGCAATTCACTCGAGTAATCTCACCACTTGATAATTTCCCACCTTAAACAGGCACTATTGTACACAAAATAACAGCTGTTTATTTCTTTAAGGTCAATTTAGATCAGGAAGTTTACCTACTTGCTTTATATAACATTAGCTTACATTTCCATCACACCTTTAACATAGTAAAATGTCTCAAGGCACTTTACAGGAGAGCTAACAATGAAAATTTGACACTAATTCACATAAGCTTTTTAGGGCAGATGACCAAAAACTTGGTCAAAATAGGAGGTTAAAAGAGAGAAGACAGAGTGAGGCAGAATGGTTTAGGGGCGGATTGAGCATAGGGTCTTGGGTAGGCAAAGTCACAGATACCAATGTTGGAGACATTAAGATTAGGGTAGCTTAAGAAGCCAATATTCGAGGAGCACAGATATCTGGGAGCGTTGTGGAGGTGGAGGTGATTGCACAGACTAGGAGGGGGCAAGGCCATGGAGTGATCTCGAAACAAGGGTGAACATTTCAAAATTGGGAGCCAATGTGGGTAGGTGAGCAGGGGTGACAGGGAACAGAGCTTGTTGCAAGTTAGAAGACACACAGCAGAGTTTTGGACGACTTCAAGTTTACAAACAATAAAACATGGGACGCTAGCCAGGAGTGCATTTGAATAGTTGTGTCTAGAGGTAACAAAGGCATGTACATGTTTCAGCAATTGAGCTCAGCCAGAGGCAGTCAGGTGATGTTACAGAGGTGGAAATGGACAGCCTTAGTAATGGCACAGATATGTGGTATCTCATTTCGGAGTCAGAGATGACATCAAGGTTACAAAGTGAAACAAAAACAGAAAATGCTGGAAAAGCTCAGTAGGTCTAACAGCATCCGTGGAGAGAGAAACAGAGTTGACGTTTCTTCAGAGCTAAAGAGAAGTAGAAATGTGATGAAATTTATACTATTTCAGGCAGGGTGGAGCAGGTAAAACTGGATAGAAAGCCAGCAGTAGGTGGGAGCAAAGGAGAGATTGACAAAGATGTCATGAACAAAAGGACAAAGAGAGTGTTAATGGTCATAGTAAGGGCTAAAAAAGGTGCTGATAGTGGCAAAGGTAAGAAAGCAGAATGTGATAATAGCTGAAGGGTAAGCACTCTGAAAACAACAAAATGTCAAGTAGCAGGTGGTCCTTGTGGGGAGTGGGGAAAAAAGGATCGAAAATGGGATAAAAAGAGGGAATAAAAAAAGGGGATAAAACAATGACTAAATAAATAGAAGTAAAAGTAAGTGGATAAAAAATAATGAATTTTGAAAAAAGGATAAAAAAGGGGTGAAGATAGAGGACAGAGTTCACGGTCGGAAGTTGTTGAACTTAATGTTAAGTCCGGAAGCTGTAAAGTGCCTAATCGGAAGTTGAGGTGCTGTTCCTCCAGTTTGCATTGGGCTTCACTGGAACATTGCAGCAGGCCAAGCACGGACATGTGGGCATGAGAGCAGGGTGGTGTGTTGAAATGGCAAGCAGCAGGAAGGTCTGGGTCATGCTTGCGAACAGACGAAGGTGTTCCGCAAAGTGATCACCCAGTCTGTATTTGGTCTCTCCAATGTAGAGGAGACTGCATTGGGAGCAGCGAATGCAGTAGGTCAAATTGAAGGAGGTGCAAGTAAAACTCTGCTTCACCTGAAAGGAGTGTTTGGGCCCTTGGACAGTGAGGAGGTAAGGGGGCAGATGTTATACCTTCATCAATTGCATCGGAAGGCGGCATGGGAAGGGGATGAGGCTGACATGTCTTCCTTCTTCCTTAACCGAGGTTTCCCGCCCACTGTGGTTGACAGGGCCCTCAGCCATGTCCAGCCCATCTCCCGTGCCTCTGCCCTCATACCTTCTGGGAGGGGGACTCCCAGAACCATAATAGGTTGTCCTCACTTTTCACCCCACTAGCCTTCACATTTAAAAGGATCATCCGCCGTCATTTCAGCCAACTCCAGCATGATGCCACCACCAAACATCTTCCCCTCCCTCCGTCAGCATTCTGTAGCGGCCGTTCCCTCTGGGACACCCTGGTCCACTCCTCCATCACCTCATCCCTTTCCCATGCAATCGCAGAAGATGCAACACCTGCCCCATTACCTCCTCACTGTCCATGGGCCCAAACATTCCTTTCATGTGAAGCAGCGCTTTACTTGCACCACCTTCAATTTGATCTACTGCATTCGCTGCTCCCAATGCGGTCTCCTCTACATTGGAGACCAAATGCAGAATGGGTGACCGCTTTGCAGAACACCTTCACTCTGTCCGCAAGCATGATCCAGGCCTTCCTGCTGCTTGCCATTTCAACACTCCATCCTGCTCTCATGCCTACATGTCCGTCCTTGACCTGCTGCAATGTTCCAGTGAAGCTCAACGCAAACTGGAGGAACAGCACCTCGTCTTCTGACTAGGCACTTTACAGCCTTCCAGACTGAACATTGAGTTCAATAACTTCAGACCATGAGTTTCTTCTAATCTTCCCCCCATTTTTTATCCCTTCTTTTAATCCACTTATTTTTATTTATTCTTTTATTCCCCCTTTTTTATCCCATTTTCGATCCTTTTTTCCCCCACCTCACCCCCACAAGGGCTATCTGCTACTTGTTCATGTTTTCAGAGTGCTTACCCTTCTGTTATTATCACATTCTGCTTTCTTACCTTTGCCACTATTAGGACCTTTTTTTTTAGCCCTTACCACTACCAATAACAGTCCCTCTGTCCTTTTATTCATGACATCTTTGTCAATCTCTCCTTTGCCCCCATCTATTGCTGGCCTTCTATCCAGCTTCACCTGCTCCACCCCCCCTTAAACAGTATAAATTTCATCACATTTCTACTTCTCTTTAGCTCTGAAGAAGGGTCATACGGACTTGAAACTTCAGCTGTTTCTTCCTCCACAGATGCTGTCAGACCTAGAGTCATACAGCGCAGAAACAGACCCTTTGGCCCATTGTCCATGCTGGCCATCAAGCACCTACCTATTCTAATCCCATTTTCCAGCACTCGGCCTGTAGCCCTGTATGCTATGGCATTTCAAGTGCTCATCTAAATACTTCTCAAATGCTGTGAGGGTTCCTGCCTCTAGCACTCCCTCAGGCAGTGCGTTCCAGATTCCAACCGCCCTCTAGGTGAAAAAAAAATTTCAAGTCTCCTCTAAACCTCCTGCCCCTTACCTTAAATCTATGCCCCCTAGTTATTGACACCTCTGCTAAGGGGAAACGTTTCTTCCTATCTATGCCCCTCATAATTTTGTATACCTCTACCAGGTTCCCTCTCAGCCTTCTCTGCTCTAAGGAAAACAACCCTAGCCTATCTAGTCTCACTTTATAGCTGAAACGCTCCAGCCCAGGCAACATCCTGGTGAATCTCCTCTGCACCCTCTCCAGTGTAATCACATCCTTCCTACAGTATGGTGGCCAGAAGTTTACACAGTACTCCAGCTGTGGCCTAACTAGCGTTTTATACAGCTCCAACATAACCTCCAGCTCTTATATTCTATGCCTCGGCTAATAGAAGCAATATCCCATATGCCTCTTTAACCACCTTATCTTTCTGTGCTGCTGCCTTCAGGGATCTATGGACATGTACACCAAGGTTCCTCGGATCCTCTGTACTTCCTAGGGTCCTACCATTCATTGTGTATTCCCTTGTCATGTTAGTCCCCCCAAAATGCATCACCTCACACTTCTCAGGGTTAAATTCCATTTGCCACTGTTCTGCCCATCCTACCAGCCCATCTATATCGTCTGTAATCTAAGGCTTTCTTCCTCACTATTTACGACACGACCAATTTTCATGTCATCTGCGAACTTACTGATCATACCTCCTATATTCACATCTAAATCATTAATGTACACTGCAAACAGAAAGGGCCGCAGCACAGATCCCTGCAGTACACCATTTGTCACAGGCTTCCAATCGCAAAAACAACCTTCGACCATCACCCTCTGCCTCCTGCTACTAAGCCAATTTTGGATCCAAATTGCCCTGGATTCCATGGGCTTACCTCCTTGACCATTTGCCCATTTGGGACCTTGTCAAAAGCCTTACTGAAGTCTATGCAGACTACAATCAACTGCACAACCCTCATCTACACAACTAGTCACCTCCTTGAAAAATTCAATCAAATTTGTTAGACATGATCTCCTCCTGACAAAGCTATGCTGACTATCCCTGCCTCTCCAAGTGGAGATTAATCTTGTCCCTCAGAATTTTTTCCAGTAGTTGCCCTACCACTGATGTTAGACTCACTGGCCCATAATTGCCCGGTTTATCCCTACTACCCTTCTTGAATAATGGTACCACATTCGCTGTCCTCCGGCACCTCTCCCATGGCCAAGAGAGAGTTTGAAAATTAAGTGCCAGAGCCCTTGCAATCTCCTCCCTTGCCTCTCATAGTAGCTTAGGATACATCTCATCTGGGCCTGGGGATTTACCCAATTTTAAGCCCGCTAAAACCACTAATACCTCCTCCCTTTCAATGCTAATTTGTTCACAGCCCACCCCCCTCCCTGATGTCTAGACCTACAGCGACCTGAGTTTTTCCAGCATTCTCTGTTTTTGTTTCAGGTTTCCAGCACCCGCAGTTGTCGAGGTTACAAAGCATCTGGTTCAACCTGAGAGAGAGAGAGAGAGAGAGGGCTACTGAGCAGAGGGATGGAATCGGGGGCAGAGGGTACAGGGACTGAAGGCAATAGGCTTTGGTTTTCTCAACACTGGAGAAAATTTCATTTCATCGAGTGCCAACAGTCTTGGCAATCCAGAAACAGTGGAGGGGGTCAGAAGAGGCGGTGAGGGAGAGCTTGCTGGAGCCGCTCCAGCCTCGGAAATATCTATTTCCACCCTAACCCTTACTAGCCACTGTCCTTTCCCAATTAAATTACACTCTTGGAAGGGTTTGAGGGAGTTCCACCATCTCCAATATTTTCTTCCCGCTGCCGTGGAGAACGTTAACTTGCTTCCATTGGGAGATGCACGGCCCCCGACATCTCCATCGCTTTGCCGCCCAGCGCTCACTTCATTTTGCGACGCTTCGCTCCCACAACCGCGCTTTCCGCCCCCAGTGGGGCAGCTAACCAGTTTGCTTATTCATTTGTTCAGTCATTCGCCTCCGCTCCGCACCGCACCGCACCGCACCCCACCTCGACTATCCGGTTCCCGAAGCGAGCCCAGTACCTGCAAGAGTCGGCGTGCAGACCTTCCACAGCACCTCTCCTCCCCTTTCTCTCCGTCTTCACTTCCGGCTCAACAGGCTCACCGGAAGTGACTTCAATACCGCCGCGAGCTCCCGACGGCTCTCGCCAGCTGACTGCGCACGCGCCTCCCATCAGTTTTCTGCCCACCGTTCTCTCCCGTTACATGGTACTGCGCAAGCGCAAACAATCCCCCCCTCCCGCCCCGTGTAGGAAATTGTTCGGGACCCTCCGTAAATTACATTTTAATAGGACGAGGAATAAGGTTCGATTTTTTTTTAACCGCTGGAGTGAAATGACAGCGTTTACTCGTTTGTATAATATACTTTCGACAGATAGTAAAGTTCATGACTGGGGAAAAAACGTTGCATTTAACCCTTATGATAAATCCTAAAGGGTTACTGAGCATGCGCAGTTAGAGGTACCCACCCCCCCTAGCTCTAGCGGCGCATGCGCTGACGTTCGCGGGGGGGCGGAGGGGAAGCGCCGTCGCCGTGGCAGCGGAAGGGAGACGGGCCTGTTGATTGGGATGGCTATGGAGGCCCTCGGGGAGGCCGGCATGCACTTTGACGAGCTCAACAAACTGAGGGTCCTGGATCCTGAAGTGGCTCAAAATACAACCGAGCTGAAGGAGGAGTGCAAGGACTTTGTAGAAAGTAGGTACAAGGAGGGAGCTTGGTCACCATACGGGAGGGGGAGGGAAGACAACTACGATAGAAAGAAGAACAACTGCATTTATATAGCACCTTTCACTACCTCAGGATGTCTCAAAGCGTTTTACTTTCGTGTACTTTTCTGAAGTTTAGTCGCCGTGGGAAACGTGGCAATCAATTTGTGCACAGCAAGATCCCATGAGTAACTAGGGTGTTGGTTGAGGTATAAATATCGGCAAAAATACTGGAAAATTTTCTCTAATCTTCGAAACTCTACCTTGGGATCTTTTATCTACAGCCGAGAGGGCTGACAGAGCTTTGGTTCAAGGTCTTATGCGAAAGATCCTTCCTCCAGCAGTGCAGCACTTCCCTCTGTACTGCACTGGAGTGTCGGCCTGAATTACGTGCTCAAGTCTCTGGAGTGGGACTTGAATCATGACTTTCTGATTTGGAGATAAGTGTTGACCACAGAGCTGACACCCATAAGTATAACAAAAACAGAATTACCTGGAAAAACTCAGCAGGTCTGGCAGCATCGGTGGAGAAGAAATCAGTTAACGTTTCGAGCCTTCATGGCCCTTCGGCAGAACTGAAGCATAGTTAGGAGAAAGGAGAAGGTAATTCTGTTTTTGTTTTGGATTTCCAGCATCCGCAGTAGCTTTTAGCTTTTTGTTTTTATACCCATAAGTATAAACTGCTCTGGGCACTGTGCATCAGATAGCAGAAGAAATCAGTGTTTCTGAGACGATGTTACTGAAGTATAAATGTAAAAGGTATACCTCGAATATTTAATTTGGGACAGTAGTACAAGAACCTGAGATTAAAGATGAATTTAGGAATCATATCCTTAATCAACATCTAAACAGATTGACCAATTTTACATTGTTGTTTGTGGGAGTTTGCTGCAAATCGGCTGTTTGTTTCTTATATTACAACAGTGACTACGTTTCAAAAGTACTTAGATAAAAGCAAAAAACTGTGGATGCTGGAAATCCAAAACAAAAATAAAAATACCTGGAAAAACTCAGCAGGTCTGGCAGCATCTGCGGAGAGGAACACAGTTAACGTTTCGCGTCTGTATGATTCTTCAACAGTTCGGTGTTCCTCTCCGCAGGTGCTGCCAGACCTGTTGAGTTTTTCCAGGTATTTTTATTTTTGTTTCAAAAGTACTTCATTGGTTGTAAAGTATGGGAGATGTCCGTTGGTCATTCTTTACACTGTGTTGTGTTATTGGTGCCCCGATCCTTTTCTGTGAGAATCAAGAAGATTCTTGCACAATATCAGGGAACCAGCCTTCTCCCCCAGCAACCCCTAACCCTCTGCTGTTTACCCCCCCCCCCGCCGTTGCTTGGGCTAAATGGGCTGCTCATGAATTTTTTTCATTATCACATATCCCAAACCTCCTAATTTCCCTTCATTTTTGAATAACCTCTCACATTTCATTTCATGGATTGCTGGTGCGTTTTGTGTTAAACAGGATAAATTAAAGATTTCTGGAAGCCTCATGCAGTTAGCTGAAACCCCAGGAAATATGTTTGGCATCTGGAGGTTTTTCTTAGGTTGAAAGAGCTCTAACTATCCATCAGATCAGGGGAAAGGAAATCAATCTGGGGCTACACCTGTGAGAATAAGGTCCAGATTTAGGTTACTGAATTTCCATGAACCACCTGTACAAATGTGGGCCTCTCACTTAACTGAATGCAGCATCAGAGCTCTATAAAGATCCAGCATAACATACCTGTCTTTGTACTCAATGGCTCTGTTTATGAAGCCCAAGATCCCATATTCTTTGATAACTGCCCTTTTGACCTGTCCTGCCACGTTCAAAGATCAATTCTCATTAACCCTGCCAAACCCCCACTCCAACCACGGCCCCTCTGTCCCAGCACACTCTTTAGGACTGCCATCAAGTATTGCCTCTCCCTATTCCTTTTACCACAGTGCATCACCTCACATTCCACTGTATTAAATTCCATCTGTCACTTTTCTACCCATTCTGCTAGCAGTCTATGTGCTGTTGTAGTTGATTGGTATCAGCTTCACTATTTGCCATAACTCCAAGTTCGGTATAATTGGAAAATTTTTAAAGTTTACTCTATATTCCAATATCTAAGTCATTTATATAAATAGCTTCCTAGCACGAACTCTTGGGGAACACCACTGTCTACCATCCTCCAGCCTGAAAAACAACCATTTACCATGATTTGCTGTTTCTCTCGAGTCAATTTTTATCCAAGCTGAGACTGACCCTCCTATTCAATGAACCTCAATTTTGTCAACCAATCTTTTATGTGGCACTTTGTCAACAGCTTTCTTGAAATCCATATAGAGAACATCCACTGCATTCCCTTCATCAACTTTCTCTGTTATTTTCTCAAAGAATTCAATTAGATTAGTCAAACACGACCTACCTTTACAAATCCATACTGGGTCTTAATTAAAACAAACCTCTCCAAGTGCCTGTTAATTTTTTTACCTGGTTATTGTTTCTAAAACCTTATCCACCACTGATGTTAAACTGACCAGCCTATAGTTACTAGAAATATCCTTACAGCCTTTCTTGAACAAGGGCGTCATATTTACCACTTTACAATTCTCCGGCACCTCCCCTGTATCTAGGGAAGGTTGGAAGATTATGGCAAGCCCATCTGCTATCTCCCACCCCCACTTCCCTCAGTAACCTAGGATGCAAGCCATCTGGGCCAGGTGACTTTTCATTCCAAGCATTACTAACTAGCCTTTATAGTGCACCCTGTCTCTCAATTTTCACCCCATCCATTACCTCTACCATCTTTGCTTCCAATGATATTTTGCCAGCAGCATCTTCCTTAGTAAACATCAATACAAAGTACTCATTAAGTATTCTAGCCTTGCTGGCGTTGTGTCTCTAAGCATATATCACCTTCTTTGTCCCTAATAGACCCCACCCCACCTCTTACTACTCGATTACTGTTTACCTGCTGGTAGAAGATTTTTGGGTTCTCTTTAATGTTAACCACCACCTGCAAGTTCCCCTCCAAGTCACACATCATCCTGATTTGGAAATGTATCACTGTTCCTGCACTGTTGTGCCAAAATCCTGAAACTCACTTCCTAACAGCAATGTGGGTGTACTTAGCACCACATGGACTGCAGAAGTTCAAGGTGGCTCATCACCACCTTCTCAAGGGCAATTAGGGATGGGCAATAAATGCTGGACTTGTCAGTGATGCCCACAGCTCATGAATGAATAAAAGAAAACTGAACCAAAGGATTTTAGGAGAGGTTACTAAAAACATGGTTGGTAGTAGATTTTAAGGATCTTAAAGGAGTGTGAGAGAGGTGGAGAGGTTTAAGAAGGAAATCCCTGAGCTTGGTGGCCTAGGTGGCTGCAGGTTTAACCAATGGTGGATGAATAGAGTGGGATTTGCATAAGAGGCTAAAGTTGGGGGAAACACAGAGTTGTTAAAGTTTGGAAAAGAATTCTGGACTGGAGGGAAGGAGAATGGACAGTGAGCCTGATTTGGAAGATGGAACACTCGAATGCTTGAGCTGGGAATTGGAGCTTGGGAAAGTCACAGGTGGGGTGAGGCCACAGAGGGCTTTTTAAAATGAGGTTGAGGATTTTGAAGTCAATACATTGAGAACTGGAGATTGGCAAGGGTGATAGATGAGCAGGTGACATGAGATAGCAGACAGGTGGCAAAGTTTCAAAATAAGTTGGTGTTAGGGTGGCAGGTTGGGTGGCTAACTAGGAGATCCTTTCCTTTGATACAGCCTCACCAAGGATATTGATCCAGTCACCTCCAATTATTATCTCCAGTGCTGTTCCCTCAGCTTAATAAGACTAAAAAGCAAACACCTGCTTTTGTAACTCTTGGTCCAAGATAATGCTGTTTGTGTAAAATAAATAAAATCAGGCCGGGATCTAAATTTGGCAGTTTTTTGCAGCATCTAAAATGTTAACTTTTTTGAATGATTTTAAAACAGAGAGAGAAGAGACTAAAGATTGACCAGATACCAGACAATACTAACATTCAGAGCTAACTATAAACCATAATTGGATTAACTGGGAAACAGACAAAAATGATGAAGAGTTTATCAATCTGCAGTATGGCCTGTGGTTTATCATACAATTGCAGAAAAGTTTACTGTGTAAACGATATATTTGAATGAATGATTTAATAACACAAGCAACAGAAGGATTAAATGTAAAATATAGACCAGCAGAGCAGACACTCTAAATTGTAAATGTTGTTCTGTAAAACTTTGCTGCTTGCTGTATTAGAACTAACTTGAATATCATAAAAAGGTTACTTGCTTTAAACAGTGCTCTTCTTTTGTATCAGGATGAAAACATTGTGAATTGGTAACCCAAGTTAGGTTTTCTACACTATTTAATGTTAACATTAAGATCAATTGCAGGTTGACAATCTAACCCGCATTCTTCCTGTGTTTGCCATCTGTGACGGGAGTGAAATACAGGAAGGATGTGGTTTAATTGTTTTGACTGAATGTAAAAGTAGTCTAGACAGGTAAGGCGAAAACCTCTACGAAGTAGCAGATGATACTCTTGGCTCAACATAAATATCTGAGAGTCTTGCTTCATTTCCCAACAATATGTACAAAATGTAATCGGTTGAACTTCTAAACCATAAATCAAACTGGCAGGAATGCCACCAAAAACTCCTGGAAGCTGATTCAAAATTTTCCAGATGCCGTGCTGTTGACAAATTGTAATTTATTTCCTTCTGTAACTCATCAGGAACTTGAGAGGTATTAATTACTGAAGATCATGTAACAATGTACCTTATTTAGAGCTGTGAAACATTTCAAGAACTTACGGTTTTGGAATTCTGCTGAAAAAGATACATGGTGAATTGAATACCATCAGACCCGAGGTTTAATGCAAGATTCACATTGCTGTGTTGGGAAAAACAACACAAAATTTGGATTATGGAATGACAGTGCTTCAATTTCATAGGGTGCATACTGCACAAGATGATTGTTTTGCACAAGATTATGGATTATTGTCATCTTTGATTCCAATTTAACAAGAATTGATGAGACCGCTGTGTGTAATATTGTCATGTATTATGAACATACAAATTATAAGCAGGAGTAGGCCACTCAGCTTCTCAAGCTTGCTCCACCCTTCGATAAGGTCATGACTGATCTGAATGTAACCTCAATCCCACATTCCTGTCTACATCCCCTCACCCCCCCCCCCCACCCCAATAACCTTTCACCCCCTTGTTAGTCAAGAATCTATCTAGCTCTGCCTTAAAAATATTCAAAGACTCTGCTTCCACCGCCTTTTGAGGAAGAGAGTTCCAAAGACTCTTGATCCTCAGAAAAAAATTCTCTTAAATGAGCGACCCCTTATTATTAAACAGTGACCTCTCATTCTAGATTCTCCCACAAGAGGAAACATAATCTCCACATCCACCCTGCCAAGACCCCTCAAGATTTTAAAGGTTTCAGTCAAGTCGCCTGTTACTCTTCTAAATTCCAGTGGATACAAGCCTAACCTGCCGAGCCTTTCCTCATAAGAAAACCTGCCCATTCCTGGTATTAGTCTAGTAAACCTTCTCTGAACTGCTCCTAATGCATTTCCATGTTTCTTTAAATAAGGAGACCAGTACTATACACAGTATTCCAGATGTGGTCTCACCGGTGCCCTGTATAACTGAAGCATAACCTCCCTACTTTTGTATTCAATTCCCCTCACAATAAAATGATAACATTCTATTAGCTTTGCTAATTACCTGCTGTACGTTTTGTGATTCGTGCACTAGGATACCCAGATCCCTCTGAATCTCAGAGCTCTGCAATCTCTCGCCATTTAGATATAAGCTTTTTTATTCTTCCTACCAAAATGAACGATTTCACATTTGCCCACATTATACTCCATTAGCCAGATCTTTGCCAAAGTGACACTTAACCTAAAACAAAAACAAAAATACCTGGAAAAACTCAGCGGGTCTAGCAGCATTTGCGGAGAGGAACACAGTTAACGTTTCGATTCTGTATGACTCTTCAACAGAGCAGACTCGAAACGTTAACTGTGTTCCTCTCCGCAGATGCTGCCAGACCTGCTGAGTTTTTCCAGGTATTTTTATTTTTGTTTTGGATTTCTAGCATCCGCAGTTTTTTTGCTTTTATGACACTTAACCTATCTGTGTCACTTTGTAGCCTCCTTACATCCTCTTCATAATTTACTTTCCTACCTATCTTGGTTTCGTCAGCAAATTTAGCAACCATTCCTTCGGTCCTTTCATCCAAGTCATTTATATAAATTGTAAAAAGTTGAGGCCCCAGCACTGATCCCTGTGGCACACCACTCGTCACATCCTGCCAACCAGAAAAGACGCATTTATGCCAACTTTCTGCTTTCTGTTAGCTAACCAATCTTCTATCCACGCTGATATGTTACCCTCTACACCATGCGCTTTTATTTTCTGCAATAACTTTTGATGTGGCACTTTATCAAATGCCTTCTGGAATCTTAGTACATCCACTGGTTCCCTTTTATCCACAGCACATGTGACTCCTTCAAAGAACTCCAATAAGTTGGTTAAACATGATTTCTCTTTTACAAAACCATTGTTGACTCTGCCTAATCGCCTTGAGTATAATTTGGGCAGAGCATAGCATCCAGAGATTTGAATAGTAAGGTGGGGCCAAAACAATGTAAAGGAATGATAAAGGCAGTACAAGGGTTGGGACTCTCTAGGGCAGTAGTGTTAGACTTTGGTAGTGCACGTGTCATTGAGGGTTGGAGGTTGGATGCACTCTTAGACAATAATGAGAGGTCTGCCTTGTAAAAGCAAAAGTTGAACTCTCACTCTAAGATCCTACCAGTTGCAATAAGGTATACTGAGGTCTGAAACTAAACACCAGCAAAACAATTCATGTATTTGCATGTTGTTGCCAGTTAGTTTGAGTTATGGTTATAATCTGCAATTTTGCAACAATTTTTAATTTTTTTTCAGAAATAGGCCAGTTCCAGAAAATTGTTGGTGGTTTAATTGAGATAGTCGATCAACTCGCTAAAGAAGCTGAGAATGAAAAGATGAAGGTAATGTTCCTCTAGATAATACTGAAATTTTATACATACTAGGGTACAGTAAGGAAGTGGTAGTGCTATCAGCTTTTCGCTATTAATTCAAACTGTTAATATGGAGCTTTGAACAATCAGACAGCAGGATGATGACACATGATAGCTATGTCCCTTCTAGGAATGTACAAACTTGTGTTTATGCATTTTCTAAACAAAACAAAGCTAGGACAAGATGGTGCCTTTGGGATAACATTAATTGCAGTAATTACTAGTGAAGGCTGATTATAAAATAAGTTGCTCTGTAATAAATACGTATAATGGGGCCAAGTACACAAGTAGCCACCTCGCTGTCTGAAGGTATAAAATTCTTCTAAATAATGTTATGGAGTTGACCACAAATTTAAAGAGCCCTGAGCTGTAATGAGGAGTAGGAATGCTCCCATCATGGAGGAATCTGATGGAGTAAGAGAAAATAACTGGCTCGGTAGAATATTAAAGGTCCCATAAGGTTGTTAATTAATTCTGTTGCCACTTACAGGCTATTGGTGCTCGAAATCTTTTGAAATCAGTTGCTAAGCAAAGAGAAGCCCAACAGCAGCAGCTCCAAGCTTTAATAGCTGAAAAGAAAATGCAGCTTGAAAGGTTTGTCAGAATGTTACATCTTCTACTAATACTAAAGGATTGAACCACTGTCATGGTACTGTTAATGCAACCATTTTTCTGCTGTTATATCATTTTGCTATTAACTGTCCATCAATTCTTATTTTATAGTTAGTAATACTATTGTTCAACTAAGGAGATGATTAAGGCTAAACTGTTTATTGTGCCTTAAGCCATGTGCAAACAATATGGAACTTGGCCTAAAAAGCTGCATCTGCAACAAGTACTCTTTAACTCCTGCAGAATCAAAGATAGCAAAAATGTAAGATGTGTGGCTGGCCATAGTATTTAAAAAAAAAATCAAATTCTCCTTCATTTTAGAATTGCTATACTATTCCAGTGCCAAAGGGATGCCCATTCCCCAGTTTCTGGCCAACTCTCTCAGATTGCTCTGAAGTGCTGGCAGAAGGTGGTATGTGACTTCCACCAACCTAAATTTCTTTTGCTGCCTTCAATTTGAACAGATGTGAGGAATTACAGCAAGCTGAAGTGCTTTTCTTGGCTTCTCTAATTTAGGACTAAATATAACATTTTAGATTAAAATTTTAGTTTTCGCAGAGGTGGCGATAAATAGATCCCCCAACAACTTGTACATTATATAGTGCCATTAACATAGTAAACCATTCCAAGGTGCTTCACGGGAGAGTAAATAGACAAAAAATGCCACCAAGCTAAAGGAAGCACTTGGACAGATGACCAAACACTTGGTTAAAGAGGTAGATTTTAAGGAGGTGGAGCTAAAGAGGTTTGGCGGGGGGAATTCCAGAGTTTAGGTACTAGAAAGCAGAAGGCATGGCTACCAGTGATGGGGTGAGGGAGGTGGAGGTGCACTACAGGCCAGAGTTGTAGGCACTTAAAGTTCTGAGGTTGTAGGGGTGGAGGAGTTTAGAGATAGGGAGGGACAAGATTGGAGAGGTTTGAACCTGAAAATGAGAATGAATTTCATTGTCTACAAATAGGTGGTAATGTACGAAGAGCTGTCTGTAATCTGGAGTTTAGTTGACCGGATTAAGCTTCTCCCTGGCCTTCAAAGTTAATTGGTAAATGCACACAAATTCACTGCACCATTAGATTATGAGGGTTTAGTTCTGAGTTTTAAAAATGAAACTATGTTGTTTCACAGTTTCCCTATGTTTCTTTCTGTGTGACTGCATGAACCCACAGCACTGTGGATGTACTTGCACCACCTTGATTGCATCAGTTCAAGAAGGCGGCTCACCACCACCTTCTCAAGGGCAATTAGGGATGAGCAATGAATGCTGGCCTTGCCAGCAATACTCACATGAATAAAAAAAAGTTGGCCATTTTGTAAGGTAATTCTCAGACAAGTGGAACTGTTATGTGTTTAACAACATATTCTAGGTGACAGGGGCTGTGCAATAAACAAGTAGCGAAGAAGTCATCAGCCTGAGAAAGGTTCTTTTCAAGGACTAATGTAATAAGAGTACCCCAAGTGATTGTTAAGCTGGACAAGAGCCAGGCACAATTCTTTTTTCTTTCCTATCTCACCACACTGGGAAAATCTCAGGCCAGCTGTACTGCCAGATTATTTACAAACTGCTCTGTAAGCTCTTTGACTTGATGCAAAATGTTTTCTCACTCAAACTTTCTTCATGCTTATAACAGAAATAAAGACTTAGATTTTTATTAAAAATCACATTCTGAACTGAGCTTCAGTTATGCTTCCATTTTTTTTGTCTCATTTCCTACTGTTATCACAGGCAATGGATCAACTCACAGAAATGCATAAAGATGCAGCTTTTTTTTCCAGAATAGACCAATAACAAATGTAAAATCACTTGGATAAATGCTACAGCAGGTGCAATGTGTAACACGATCATTCTCTCTGCAGGTACCGGATAGAATACGATGCACTGTCAAAAGTAGAAGCTGAACAAAATGAGTTCATTGATCAGTTCATTCTGCAGAAATGACATGGAAAGGAAAGACACTAATGAAAAACATTTTGGCTGTAATGATGCAGTGAAGTTTGCAGTGATTATTCCATTGTGATACATTCCATCAAAAGTGCTTTCAAATAAGGTGTAATTTTGCATTGCCTTTTCATATTTAATTAATATATATCAAGCTGTTATTTCTATAATACAGGTTTGTATGTGGTTTATTTGAACTACATAAGCAACTTACAGTGCACAATTTTAATACCTACTTTTTTAGGATGACTTTCCTGAAACATCAGAACACGATCATTTCACATGTAAATATTTTGTTAGCCCAAATTATTTTATATATCTTATGTTATTATTCATAATAGTTCCTTCAACTTGTGACAGCACGGTCTACACACTTTTCAGAGTGTCCTTTTGCCAGCATTAATAAAATTGATGTTTGAAGCTGTGCCTTACCCATCACAGCCGTTTCTGGTGTCACTGTGCACTGTATGGTTGCCTATGAAATAAGGAATGCTGTGGAAAGCAAACTTGCAGCAAAACTAGCCAGAACGGTGGCTTGACCTGCTACCCTCAGCAGGAAATATAGACAATATTTGGCACTGGGCTGTGAATCAGTTGACCTCTCAGCCTCTTTGTTTAAATGAGTAACATGGTTTCACTATTGCTAGCTTATCTGGACCTACCTCCTCCTTCCCCACTCCTCAGCACTGCAGAAGTTCTGTGGCTATATTCACAAATAGGGAAAGTGATTTTACGATAACTTCACAAATGTGTGAGGTGTGTACATGTTCTGCCCCTTGTTACTGAATTGTCTTAGTATAAAAGGAGCAGTACAGTGAAAACCAGCACTGCATGTATATCCCTTTATTATTGAACCACATCCGCTCAAAGTAGTTCACTCCAGGTGCTGGATCTGCCTCGGTGTGGTAAATTCTTGGAAACATCCCACTTACAAAGAACAGGAGTAAATTTGATCAATTCCTCTCATGATTAGCCACAAACATATAGGTTTGAGGATCATATTATTATTCTGAATGAAAATTCAGTCTCTTTTATCAAGGTAAGTTATTGGGATAACTACTTCACAGCAATCTCAAAGTTCACTTTTTATTACCTGTTACACTAATGCATATTTAATACATAATAATGCTCCTCTAATGCATATTTAATACATAATAATGCTCCTCTACCTAAAAGATACTGAATAGATTTTGTTTGAGTTTAACCCAGTGGAAACACAGTCCAAGTGACCATTTCAATTGATATTTATATAAATTCAATGAGGTATACTGTGCTCACAAACTAAGCTAAGCACCATCCTCACCTAGGGACCAAAGTATTTCAACAGAATTTTATTTAGCTGTGATTATATGCTACAATAGTATTTGAGATTAATATGAACGCTAAAATGTGTATTTTTCAGTATTTCTCCAATTGTATTACACACTGCAGCTTTACTTGTGGTTGAACAGCTTGCAGCCCATTAAAATGTCTGCTTCTAATTTTTTGCTTTCTACGTTCATATTTTTAAACTAAGCAAAGAGTAGCTGAGTTTAAGTTAGTACTATGAAAGAGCATTCTGCCAATCTGGTTCCATCCATTATACGCATCTGTATCCCAGGACCCAATCAAATGTGTAATGTTTTGCCCCAATCTGAGCCCTTTGCTCAGACTTGGGAATGCTTCAACAAAGTCAGTATTTAATGTGCTAAGTAGCAGTCCATTCCATAACTCTTTCTTTGTCATCACCTCTGGTGGAAGTATGAGTATTGTATCATGGAAACATCATTTGGAAGTCCCCCTCCACGACACACTATCCTGACTTGGATATGTACCACTGCTCCTTCATTTTTGCTGGGTCAAAATTACAGAATGTCCAACTGAACACAACTGTGCCAGCAGCGTAAGAATTGCAGTGTTTCAAGAATAATGCCCATCATTTAAAGATAATTAATTGTAGACAATTAATGCAACCCTCGCCAGTGTCACCCATATCCTAGAAACAATTTTTAAAAAAATAGTTTCCCTGTCCTGCCTTTGCACAAACTTATCCTTTTACCACATCAATCTTGAAATATTTTTGCTAGAGAATTCACTTAACTTCCTTAGCTTCGCTTCATAACTCGATACTTTTTTTGTGCTTAAAAGTACTGTAATACTCAAATATTTTACCTGCCTCTAATAGTATTTTGTTGCCAAGGAACATTGTGAGTGAAATGGTCGTGACTGTAATAAAACGTCAAACAATCTTATTACTAAGATGGAATAAAAGGTTCTCTTTTCTTAAGGAAAGAAAATACTGTTTATTAATAGTGCATTTACTAAGATCATCAGTAACATAATGTGACCTGCCATGTCATGCAGCAAGGTGCAAGTGTACAGGAATCATGGCTGTTCATCCTCCTACTGCCCAGATACAGCAACTTTCTGATCTTACATCATGTGGCTGGCATGCAATTTTTAAGCAATTCTGTTCTTGAACAACTGATTGGGAAACAAAAACTATACAAATAATTCAAATGTTATTGATAAGAGTCAAAATTTTGAACAAATAATTAAGGGCAGAAGTCAGAACATGTTTCTCTAAACAGGGTGATCCAGCAGTTCAATGGGTTGACAAGGAGGGTGGTTGAGGGCAGGAAAATGGGCTCATATAAGACCCTGAGCGCAGGAATCAAAGATGCATTACTGAGTTCAAAAGGGCAAAACCAGAGTGTTAACCCTGTGGTCCTGGGACCCCATGCAGTCTCGGAGCATTGGAAATCTAGCCCTCAAAGTCCAGTCGACTTGGTATGCCTGTATGCTTTGTTTGAACTTACTGAGGCTGGACATTTGGAACAAGTTGGTCTTAGCACTTTTGTCCCATTGATAAATCAGGTGACCAACATATGTTAGTATCAGCAAAACAAGAAAATTAATGGGAACATGGATTTAAACTTTGAGTCCTGAGGTTCCATGGTAAGCACTTGCTTATCTCACAAAGCCAAAAGCTTGAACTTTGTGATCCTGTTAATTTTAACTGAAAATGCTATTAAAAAAAGTAGCCCTCCTGTGATAGTAATCTTCACACATCTTTCATTTCAGTATTACTGAAAAAGGAGACATCGAAGCTTTTTGCTTTTCACTTTTCAATACACTTTGCAAGAACACCAATATGAGGGGAAAAACAACAATTTCTATTGTATGTGAAGAGAGTGCTGATTGGTTGGCAAGTGGACTCTGGTAGAGGTGTTGCCATGGAGAATGCACCAGGGATGCTGACTGACAGTTAACTGCCAAGCATTGTTATTTCCTTATACGTCTTCATGGGCTCCATCCTCCGCTCAAATTCACCTTTGAAATGGAGCTGTCAAATGAACTCCCTTTGACGTACTTGTTGAGAGATCTGCCAGGGGGTTTTCTACCACGATCTACCGCAAGCCTACTTTCACTGTCAATATACGCATTGGAATTCTTACAGTTTCACACACTATAAGATTGGTCTTATCGGCAATCTTGTAAATTGGACCCGAGTTATTTGCTCACCATGCAAGCTCGATGCTGAAATAGGGCGCATCAAAAGCATTGTGCAGGATAAGGGCTACCCCAATCAGGTCATTTCACACTATATATCACGCAAACTCATAACAGGCCTAGGGCTGCCACTTTTGGCCCTGTAAAGTGCCCAGTCTACCTCAGATTACCCTGGAAGGGCAAGGTATCTCAGAAATTTAAGCAACGGGTGAAGCTAGCTGTTTCACGCTGTTACTATGCAGTAGCAATACGAGTGGTATTCGCCACTAACAGGATGCTGCCGTCAAGTCAAAAAGACGCTCTGCCTATCATACAAATGAGTAATGTGGCATATGAATTTCAGTGCCAGTGTGATACTAGGTATGTAGGTCATACATTTCAAAGACTGGCAGATCATGTCAGATAGCATGTGATTCTGCGAGTGGACAACATTTGCTAATTAATGCTCCGTGTGCTAAGAATTACACTGACGACCAATTTAAGATTGTTATTCAGGCTCGCAGTGTGGCGCATTTGCGTGTACTGGAAGCTACATATATTAATACAAAAGTCCCAGTTCTTTGAAGACAGAAAGAATATGTACGTACATTGCACCTGTTTCAGCTGAACAAAATAAGTGACAGCCATTCGCTGACTCATTCCTCAGAGCAATGCCTTGACCAATCAGGATCAAGCTGCCTGGTTTAAATTTCAAATAATGCTTGGCAGTCAACTGTCAGTCACCATCACTAGTGCATTCTCCATGGCAACGCCTCTACCAATCGGAGCCCACTTGCCATCCAATCAGCACTCCCCTCACAGTATAAATTGTTGTTTTCCCCTTATATTAGTATTCTTGCGAAGTGTCCTGATGAGTGCAAGATGAGAAGCTTCAACGTGCCTCTATTTTCAGCAATAGTCAAGTTCTGTACTACCAAACGACTATCTTTCATTTAATTAAAATTTACAATTTCATTACAAACTTGCTGTCAAATTATAAGACAGTAAACCCAAATGGAGCACAGGAAAAAATGGGAAACGTTTCTCAAGTGGAAGTAGTTACCGTCTCTTCTTTTCCTTGTCAGGATTGTACGTTTCACTGAAAAGCATGGTTAGCAGGATCCATACAGGGATTAGTAAGTAGGGAGTGTAAATAGCTAGGAGAGATAAACGTTCTGACATGGTTTTTGGTCCTGGATAAGTTGATGCTGAGAAGTCGTTAAACAGAATATGTGCGAGGATGGGAATAACTGTTGTAGCCACATGCGTGGAGTATATGATAGCAGGGGTCCTTATCCATGAGCAACCTCCTGCATACAAAAGTAATACAAAGCATTAAATTATATCATACTTCACTCTCTGCATTATTCCAGGCACAACCTTTAAAATGCAAAACAGAATGTCACATTGTATAAATTGTAGTTCTTTGAAGTTTGTTTAAAAAAAATTATAGGAACTTAATTTTAGAGACAGTCTTGAAGGGACAGGATATGATTTCATGTCCACAATTTCCCACGCGGTGGGTTAATCTTGGTTTATTATCGTGAGAAAGCACCAGAGAAGGAACCCTTGATAGGTACAAGATGACAGCCACACAAACAGCGGTGACACTAGGGAGCAAACCTGCAGTCTGCTTGAAGTGGTAATGTTTGCATTGCAGGATGGCTGACAGGAAATAGCATAGATTATGAGAGGATGAGACTGATAACCCACCTTCATGGTTTGCCAGATTATGAACATCACTGCTGCCCTTTTCCAAAGCC
Source organism: Cetorhinus maximus (assembly GCF_964194155.1). Lineage (NCBI taxonomy): Eukaryota > Metazoa > Chordata > Chondrichthyes > Lamniformes > Cetorhinidae > Cetorhinus > Cetorhinus maximus. Next base: position 14,703,948 of record NC_135887.1, read on the forward strand.
AGTGTGAGTGACAGGAATGATTTATCATTGTGGGTGAAAGCAAATGACCTCAACCAGGGGTATCTGCAGCAATCCTTCCAATTCAAACAAACACTTTTGTTTCCCAGTGCCTAATGATCATTTTGCTTCACTCTCAGTCACAGTTTGTTTCAGGTTGTATGGTATGATAATGCTAAATCATACAATAGATATACAAAATAAATAGGAAGATAATAGTTGTGACTATTTATCTTGTAGAGCCAATCCCAACAAATTCTGAGGTCCCTAAAGCAAACAGAATATCTTCAGTGATGCCATTTTCTGCCACCTGCCGGATTTCAATCTTCTCTCCACTGTTTTTCCTGGCACAAGTCTATTGAAGAATTCAACTGTCTTAGTACACTGCAAAAGCAAATCTTAAGCAGTTCCTCTACAAAATCTCAAACCCAAGACTAGATTACCGATATTGACTCAATCCCCTTTTTCCTTCTACTGCTGCCCTTTGGTTGCCAGATTCACTGACTACAGTCAATAGGGGAGCCAAATGACCACCTCATAAAGTGCTTCTCTGGTGGGACATGGGCACACGTGCCTCAGAAAGAACTCTCTCTTCCTACTCCTTTCCGTGGAGAAGTAATGGATATTTTATTTTGCCTGTCATCTCCCTCCAGCAACACAGTGGTGATGGGTTTAAGTGAAGGGGACTACATGGAGGAGCAACACGTGGGCTACAGTTAAACTGCACGAATGATGTTCAAGGAAACAGTGATTTGTTGGACCAGGGTTATACTGTCATGCAAACTGGTTGAAACTTAGTAAATCTAAAGTAAGTTAGAGGCCTTGGGATATGTACATGTTATGGCCTTTAGTATGATGATGTCCACATGTTCATACACTTGACACACCAAATCCACATACTAAGGGCCAGAATGGAGGCAGACAAATAAAAAAAATAGCCACGATTTCACACAGCCAAAAGTCCTACCTCCATTTCCACCTTCACCGATCTGGCCGAGGGCTGGGGAGAGCCCAGGCCTCAGATCTGGCCTGTGCCTATTATCACAGTAATTAAATTGTTGAGGACTTATTAAAAAGCCATTGCTTAAAACTTTTCCAGTACTCCCGATGGGGGCTGGCATTTAGCAGCTGTGTCAGGCCAGCTGCATGGAGGCGAGGACCATATCTGGGGGATGTCATGGAAGCAGGAAAAATTTAACAAGATAAATATAAACACTTTTAAAGGTTAAAGCGCTTAACCTTTTGAAGTGAAAGTTGCAGCAGCCCATCACAGGTCAGGGGAGGAGCCAGCATTAAGGACTTTGCCAACTTAGAGGGTTCTCACCCTCCTGGCATCGCATGGGCTTCAGGGCAGTGAGCATATCCGTTTGGACTCCACGTGTGCACCAGGAAGGGTGCAGCTGAAAATGGGTACTGCGCCCTCAGAAATCAAGGCCAGCGGAGATGAGGAGCAGCAGCCTGCACGGAAAGGATGAAACACTGGGCATCAGGAGGCCGGAGGAGAGGGACAAGGGGCATAAAGAAAGAGACACCATTCTTGAGTGCAGGATTTACGAGCGGGGACAAAGATACCTACATTTTTACCTACAACATGGGGGGTAGTGGTGTCTCTAATATAAAATAAAAACAGAAAATGCTGGAAAAACTCAGCAGGTCTGACAGCATCTGTTTCGAGTTGGTATGACCCTTCTTCAGAGCTAAAGAGAAGTAGAAATGTGATGAAACTTATACTGTGTAAGGGGGTGCTGGAGCAGGTGAAACTGGATGGAAGGCCAGTGATAGGTGGGGGCTAAGGTAGAGATTGAGGGTGTCTCTGTCTGATTTTATTCCCCCTCTACTTCAGTGGTGCTGAAGGAAAATTGTTGGACCCTAAAACCTTGCTGAGATTACGTAACTCAATATAGATGTTCAGGTTCCTAATGAACCAGTCATCAGTTCTGACAAAGGGTTTGGAGTTCCCTGTAATGGGCCTTCTGCATTCATCCAGCATTTCCTGCTTTTGTTTCTTTAATGGAGAAGTTAATTTACTAACTAATTCTTGACAGCCCTAACTAATTGCTGTGGGACAGTGGAGAAAAACCGCTAGTGTTGAAGGGTTTCGTATAGGGTGAAGTGACGAAGTGAAGTTGTGCTTGGAATCAAATACCTATTGTGGGTGGTGTACTCTAGTGCAGTGACAGGCTTGAACGCACATTCTCTCCCTCAGGACAGCCTTGGAGATGGCTGCCTTGGCTGTCTGAAATCCACCTCCACTCCTGTCCCCACTAGCTTTAATTTGACAATAAACCATCTCCATTTAAATTAAAAGCTCACTCCTGGGAAAATCTGAAACTCAATTTCCCAGAGGAAGTGGGTTCCTTACACAAAAACAGACCCAAATCCAGCCTTAAATGTGAAAATGAAAACCTAAGAAACTTCTGTTGAACATATAAGATGTGAAATGACAGGGTTTTTTTGCTGCACTACACTCTTGCGGATTGGAAAGAGAACTAGAAGCCCTATAAGCTGATATTTCACTCCTATTTTGAAGCATAATGGAGTCAGATTCCTGACTTTCATGTTGCTGAACCTCAAACATGGCAGCGTTAATCTAGTCCGAGAAGTTTTTCCATATACAGGGCACTGAGTACAAAAGCAAGGAGGTGGTGGTGAACCAATACAAGTCCTGGTTTGGATGTGATCACAGGTGCAGTTTTAGACATTACATTGAAGAAAGGATTTTACAGCCAAGGAACAAGAATAACATAATCACTTGGATCTTTCCCAAAATGAGAAAATACAGTTATGATGAGTGACTTAAAAACAAGGACTTGTTCAGTGGAGTGAGACACTGAAGGGCAAGATCAAAGAGGTATTCAAAATTATGAAAGAGTTTGAGACAGTAAATAGTAAAAGATTATTGGTACTGTTCAGTGAATCTAAGGAGGCATAAATTCAGAATCAGTACTAGAGCAACAGAGGAAGAGGTTTGAAGATCATTTTTCATGTAAAAGATTAATACAGAACCTTTACCACAGGTGATTAACAAAGAAAAGTCAATCACAACATTTAAGAGGGAAATTAAACTGAAATATTAAAAGATACTGCGAACTGGACTGAGGGTAGATAGCTCTGATGGCTGAATGACTTCCATAAATATTGAAATTTCTATCTAGGATTAAGGAAGTATACTGAACATGATGTAATGGGACACAGAAACACATCACAATACAATTATTGCAACAGTAAGGTTCCCTGAAATGTGTCAGCAAAAATAAAATCCTGTTTATTGTTTCACATTTTTCATTTGGTATTAATATGCCACAATAAAACAAAAGCAATCCTCACTACTGCACACATTGTGGGTTTGAGATATAATCCAAAATAAAGGCACAATCCTGATAACATTGCATTAATAATGCAAATGTAGACGTGTGATGGAGCGAGGCAAGACTAAGACCACTTACAAGCATAAATAATTACTGTACTAACCTTTGTAGAAAGCATAAGCTGCAACAGGAAAGAAAGGCATCTGCAGCAATGCTTCACAAAGAATGAATGCTTTGAACCATGCTGGAGGGTCCATAATCATTGGGTCTTTGAACCGAGCTGCATACCATTTTAATAACCCTTGCAGCTGAGGAAAGAAATAGTATTAAAAAATAAATTTAACATTTTTTAGAAGTTTGTTTAAATGTAATTAAAGCCTTTCTTATGCATTCCACATTCAGCGTCATTATTAGGTATTATTGTACCATCTGCTAAAAAGGGCATCCGAATAATGCAACAATGCCCTGAAGTTTCCTAAAAAGCAGGGTCAGGCTTGTTATGACGCAGCAGTTGGTAAAGGCTGTTATTTAAAATCCCAGAGGGAAACTTTAAACAACTGTCAGAACATATATTTTCAATTGGTATGTTTGAAATGCAGCTCTAAATTCAGGAATAAGACCACCAGTTCTCAAGAGGTTTTTATATCAAACTACATGAGACATTTATCAATTTACACAAGTTAAACATGTACGCACGGGTACAAATTACAAACAACATAGCTTTTTAACTAATTCCCAAACTAATCTCCACTAAGGCAACAACAACCTATAGACTTTAAGCAGACACCAAGCAAAGCATTTTCACCTTACAGATTTAAAATGAGGTTCCTTTCACTTTGGTTCCTTTGCAGACAGTTGTAGGCTTACAGCTTACTTTGACGTTACATGCCTCTGCCCTGCACACACAAAACTGCCTTCTATTATACCCAGCACTTCTCTTTGAATGTAAATTCTCATTGTATCATCAGGCTCTTTGAACTCCACCTCTTCTAACAATAAAACCCCTTTCCTAGTACCAATTTTATTAGTAATATAAACATTGATTGGTGTTTCCTAGCTAGGTGCAAGATTTCACTCCCCTTCATGAATGCTCTACTGAACAAAATGCAAACGTACCCTTAACCTCCTGTTTACATCTCAAAACTACTGTACATCAAAACACCCAGACTAGTTGGCTTTAATCCAATTAAAACACACACAGACACACCCACAGACTAAAACTCTATTTTTTTTTTTAAATTCCAATAATATTATACACATTAAAAACTTCATGACAGGCTCTTCATCTTTTTCTTTTGTTTAGCTGGGTATAGAGCAACAACTATAATTTTATATCAAGGTGGCCATGCCAGGATAAGAGTGGAAGATGGCAGCCTTCAAGTGGCCCACTCTGTTAAGTGAGAAGTCACTACAAATGCCATCAACCCTGTGACCAAACATCGACCAACAATCTCCCAATCTTCAGAGCAATAACTAAAGGCTCTTAATTAGCCCACCAGATAAGATCAGTACATTATAAGGACTTCAGAATTGCACCAAGTTGAGCACCGGCATACAGTAAACTGCTCAAATATTATAAAATGTTGAGATATCCTTGGCTACTGTGCAGTCAGTGTGTGAAGGATTCACATTAGATAATGTGCAGTGAGAGTGTAGGGGAGTTCCCTTGGATACTGTGTTGGGTGAGGATGTAGTGGAATTTCCTTGGATACGGTATGCAGTGAGAGTGGAGTGTCTGTGGATACTGTGTGCAGTGACAGTGTTGTAGAATTTCCTTGGATCGTGTGTGCAGTGACAGTGTAGTGGAGTTTCCTTGGATACTGTGTGCAGTGAGGGTGTGGTGGAGTTTCCTTGGATACTGTGTGCTGTGAGGGTGTGGTGGACTTTCCTTGGATACTGTGTGCTGTGAGGGTGTAGTGAAGTTCCCTTGGATACTGTGTGCAGTGAGAGTGGAGTGTCTGTGGATACTGTGCACAGTGACAGTGTTGTGGAATTTCCTTGGATACTGTGTACAGTGACAGTGTAGTGGAGTTTCCTTGGTTAGTGTGTGCAGTGAGAGTGTAGTGGAGTTTCCTTGGATACTGTGTGCAGTGACAGTGTTATGGGATTTCCTTGGGTACTGTGTGCAGTGAGGGTGTAGTGGAGTTCCTTTGGATACCATGTGCAGTGAGGGTGTAGCGGAGTTTCCTTGGATACTGGGTGTAGTAGAGTTCCCTTGGATACCGTGTGCAGTGAGGGTGTAGTGGAGTTTCCTTGGATACCGTGTGCAGTGAGGGTGTAGTGGAGTTTCCTTGGATACCGTGTGCAGTGAGGGTGTAGTGGAGTTTCCTTGGATACCGTGTGCAGTGAGGGTGTAGTGGAGTTTCCTTGGATACCGTGTGCAGTGTGATTGTGAAGAAATTTTCTTTAACACCGAGCTGCGTGCCTCTGAAGGGGCTTCTTTAGATGCAGGAGAAGGGCAAAACAAGTGGTTCAGACAAACTAAAAATGTCTGTATATTCAACAATGATTCCATTCTCATGAGATAGGCAATATCCTAGGTTGCCCACTGGTCACTTTGTGAAAATTTGGTGGTCACCACGTGATCATGCTCTAAGGTTACTTCAGGCCGCACTGGGGATCACAATGGAAACAGGCCAATTCTCCGAACCAACTCAGACTCGGTACATTTAAGGTAATTAGGATATGTCTTAGTTCTGGCAATAGACCTACAGAGGTCTCTACTGACATTGAAACTTATCAGACAGCCCGAATTCACCAATTGCCCAGTGCTGCTACTTGCACATCTTTAAAAGCACCATCTTTTAGGTACCTCCCCAACAGTGCATTGGCAGTCATCTGCCCATTTTCATATTGTATAATTGTTGCTGCATTGGGTATCACAGCAACATTGAAAGTGTCAAGCAGTCCACTGACAGCTTCTTGTCACTTAATTCAAATTGTCCTAAAACATGCCAAATTGTTGTTTTACTCCAATTCCTTAATAAGTACTCGACGATTAAATAAAGACCTTTATTTACTTAGCACCTTTCATAACCATTGGACATCTCAAAGCGCTTTCCAACCAATGAAGTACTTTTGAAGTCTTGTCGCTGTTGCAATGTAAGGAATGCGGCAATGAATTTGTGCAAGTTCCCCCATAAACAGCAATTTGATAATGACTAGTCTGTTTTTGTGATGTTGATTGAGAGATAAATATTGGCCAGGACACCGGCGATATCTCCCCTGCTCTTTTTCGAAATAGTGCCATGGGATCCTCTATGTCCACCTGAGAGGGCAGATGTGCCTTGGTTTAATGTCTCATCTGAAAGATGGCACCTCCGGCAGTGCGGCACTCCCTCAGTATTGCATTTGAGTGTCAACCTTGATTTTTGTGCTCAGGCCTCGGAGTGGGACTGGAAAAAAGTGTCAACTGGAATACCAGAGCCACAGTGTATAGTATAAAAGCAAAAGGAGATCGTACAACAATCGATCCCCTGCTAACTACGGGGTTTGCTGGATACCCGCACATTAACTGAATGTGCAAAGCAGGTTTGGACTAAAACTAAGCGCAACTAATGATGGCCATTGGGACCCAACTCCACAATTTTTGTGAACCAGATCCCAGACTGGTGGCTCGGAGGTTGGTGGATTCACACACCACAATGCATGACACTGCAGCCCCGTGACACTCAAATACACACGCTCTGTGCAATGATAACCAGTATGGTGGAAACTGGTCCAATAAGAACTGGTGCAACAGAAAGCGATTCGAACCTGTACAATGGGAACTGGTCCAATAGAAACAGGTTCAACGGAAACTGATCCAATGGGAACTGGGGCAATAGAAGTGAGTCCAATAGGAACCCAGTTCAACTAGAAACAGTTTAGTTGGAATCAATCTAATGAAAACAGTTCAATAGGAACTGGCCCACCCATACTTCAAGTATTCCTTTCAATACTGTACCCCTGAGGTTAATAAAAGCAAAATATAGAAAACTGAAATTAACAACAAAGTGCTGGAAGAACTCAGCAGGTTTGGCAGCATCTGCGGAGACAGAAACAGTTAAGACCAATACGACTGGTCTTCAGAAGAAGTCATATTGGACTCGAAACGTTAATGCTGTTCTTCTCTCCACAGATGCTGCCAGACCGGCTAAGTCTTTCCAGCACTTCCTGTTTTTATTGCCTCTGAGGGTTAATGATGTCTAGGGATTGGTGAATACAAATTCATCAAGTCATTACTGAGGAGGAAGTGGGAGCCGCAGTGCCCGAGTGAGAGACATGAATCCTCCCCAGCGCACACTTTCCCTGCTGCATCTCTCCACAGCACAAGAGCCGACCCTGGGCTGGGAGCAGAGGGAGAGAATGGGGGGACCCCCTACCCCTGCTCCCCGGAGCAATGGTTACAAACACTCACCGCGGGCGGGTACAAGTCCTTGGGTAACAGAGCCTGCAGGTCGATGGCTAAAGTGATGGGAATGTGTGTGAAGAAATAAAAGAAGAAACTCCACTCGAGCAGACGTCTGCAGGAAACCATGCTTTCCCCCCTCCGCTACTATAGCGGTTCGATACTGGGATTGGTGCACGAAATGTCGCCCCACATCGGCCACTCGCAATTTGGGAAGCGATTGGTTCACGAGATAAAGGCGGAGAAATGCAGAGTGAGCTAAACTCGAATTGCGCAAGGTTAATATACTTTATTTTGCTAAATCAAGCCTTTAAAATTAAGCATGTATAGCCTCAGTGTCCCCCCCAGTGAGAGAGATTCTGAACTAGGGTTAACCCTCCAGGATCTGTCAAATATCGTTTTGATAGTCGGCCCTGTGAAGTGCCTTGGGACATTTTACTGAGTTAAAGGCGCTATATAAATGCAAGTTTTTATTCTCTAGGAGTTAAAGAGGGAATTTAAAAAATGCTGAGTAACTCAGGAGAAAAAAATTCATTGGGATATTAAATTAAATCGACAGTTTTAATTTTATTTTAATGTTTTTGGTTGTTACTAAAATATTAGAGATCTGGGAAAATAAATGCTATTTGACTGGGCGAGGCTGCTGGGAGCATCCGATTAGACTATGTCCAGCCAGAGTTGATAACCCTATTAGGGAAGCAGTCTGAAATCAAAGCAGAAAATGCTGGAAATACTCAGCAGGTCCAGGCAGCATCTGTGGAGAGAGAAACAGAGTTAATGTTTCAGGTTGATGACCTTTCAGCAGCACAGACCTGTTCTGGTTCAAGCTTTCCAGAGAGTGTGGTGGAAGCGGTTGCAGGGATGGGTTCCCACCTTTTAGCCATGTCTAGGTGCCCTTAGTGACATCATCCAGAGGCACAGGGTCATTTTTCACATTTACGTTGACAATATCTAGCACTATCTGCCCGACACTCTTCTCACCCTCTGACTGACCCCTCACTCCTGTCAGACTGATTCCCTGAATCCATTTCTGGGCAAATTACAATTTTCTCCAGTTGAACACTGATCCCACCACAAACCTATTCTTTGCCCATTCTTCAAACTGAACCTTCCTATTCTCAATTTTAGCTTTAAACACCAGATCATGACTATTACCGAAAATACAACAACGTTGTTCAGCTTTGCTCCCATCAACATAAACCAGAATTGGCAGCAGCTCTTTCAGCTGCCTGAGACCAAGAGGAAGGATTTTCCCTGCGGGCTTCTGAACTCTTGCTGTCAGGCTCAAGTGTTGGTTGGAAACCTGCAATGTGAGAGTAACAGCCACTCAAAGCGACTGGTTAATGGGCAGAGGGTGGTCTCGCTGTCCAATTAAGGATGGCGGGTGGGCGGGCTCTCAGAGCTGGAGGGCCAATCAAGAGGCCTCTCAATTTGAAAACAGCAGCAGGAATGCCATGGTAGGTAAGTGAGGGAGAGGGCACTTCAAAATACAGGCACGCTGCCTCCGATTTGTTCAAGGTTTAAAAGAATATTACTTTTGCAGAGGTGGGAGGAGGGTGACCTCTCTACAGGGTGGCCTATGGCCACTGCAGGGAGGGCTTCTAGAATATTGTGGGAAAGGTCTTTGCTCACGTTGCTCTAACCAAATTGCAGATCCTGGTGTCAGACATCTACCCTCCTGAGTCTCAGTGCAGCTTTAGAGCTGGCAGGTCAACAGTTGACATTATTTTCTCACTTTGGCAGTCTCAGGGGGAGTGCCGCAAACAGCACAGACTATTCTACATTGCTTAATAGGCCTCACCAAAGCTCTTTGACCTTGTCAACAGAGACTGACAATCAGCGTCAGGAAGATCAAAGTTATGGGCCAGGACGTAGAGACTCCACCTTCCATCAACATTGACAACCTCACTCTGGGGGTCATTGACAGCTTCACATACCTTAGATCAACAATTATCAGCAACCTGTCCCTTGATGCCAAAATCAGCCAAGGCCACAGATGTCATGTCAAAGTTGAGAAGTCGAGTGTGGATCAACGGCAAACTAACCAAAAATACAAAGCTCCGTGTGTACCAGGCTTGTGATCTCAGCACCCTTCTTTACAGTAGCGAAGCATGGACAACTTATGCAAGCCAAGAAAAGCAGCTGAACTTTTCCACCTCTGCTGTCTCAGAACATTGGGCATTTCCTGGCAAGACAGAATGCCGATAATGGAAGTACACCAGCACCAGCGGGCAGGGATCCCCAGCATGTTTGCCCTCTTGAGTCAGTTGGCTGGGTCATGTGGTGTTGGTAGTTTTAAAATCAATAATTTTAGTGTGACTTGACCATTTTGTGGCCTAATTCAATATGTTATTTAAATACAGTAAACTAACATGGTCAAGAAAACATTTTGAATTAATCCAGGAGACATTTTTTTAAAATAACCAATTACGGCATTATTTGGAACCAGCCAGGGATGATAGGACAAGTAGTGAGCCCCAATTGTGAGACAGTTGAAGAATAAGTAATTAATCAATTGATACATTGGTAAAGGCTGCAATATAACCTGTAACAGAAGGAATGTAATGTTTTATGTTTCATAATTAACACTTAATATTCAATTAGTATATTTAAAATCATGAGAAATGTAAAATTATGTTTCTCAAACCAGTCTGGAAAGATAAGGCGTGCTAAAGCCAAAGCCTTCATAGCCTTGGGGATTTACATTAAGATGGGTAAAGAATGAGGCATTATTCAAGTATGCAACGTTTTCAGTAGCCCCATTGTATTACTATATGAGAAGATGGTCACAGGTTTCAGGAACCAATTATAAATCAGCAGACGGTTAAGTCAACAGTTAGGCTAACTCGAGATAAGAAAATATGAGCTGAGGGTATAAAAATGAAGGTTTCAGGAAGCCATTTTGTTAGCATGTTATCCACGTACTGAGCGATCAGGGAGTTATCATCATTCCACACCTTTGGCTTGATCACCCAAGGAAACCGAGAGAAATCTATTTAGTTGTTAAGTTAAACTTTTTTCCTTTTACTGTTAATTGAAACTTTGTCTTCTATCTTTTTAACTTGTTACCTTTCTACCTTTTAATTGTCAATAAATCTTTTGAATTTACCATCTGAAGTATTCAGTCTTCCCTGATGGTTAAGTCTAGTGTGAATTAAATGACCTATTAGATAATTCACAATTGGGGATTTATTCCAATTATTATAGATTAGAATGCATTGCCAGGACATCACAATGTGTGCTGTGTTGAAACATACTTCTACCTGTGTGTTGTTCCCTGTGATCACACAGCAATAGCATTACTGGCACCCATCCGTCTTGGAAGAGGATGGACTTTGCCCAAGAGCAAAGCAAAGCACCTCATGTGAGCACAGAAACGTTATGTCCTGGCAATGCATTCCAATCTATAATAATCTATAAAGTATATTCAGTTGGGTATGCAGAGTGGTTTGTTGTATTTTTTAAACTTGTGGCAGGTATGGCAGCTAGCCGAATATGATTTATTGCAAATGAGTTGCACCCCCTAAATCAAATTCAACAGTGAGCTGAATGGATGGTGGCCACATCTCCAAAGACATCCTCAATCGCGAGCCTGCTACTGGCATGAGACCAACAGGTCACCCACATCTGTGATACTAGGATGTCTGCAATCAAGTTGACTGGGATCAGAGTCGATGCATGGGAAGTCCTCGCTGCTGATCGGAGTGCCTGGAGACAAGCAGTCAGGAAGAACATGGAAAAAGCAGGGGGGAAAAGAAATGAACATATGGTGGAAAAGAGAGAAAAAAGAAAAAAACATCAGTCTTGGGCCAACGCTATTCATCTGTGCGGAAAGGACTGCCACTCACGAATCAGCCTCTACAGCCACAACAGATGACGTTGAATACAGAAGTGACATATAACCTGAGCATAGGCCATTGTCTCCCAAGATGGATGGATTCCAATAGCGCTATCACTGTGTGATCACAGGGAATAACACACAGATGGAAGTATGTTTCAACAGCACACGTTGTGATAAAGAGCAAAGCAAAGCACCAAAATGTTATGTCCTGGTAATACATTCCAATCCATAACAATCTATAAAGTATATTCAGTAGGGTATGCAGGGTGGTTTATTCTATCTTTTTAAACTTGTGGCAGGTATGAGCTCGCCGAATCAAATTGTTAATAGGTTGGGAGCAGCATTTGAGAATGTCACCAGAAATGAATTGTGATTAGCAGTGAAAAAAAAATTAACTCAGAAATTCATTCATTTAATCATAGAGACTTTCAGAACTGCAAATAACTCAAGTTAACTTCAGTAAATCCTCAACAAGTCTTAGTGGCAATAGTTCACATACACTGTTTTTATTATCTCACAAATTCCAGTCTTAGTTTAGCCAGTGCCAAGGGTTTCTGGCATCAGATATTAAAAGAAGTTGTACTGTCTCATAAAATAAAAATCTTTTTGTTCAATATGACAACCGATCTACCGATATCCAACATGATCCCAGTCAACTTGAAGTCTTCGCTTGCAGACATCCTTGTATCACACATGTGGGTGACCTGTTAGTTTCATGCCGATAGCAGGCTTGCCATTGCGGATGACTTTGGGGATGTGGCCATTATCTGTTCGGCTCATTGTTGAATTTATGGGGTACAACTCGTTTGCATTAAATCATGTTTGGCTGGCTGCCATAAGTTTAAAAAAATACAACAAACCACCCTGCCTACCCGACTGAATATATTTTATAGATTTAGCTCCGAAGAGGAGTCATACAGACTTGAAACGTTAACTCTGTTTCTCTCTCCACAGATGCTGCCAGACCTGCTGAGTTTTTCTAGCATTTTCTATTTTTATTCAGATTTCCAGCATCCGCAGTATTTTGCTTTTATGAAAAATGCTTGTATGTGTGACATCTCTCAGAAACACCTGTGTTGTTATGTAGATAAATACAACAATTGTTTTGCTCATGGTAAGGTTCCACAAACAATAATTGAACAACATTGAATTTGCTTTGTTTGGTGATGTTGGTTACGGGAGGAATATTAGGTGGGATTACAGGGAGACTGGAGTTTGGGTGTAATTACTGTCTATCCAGCGAGTGCTATTCTTCACTCAGGAGATGATGCTGTCCCTTCTAGTTTTATAAAAACAATATTCAAGAATGCCTGTCATTCTTGCTTCAGATGTAGTACTGTCACCTCCGTCAGCCGGTTAAGGAACAGCATTTATATTTTGCCTTTCACTAGGACACGGCCCATGTTTGAATTGTAATCACTGTTGTTCTGTATGCAAATGTGGCAGGCAATTTATCCAGTCCACAGTGATGAAATGTCAAACTGCTTTAGCAGTGTTGGTTAGAGGTCAACACTGGCCAAAACTCCCCTGCTCTTTGAATACTGCCATAGGTTCTTTTTTAATACACATGAGCGGGCAGATAGGGCCATGCAGCGCTCCCAGTGTTGCACTGAAGTGTCAGTAGTCTAGATAAGAAACAGTTTCAGAAATAGAGTTTCTACATTGTAATTAACTTTTGTAAGACTTTTTGGGCCAAAGACAGAATTCTCCGGAGATGACCGAGAACCAGCATCTCAGGAAACTGCGACTAGCCAGGCAGATGGTGACGGAAATCTGGCGCTCTTGTCGAAGACCTTGCATCTTGCAACACTGGTCACCATGCCCTGCTATTGGCTGTCAAAGTTACTGTGGCCTTGAACTTCTTCACTTCTGTCTCCTTCCAAGAATCAACTATGTGACATCTCACAAGCAGCTGCACACCACTGCAGGTCACTGATGCCCTCTTTGCCAGGGCTAGACAGCACATTCATTTAACGACAAACAAGGCCTCACAGGAACTAAGGGCAGCGGGTTTTGCCACTATCATTGGATCTCCCAAGGTGCAGAGCATCATCAATTGCACTGGTGTAGTCATCAAGGCACCCAGTAACCAGCTAGTGAGATCCATCAACAGGAAGGGCTTCCACTCCCTCAAAACCCAACAGGTCTGCAACCACAAAAAGAACTTCCTCCATGCTCATGCTCGCTTTCTTGGCAGCTGCTAGGATTCCTTCATCCTCTGTTAGTTCAGGCTGCCTCAGATCTTCTGTCCAGCCCCCAAACTGCGTGGATAGATTCTAGGGGACAACAGATGGTTACTGACCCCTATACTGGAGCCTCAGGCAGAAGCACAGAGCTGATTCAACCAATGCCACCTGCTCATCAGGACAATCATTGAGCAGGCCATCAGGCTTTTGAAGATGTGATTTTGGTGCCTAAAATGGTCAGATGGTGCCCTCTAATAACTTCCTGCAAGGGTCTCGGTCATTGTCGTGGTCTGCTGCATTGTGTTCCAGGGAGATGTGGACCAAGGTGAGAGGAGACAACTCATTGGGGGAGGGGCAGAACATAACAGGAGGAGGAGGGATTGGATACTGAAAAGAGAATGTTACGACTAATCCCTGGGTGAGGTCCCCCGATTTGTTAATTTCCCAAACAGGACCCCAATTTTGTTATGCTCCCGGGTAAGAAAGAACGAGCTGGTTCCCCTTCTTTATTCAACCCCCTTGGTTGGTCGCAATGAGGTTAATTTAAAAGGGATCCCTTCCCTCCATTGATACCTTTTCCCAGTCCAAATGTATTTACGTTTTAGAAGGAGCCAATTTAACCAGGCTTTCTTGAGTCAAAGAAAGAGTAAGTTTAATAGTTACTAATAGCAGAGAAAAATAATAAAGCGCAACACACATACACACAGATCAGAAATGAGAAGTTAAGAGTCCAAATAAAAGCTTTAAAAAGATATGAATCAGCTGTTGGCTTGTCTGTGAGGTGTAGATGATGGTATATTGTGGCCACTAAGTTGAGCGGACTTTGGCGGTTTTGTAGTTGGTTTGGAGACACTTGGTTCTGCAGGGTAGCTGAAAGGCTGTCCTATTTCCTTTAGATTGTGGCTTTGAGGTTTGTCTCCAGCAACAAAGAGAGAGAGAGAAATCCTTTTGCCTGCAAGCTGCAGTGGGAGGTGGGGGGGGGGGGTGACTCTTGTTCTTCTGCTTGCTGTCACACACCCACCAGCATACAAGCTTTTTAACCCATTTTTTTTCCTGTGTATTCCAGAAGAGGAAATGGTTGTCTTACATTCATGTCAGAACTATTTACACATTCTGAGATATAAATCAATGGGAGATAGATTTTTGGGTGACTGTTGAAACGTACAAATCAGTCTTTTGTCTCCGCAACCACAGGAGATTAAAGTTCAGTGTTTTGCATCTTTCTTATCTCCCTTTCAAGTGTCTCTGCTTGAAGAAGGCCATGACACCTTTTCAGGTGCGACATTCCATATTCTCTCAGGACAGGCCAGGTCAGTATAACCCACATAGGAATTTTCCAGGAAATGGTCACCTTACATTATCAGCCATCTTTTGCTTAGTGTCCTTGTTTGTATTTCTTTAAAAATGCACAAATCTTTCTTAAAAAGTTGACTATGCCTGAAGTAATTTGTGGCTGTAATCTGCTTTTCATGACAATAGATGCCCCTGCTGCATGGCAAGGTGCCCTGCTCCTGCCACCTGCTGGGAAGAGGACCCCTTCCCCCTCAAGGCCTCCAGTTTTAGATCCAGTTTGGTATTGATGAATCGAGGGTCTACCCTGCCCTCGGTGCCGGCCTCTGGCTTCTCTGTGACATCTCGCTTCCCTCTAATGCTGTGGAAGCTTTTGTCACAAGCCGCAGATCTCTCCCCGGACAACCAGCAGCCGCAGTGATGGCTGCCTTTGGGTGTCCTACATTTCATCAGATCTATATCCATTCCCACTCCCCCCACAGGACAGAAAACCAGTCTTCACATCCATGGAGACCCTGTGAAATCTGAACTTTAATTGGCTTCCCACCAGAGATGGGTTTCCAACCCAAAAACAGACCAGGCTCCTGTTTTCCACCTCGATAGTGGAAATTCAGCCCTTTGTGTTTAATAAGTGCTGAGTGTTAGAAATTCAAATAAGCAAGAATGTTGTACAAGAGAAAAAAAAATGACACAATTAAAATACAGCTGTATATGCAAGTGTACCACTTTAAAATAATATGTGTTGATAAGAAGTTCCCAAATTTTTAAAGTTCTAATATACCTTGCTAAATCAACAAGGTGAATTTCATTTTTCACCAACTCCATAACTGTGCATGACCCCTGAGCCTGTAGCTTCAGTGATACAGTTGCTGTGTCCGAGTGATGGAGGAAACACTCCCTGTTGCAAAGGACATTTTTCTCCACTAACTGCTGTTAGAAAATGACTGCGAGTGTGAACACCAGTAAGACTAATGACAGCGCTGTCATAGCAAAAAACAAATAAAATTGAGCAAAATCACCACAGAAATTACATTACATATTGTCATCCATTTTGGACTGTCTGTTCAAGTGTTTGACACTGAAACCATATTGGTTATAGTCATATGACTATTTGTCAGAGAGAAAATTTAATACATTACAGTACTTACTCAGTAGTTTACAAATTACAGTTGAGAATTATATTGTCTAATGTCCTCTGGGTAGAAGGCACAACTTATTCCACATATTGCCTATACACGTATGCTCATTCACCTGCCTGCTGCCCACCATGGGTCTTCTACACCAAGAGACCCCCAAACCTCCTAAAAACCGGAACTGCAGCAAAATTGATCCATTCGTGGTGATGGCACATACATGTCCAGGCACATGCCTTAGGCCCTGCTTGTCATACAGCCTTAGCACAGACTTTTTCTGTTCCTACAGTTCATATTTTCAAGGTCCATAAGGTGAGCCAATGAGAATTCTAACTGGAAATAAAACCTAGGTTCAACATTATTTGTTTCCCTAAAGGAGGAAAGAGAGGAGAAAGAGCACAATAGTTTCACAACTTAACATTAAACAGCAATATAGCAAAGCTTAATACTGAAAAATAGTAGAAGGGGATTATATTTCAACCAATAACAAAGAGTTCTTGGCATGCATCAGTCAGAGAATAGACATAAAATATAATAATGTAGATATAACGTAATTTGCAATAATAGGATATGTCATTCAGTTTGAGAGTCTAAAAGCAGCGTATTTTGAAGAACAACAGTTCCAGCAAAAGCTTGAGTCATTTAACTCTTTTAAGGCTGGTCCCTGTAAGTCCTCTCCTAAGCCTATATTTCTTACAGTACATATAAAATGACAATAAAGAATCATGAGGCTGTGATTTAAGTTCAGAATACAGACCATATTAAGCTATTTGATCTTCCTGAACATAATTCACAAAGTTTTATTTAAAAAAAACTAGGTTTTGTAATATACACTCTAATCACTGTGCTGCTTATAATTCTAAATATTACTTGAATGCCTGTGAGGAGCTGGAGCAGAATTTTTTTTGACCGGCCTTCTGAATTGGCTACTAGACTATTAATTTCCCTTTCCCAGGAGGTCAGGAAGGAGGAGGAGGGCTGGTACAAGGTGAACAAAAATACGGTGAATATAAATGGACCCTGATAGCCTTTCTCAGCTTTGTTACATAACATAGATAGATTTCTGGACTCTAAAGGCATGAAGGGATTTAGGGAGAGAGTGGGAGTATGGCGTTGAGATAGAGGATCAGCCATGATCATGTTGAATGGCAGAGTAGGCTCGAAATGACCTACTCCTGCTCATATTTTCTATGTTTCTATAGTTATATATATATATATATATATATATATATCACATAGATGAACTTTTGATATTTGCAGTGATAGGTTCTAAATCTAATATTAACCACTAGGGGTAGCTAGTATTACACAGCCACTGTGACTGTCCTTTGTTTAAACAGGTCTTGCTGAGATCATTCTTTAGAAATTTGTTAGAAATCTGAGTCCATTTAAAAAAAAAATCACCTATCCTTTTTTACAAAAGATTAATAAAGGGTCTTTTCTTCACTTAGGTACAAGACTACTGTTATGTGTTATTTTGATAGATTTGTTAGAGATGTTAAAAATCGTGAGGGATCTTGACAGAGTAGATGGAAACTGTTCCCTTTGGCAGAAGGTGTCAAGCACCAGAGGACACACATTTAAGGTGATTAGCAAAAGAAGCAAAGAAGACATGAGAAAACGCTTTTATACACAGCAATTGCTCAGGATCTGGAATGCACTGCCTGAGGAGGTTGGTGAAGGCAATTACAATTGTGGCTTTCAAAAGGAAATCGGATAAGCACCTGCAGGAAAATATATGCAGGGTTATGGGAAAAGGGCAAGGGAGTGGGACTAGCTGAATTGCATTTGCAGAGAGCCAGCATGTACTCAATGGGCCAAATGGTCTCCTCCTGTGCTGTAACCATTCTATGATTCTCTGTAGCCTCCACCATTTTAGGTTATACTTTATAATTTATGAGTACTCCCCATACCATGTATTTGATTACATACAAATACTTACATTGTATTCTGTAGAAAACATCTTGAAGGTTGCTTGGGACCTTCTTGGACCAATTTTATCAATGTATGACACATCACTAATATGTCCTTACATTTAGCTCTACTAATTCTCTTGAAAGCAGGTCACGCACTGTTCAGCGAACCCTCCCACTCGCAGGGTCAAGGTTAATAGAAGACGTTAAACAAAGAATTAGCACCACATCACATTGTATATCAGTTAATTTAGATGCAGAAAAAGTTGACTGGAAATTACAGGTAGTGGGTTCCAGAGAATAAAAGCTTGATTCATATCAGATGAGCATTGTACTGCCCACATTTGCAGTTGCCCTGTCACTGACTGCTAAAGAATTTTAATTTTTCCAAGCTGAGCTCAGCTGGGGCAGCAGTGGAGTCAACACAATTGGTATCAACATCTGGTTGGGGACAGTGGGGAGGAGGAGGAGGAGGAATTGGGGGAGGAAGGAGAGGATTGATGGGGCAAGTGAAGAAGGTAGAGGGAAATGGGGGAAGGGGAGGAAGGGAACAGAAGGGGGAATGCAGGATCAGCCGGAATATTCCTTTAGAGGGGACCTGATCCACTGAAACTGATTTGAAATCAGAAGTTAACAAACTAAGTTAAGAAACTGGAATCAGGGGAAGTTTTTGCAAACTGCCTAAGCAGTGCCCACCGATCCCAGTCAGCACCCAGCGAACCATTAGGCATTTTCAAGTTATTCTTAAGCCTTGAAATGTGGGTCACTTCATTTTGGAAAAGCAACAGCATCCATGGTACAATAGCCCAGCAAGAATCGAGCGAGGAGCTGGGGATTCTCTTTAGAGTGATATAGCACTGAAGGAAGCCACTTAGCCAATTGTGCCTGTGCTGGCTGCTTTGGATGGGCTATCCAATTAGTCCTCCTTCTCTGCACTTTGGCTATAGCTCTACTAATGTTTCCTTTAACTTCCCCCATTATTTAGTGCTAGCAACCCAAATTGAACATTTAGGGGTGCACTCACCTATTAAGAAAAGTATGTAGATCACAAACACAAAATGATGAAGAACATCAAAGTATATCCACCCTAATAAAATCATTACTTTTTTTTATGTAAAGTAATCTCTAGGTTCTGAATTTTTAGTTTATAGAGTGGCACTCCAACTTCTAGCTCCAAGTAACAATTCATTTTTATATGCACAGTAAAAATATTTTTCAAGGTGGATGTTTTCTTATTTGAAAAAGTAGCTCTTTGGAGAGGCTAGGTTATAGATTCCTATCCAATTTAATTATATGAAAATTGAAAAACCCAAAGCAAAAGAGAAATCACGCAGACTTCTGAATTAAGATATCTCGGCCAGAGCCACTTCAGGAGGTGCTCTCACTTAACCCTATGCTGACTGAATGCTTACCAGTGGATGTGTAACCTGAAGCCTCACAAAGTAAGTGAAGCATTCATGATCCCATTGCCCCCTTTCACCATGAGCCAGTTTCTGCCTTTCTCCTTTTGAATTGCTGTAGGCTCCATGGACGTGTGTAAGCGCAGAATCGGTGGAGTAGTCTCTCAGTACATATGGAAGACAGCCCACATGCAAGTGAGTATAGATGGTATCGAGTGCAAGTGAGTATAGAAATAGGAGGATAAAGCAGATGAATGCTTGGCTGGAAAGATGGTGCAGGAGAGAGGGTTTTAGATCCCTGGGACATTGGGACCAGTTCTTGATGAGATGGGACCTGTACAGGCCGGACAGTTTGCATCTAACCAGAGTCAGGACCAATTTCCTTGTCAGACAATTTGCTAGTGCTATTGGGAGAGTTTAAGCTTACTTGGCAGGGGTATGGGAAACCAGGAGATAGTACTAAAGAGGAATACCAAGGTGCACAGAATATTGGGAGAGATAGATTGCACCAGTGTGCAAATAGTAAGGTATTAGGCTGGGTCAGCGTAAGGGGGAAAGAAATAAATTCCAAATTAGGATTACTGTGCATGTATGTGAATGCACAATGTGTGGTAAATAAAATTGGTGAGTGAAAATATGATGTGATTATAACAGAGACCTGGCTTAAAGAAGGGCAGGATTCAGTATTAAATATTCCCGGATACATGGTGTTCAGGAAAGATAGGAAAGGGGGAGGGGCATTAAGGAGAACATTGCAGTACTGGGGAGAAAAGATGTCCCAGAGGGGCCAAGCACAGAATCTATTTGGCTAGAGCTAAGAAAGAAAAAAGGTGCAATGACATTGCTTGGTGTAGTCTATAGGCCACCGACTAGTGGGAAAGATGTAGAGGAACAAATTTGCATGAAAATCACAGAAGTGCAAGAATTATAGAGCGGCTATAATGGAGGACTTTAATTATTCAAATATGGACTGGGATAGTAGTAATGCAAAGGGCAGAGAGAGGCAAGGGTTCCCAGAGTGTGTTCAGGAAATATTTCTACAGCTGTAGGTTTCCAGTCCAATGAAAAAGGCACTGCTAGACCTGGTTCTTGGGAATGAGGTGGGCCAAGAGGATCAAGGGTCAGTAAGGGAACATCTAAGAGGCAGTAGTCATTGTATCATAAAGTTTAGATTGGCCATAGAAAAGGACAAAGAACAATCCAGAGTAAGAATATTAACTGGGAGAAAG
This sequence comes from Cetorhinus maximus, assembly GCF_964194155.1. Classification (NCBI taxonomy): domain Eukaryota; kingdom Metazoa; phylum Chordata; class Chondrichthyes; order Lamniformes; family Cetorhinidae; genus Cetorhinus; species Cetorhinus maximus. Next base: position 14,724,635 of record NC_135887.1, read on the forward strand.
CCAACTTCGGTGGTGTAAGAATGGTTCTGACCTAGATAAATTAGATTCAAAGGTTGGCAGGTATGACTGTAATTGAACAGTAAGCTGCCTTTAGGAGATGATTCTGGCACAGCCAAGGTATATTCCCATAAATTGGAAAGGTATGGCAAACAAATCCAGAGTTCCCTGGATGACACAAGCGATAGAAACTAAGATGAAGAAGAAAAAAAGTGTGCTTGCTGCAGGTGACAGGGGGACAATACAACCAAGAACCAGGCTGAATATCAAAGGTTTAGAAGAAAATTTAAAAAGCAAATAGGACAAGCAAAGAGTCAGTATGAGAAGAGGTAGGCAGCTAACATCAAAGTGAATCCAAAAGTCTTCTGTAGGCACATAAATAGTAAAAGGGTGGTAAAAGGAGGAATGGGGCCTATTAGGGACCAAAAAGGGATTTAAGCATGGAGGCAGAGGGCAAGTCTGAAGTATTAAATGAATACTTTGCATCTGCCTTTACCAAGGAGATGGATGCTGTGCAGGTCATGGTGAAAGGGGACGTGGTTCAGACACTTGAAGAGGTTAACATTGATAAGGAGGAGGTTTAGATAAGCTGTCTGTACTTAAAAGTTGATATTGCACTAGGGCCGGACATAACGGAAGTGATTGGAAATTGCGGAGGCACTGGCCATAATTTTCCCAATATTCCTTACACTCAGCAGAGGACTGGATAATTGCAAATATTACACCCGTATTCAAGAAAGGATGTAAAGATAAGTCCAGTAACTACAGGCCAGTCATTTTAACCTCAGCAGTGGGGAAGCTTCTGGAAACAGTAAATTCTGGACAAAATTAATAGTCACTTGGGCAAATGCAGGCTAAGGGAGGCCAGCATGGATTTGTTAAGGAAAAAAAATGTGTTTAACTAACTTGTTTGAGCTTTTTGATGAGGTAACAAAGTGGGTTGTTGAGGGTATTGCTTTTGATGTGGTGATCATGGACTTCCAAAAGGCATTTGATAAAGTGCCACACAACAGACTTGTGAGCAAAGTTAGAGCACGTGGAATAAAAGGGAGAGTGGCAACATGGATATGAAATTGGCTGTGTGATAGGGAGCAGAGTATGGTTGACAGTTGCTTTTCAGACTGGAGGAAAGTTTGTAGTGAAGTTCCCCCAGTATTAGGACCTTTGCTCTTCCTGATAGATTAATGACCTCAACTTTGGTGTACAGAGCACAATTTCCAAAATTTGAGAATGATACAAAACTCGGAAGTAATGGGAACAGTGAAGAGCATCGGGTAGAACTTCAAAAGGACATGGGCAAGTTGGTGGAATGGGCAGACAAATGGCTGATAAAATTCAATGTAGAAAAGTTGTGAAGTAGGAAGAATGCAGAGGGAAAATATAAAATAAAAGGGTACAATTCTAAAAGGGGTGAAGGAGCAGAGGGACCTGGGTGTATAAGTCCATAAATCATTAAAGGTAGAAGGACAGGTTGAGAGAATGATTAATAAAGCATACAGTATCCTGGGTTTTATCAACAGGGGCATAGATTACAAGAACAAGGAAGTTATGTTAAACCTGCTTAAAATGCTGGTTTTGCCCTCTATATTGTATCCAGTCCTGGGCACCACAGTTTAGGAAGAATGTAAAGGCATTAGAGAGGTTGCAGAAAAGATTCATGAGAACAGTTCCAGGGATGAGGAACTTCAGTTACATAGATTGGAGAAGTTGGGACAGTTTTCCTTGGAGAAGAGAAGGTTGAGAGGAGATTTGATAGAGGTATTCAAAATCATGAGGCATCTGGACAGAGTAGATAGGGAGAAACTGTTCCCATTGATGGGAGGATCGAGAACCAGATATAAGCTAATTGGCAAAAGTAGCAATGGTGATATGAGAATATCCTTTTACACACAGCGAGTGGTTAGGATCTGGAATGCATTGCTTGAAGGTGTGATGGAGGCAGGATCAATCAAGGCATTCAAGAGGAAGTTTGATAATTATCTGAAAAGGAAGAATGTGCAGGGCTATGGGGAGAAGGCAGGGGGAGGGGCACTTGGTGAATTGCTTATTCAGAGTGCTAGCACATATGGTCTTCTTCTGTGTTGTAACCATTCTATGATTCTATAACTTAATCCACTCACTGGATTTGTGCACAGCTCTCAATGGGTGGAATCCTATCAGCCATGCAGAGGCAGTGGAGTTTCAGAAAGAAGCGGGCTGGGTCATCTACCTGACATGATTCCACCACTAAGCGATAGGCCATACTGGCACTGGCTGCCTGTCCGGTAGCAGCAGGTAGTCAATTAGTGGCAACTGAGTGGCCACTTGGGTGAGATTGGTGATGCCACTGGGATCTTCCTGATGACGGACAGGCCCCACACTGAGGCTGAAACCCGACAGATGGCTGCTGGCGGGCTCCCGGCAGCAGGCCATGGAGCCAGTGAGGCCTCCTGTAAATCCCAACACTATCTCCAACCCCCGAAACCCAGGCAACTGAGAGGGCCACAGCAGCGGCAACTGGCCATCCTGTGGAAGGGTTGCCCTTCAACAATGGTGACCTGGCACCTGTTGCCACATTTATTTTTACCAATTTTTAAAGTCTACAGTGAGTGGTCCCTTTGAGGTGCCCTTGCAATCTCCTTCCTACATCAGCGGTGCCCATTTCCCACAGGCCATCCACAGCTACGGGTGCTCTGATTGGCCCTCCTCTCTGTGGAACCTGCCCACTGTCCCAAATAAAATGGGGTTCTAAGTTGGCTACCTCTGGGAAGATTGCACAGGTGGGTGAGACTCGGAGACCATTGGGGTCAGGACCCAGGTGTGGTCCCAACACCCGAGATTCTTCTAAGGTGGTAAGATTCCACCCAATATAAGAAGAATTTTTGCCAGGACTTTTTTTTCCAGTGGGCGTCAGGACGATTGCGAATGTTCCCAAAATCTTTTAATCACTGGCACCTCTAATGTGGATAGTTTCAACCTATACCTGAGTCACAAGCGGCATAATTTCTAGTGAAAATGGGAACTGGGAACCAGGAACCAGAAGGCAAAAGAACGCAGTGTGAAGTTGAAAGTTCATTTGGAACCTGATGTTTTTCTTTAACTATAATAATACGCTAAATGTCTGATGTAAATAGGCCACAGCCACATATGAAATTATCTTCCTTGTTATAAGCAGAAATACCTCGGTAATTGAAGGCCAATGAGGACAGAGCAGGAAAACTGTTATTGCCAACCTCCATCAGCTGATTTTACAAGTATTGTCAATATATTTTCCATTCCAAAACCATATAAAATATGGAATTAATCAAAATTCCCATAAAATTAGGTTAAGTTAAAGATGATGTTAGAAAATTAACTCCTGCTGCCAAGACTGAAGACAAGACAAATGTCCAAATCCCTAAAGTGCTGATTTCATCAATCATTGGCCAGAGAACTGGGAGTACCAAAAACAGCCAAAAGCCTCCTTCCTGTAATATTCAATAATACTTTCTATTGGGTTGGAACCATAGAAAGGTTACAGTGCATAAAGAGGCCATTCAGCCCATCGTGTCTGTGCCAGCCATAAAGAGAAAAAAAGAAACTAGCCACTCATTTTAATTCCACTTTCCAGCACCTGGTCCATAGCCTTGCAGGTTACAGCACTTCAGATGCAGATCCAGGCACCTTTTAAATGAGTCGAGCGTTTCAGCCTCAACCACCAACTTAGGCAGTGAATTCCAGACACCCACCTATCTAGGCCCCTCATAATTTTGTACACCTCAATTAGGTCACCCCTTAGCCTCCTCTGTTCTAAGGAAATCAACCCTAGCCTATTCAATCTCTCCTCATAGCTGCGATTTTCAAGCCCTGGCAACATTCTTGTAAATCTTCTCTGTACTCTCTCCAGAGCAATTATGTCCTTCCTGTAATGTGGTGACCAGAACTGTACACAAAATTCCAGCTGTGGTCTAACCAGCATTTTATACAGTTCCATCATTACATCCCTGCTTTTGTATTCAGTACCTCACCCAATAAAGGAAAGCATTCCATATACTTTCTTGACCACCTTGCCCACCTGTCCTGCCACCTTCAAGGACATGCACATCAAGGTCCCCCACTTCCTCAGCTGCTCTCAATAACTTCTCATTTATTGGTTATTCCCTTGCTTTGTTTGCCCTCCCCAAATTCATTACCTCACACTTTTCCGAATTGAATTCCATTTGCCACTTCTCCGCCCACTCAACCAAACCATTGATATCATTCTGGAGTCGACAGCTATCCTCCTCACTATCAACTACACGGCCAATTTTGTGTCATCTGCAAATTTCCCAATCATGCCTACCACATTTAAGTCTAAATCGTTAATATATATAACAAACAGCAAGGGCCCCAACACTGAGCCCTGTGGGACACCACTGGAAACCGTTTTCCATTCACAAAAATATCCTTCGATCATTAGCCTTTGTTTCCTGTCGCTGAGCCAATTTTGGATCCAACTTGCCACCTTCCCCTGTATCCTATGAGATCTCACTTTCCTGACCAGTCTGCCATGTGGGACCTTGTCAAATGCCTTACTGAAATCTACGTAGACAACATCCACTGCACTACCCTCATCAATCCTCGTCATGTTCTCAAAAAATTCTATTAAGTTAGTAAGACATGACCTTCCCCTAACAAATCCATGCTAACTATCCCTGATCAATCCGTGCCTTAAGTGACAGTTTATCCTGTGTCTCAGAATTGTTTCCAATACTTTGCCCACCACTGAAGTCAGACTGGCCGGCCTATAATTTTCTGGTCTATCTCTCACACCCTTTTATAATAATTGTACAACGTTCGCCTCCAATCCTCTGGGACCTCACCTGCACCTAGTGAGGACTGGAGAATGCCCCTCAGAGCATCCGCTATTTCCTCCCTGGCTTCCTTCAACAGCCTGGGATACAATCCATCTGGCCCTGGTGATTTATCCACCTTCAAGGATGCCAATCCCTCCAGTACTTCCTCTCTCAATATGTTTCACACTCCTCCTCTTTAACTAGAATGTCTGCATCATCCCTCTCAGTGACAGAGGCAAAGTACTCATTGAGAGCCCTGCCCACATCTTTTGCATCAACCCACAAGTTATCAGGTATGTTTCTCAAAGGCCCTACCTTTTCCTTATTCTCTTGCTCTTAATGTACTGGTAAAACATTTCAAGATTTTCTTTGATTTTACCTGCCAATATTTTTTTTATATCTTCTCTTTGTTTTCCTAATTTCCATTTTTACTTCATCCCTGTACTTTCTATACCCCTCATGGCTTTCTACAGTATTAAGTCTTTTGTGACTGTCATAAGCTTTCTATTTCTGCTTTATCTTGGCCTGTATGCTTCTGGATGACCAGGGGGCACTAGATTTGGCAGTACCACTGTTTTTCTTTGCGGGGACATGTCTACACTGTGCCTGTAGAATGGTGTCTTTGAATGCCTCCCACTGATTTTACACAGTTTTTCCTTCTAATTGCTGTATCGAGTCCACTCTTGTGAGCTCACCTTTCAGCTTTGTAAAATTTGTCTTCCCCCAATTCCCTATCTTGCCTGAAAACTTTATATCCAGGGATGTTGAGCTGCCATTTTTGCCCCTCCTTAAGCCAAGTTCCTGTTATAGCGATGATATCATGCAGCCATGTGTCTATCTGTGCCCTCAGCTCATTGGCTTTATTTACTATGCTCCTTGCATTTACATATATACCTTTTAACATTGCCAGATTCCTGTGCTGCTTCTGTCTTTCAGAGTCACTCACTAATTCTCCATCGCCCATTCCCTGCTCTGAATTTGCCCTCAGGCTCCCATTCCCCTGCCAATCTAGTTTAAACCTGCCCCCAACAGCACTAGCAAATCTCCCTATGAGGATATTCATCCCAGTCCTGTTCAGGTGTAGACCATCCGGCTTGTACTGGTCCCACCTTCCCCAGGACGTCCCAATGCCTCGGAAATCTGATGCCCTCCCTCCTAGACCAACTTTTAGCCACATGTTTATTTGCTCAATTTTCCTATTTCTGTACTTGCTTGCACGTGGGTCTGGGAGTAATCCTGAGATTACTGCTTCAGAGGTTCTGCTTTTCAATCTCTTTCCTAGCTCCCTAAAGTCTGCTTTCAGGATTTCATCCCCTTTCCTACTCAAGTCATAGGAACCAACATGGACCATGACCTCTGGCTCATCACCCTCCCCCAGAAGAATGTCCTGCGGCGGCTCAGTGACATCTTTGACCCTGGCACCACGGAGGCAACATACCATCCTGAGGTCACACCTACGGCCACAGAAGCGCCTGAATGTTTTCCTAACTAACAAATCCCCTATTACTACTGCTCGTCCCCTCTTCTTTCTCCCCTCCTGTACAACAGAGCTGCCTGTGGTGCCAAAAACTTAGCTCTGACTGCACCCCTCCAAGGAACTAACGCCCTTCACCATTGGTAAGCGGAACCCCAGGGGACTCCTGCACTACTTGCCTAATTTTCTTGGACTGCCTGGTGGTCACCCATTCCATTTCTGCCTCCAGGCTCCTAAGCTGCGGTGTGACCACCCCTTACTGAATGTGCTATCCACATAGCTCTCAGCCTTGCGGATGCGCCACAGTGATTTTAGCTGCACTCGAGCTCCGAAACCCAGAGCTCAAGGTTCTGCAGCTGACAGCACTTCCTGCACATGTGGTCACCTAGAACACTGGTAGTGTCCACAACTTCCTACATATTACAAGACTTGCATTCCACATGACTGAGCTGTCCTGCCATGTCTTCAATTTACTTCCCCTGCATTAACTTTATTTTACCTGGCCTCGACTTAACTTTATTTCCCCATTACCTGTGTTTCTTACTTAAATATAAGTAGCCCCTTCTTTTAAAAGAAATGTATTTTTCTAATTCTCAGTTACTTGATGACACTCCCTAACAGCAGCTTCTCACCAACCAATGAACTTTAGTTTCTCCTGTGATGTTAGGTGCTGCTGACCCTCTGGCTTGGGGTCCTCTTCTCGCACTCTCCTCTTGGTGCTGCTGACTGCCTGTCCCAGGGTCCTCCTCTTGCACTCTCCTCTTCTCTGGGTTGACAAGTCAGAGTCCTTTCTGAAGATATTAATACATTACTTTCATAGTACATTGAAGCCACAGTGTAAGATCAGGTTCTGATTCCAAACTGTGTTGACTGGGTTTATGGGACCAATTACAGGCTGCACCACCCTATCCTAATAACCAAAGATTAGGTAGATGTAGGAGGGACCAACACATGGAGGGGAAGAGAGAGAAATTGGAAAGGATGGGGCATTCATAAGCCAGTCAGGCTTTGCTTTGGGGTTTTAATATTTGAGGCCTCAGAAAAAACAGCTAATTATACTGCCTCCATAACTTTACATAATTGTAAGATTTGAATTCTAGCCTAAATCAAAGTAAGAGCAGAGTAAATTATGGGTAAAACATGTCCACCTCCTGGTTTTTAATTGGAAATTGAAGTGTATGGTCCTTTAAGAAGCTGAGTGATATTACTAATTATCTTACAAATGCAGGACTCAAGTGCATATCAGTGTCTGCTGAGCTGTTAGCCTGCATAATCTTCTCATTTTAAGCTATTCATCTTGAGTGTGTCTTGGGGTGGAATTCTATTACTTTCAGTTCATGGTGTTATGATCCCAGCTGACGTTACTACTGGACAAGCCTGATCCCAGGGTGGAACCCAGCTTGATAGATCCTAGCTTTTTTGTTTAGATACGTGGAGAGTAGCTACTGAACAGTCACAGAAGTCAGCTGTTGAACTTTTAACAAAAGAATAAAACACTTAACAAAAGATTAACTATATTACAATACTCCCTTACTCCTTCACCCACAATTATACCTTTAAAGATATATACAGATTTGTAAGGGTAACACAGGTTACAAAGGCTATTTTATAATCTCACATTCACAGTAAGTACACAGTCCATATAAACCACTAAGCGACCTGTGGTCAGACACCCCACACTCTGAAACCAAGTGACAGATGCCACCCAAAATAGATGCTATGAATCTCTCCAACTCCCCCCAGATGATTGTCACCCCATGAGGCAACAGTCTCACCAATGTCCATCTTTCACATGAGGGTTTCCAATCTGCACTCTTGAAGAACTTGCTTTGCTCTCAGATACCTTTCGCAAGGTTCCACCTCCAGGGTTTCAAACTCTCCTTCCAATGTTCCTCCCCCCTGGGTCACCATGTGCATTCAAGCTTTCTTCCACACACTCTCTCTGACTCAGCGTGCCAACAGTACACCGCTGCTTCACATGCCTATAGTAAAGAGTTACAGACCTTCAGCTGTCTCTTTGGACCTTCTGACTTCTCACAAGCCGTTCTCACTTTAAATCTGCTTCCTGCAGCTTTCTCCCTTTAAGCTTGAAGCCTTCTCCTCTGCTCCTTTACTTTTAACTTCACTGAACAGGGCCTTTTCCAGGTTCCTGTCCTTCCTTTGACTAGAAGGTCTTCTTGGGACTTTCTCCTGTTCCATTCCCCTGGATTTTGGAGACTTTCTTCTTTAGCTTGGGGACCTGCTATCTGTCCCTTTGCTCCAATGTCTCTCTGATAGCTACTTTCAACTGAATTCAAACTGCTTTCTCTTTAGTTTTTCCGTGTGCGTGGTGGGGGGGGGCTGCCTCTCTGGACCTCTGTTGCTGGGCAACAGTAGTTTTTTCTATTGTGTTTGCTTTAACTTCTCCCCAATAGTCATAAAAATTCATTAGAAATGCAGGTATACAAACAGCTTTAGACCTGCTGTCTCCATTAAAAATGAAACTGGATCCCTTTTAAAGTGAAACTAAAACTCAAGTTGACCTTTTCTTAATACACAAATACAAATCAAACTTAAACTTTAAAGCTAAAACTTATTCCTGACACCCAAAAATGCAACTTACTTAAACTATCGCTATTTCCTAATAGGTGAGTTTCATGAAAATGACATTTCACCCTTAGCCTCCCCATTATATTTGGTAACTTGTATTTGTCCATTGAACTAGTCACAGAAATTTAAGTCTTGTAATCAGAAGCGCAAGTATACCCTTTTGTGATAATGTGATATTAATGATAGCCAATTAACTTCCAACCAAAAATGAACTATTATAGCTGTGGAGTCTCATTCCTCCAGGTTTTGAATTTTTCAGGGAGACTTAAAAATACCAAGGTTTAAATCTTTTTGTCTTACTTTCCCTTTGACTCTTTTCTCTCTCTCAATGTAGCCTTTCTTCCTCTCTATTGCTCTCCGTAGCTGAATTGTACTTTTAATTCACCCTATCTCTCCTTTCTTTCTGTGCTACTTTCTCAATCCGTAAATCATTTAAAAATTGTCCTGTTCACTAAGTTCCCAGATCTCCGTTTCCCTCGCTATGACGTATTCAGCTCGCACTTTCAGCAACTTAATGGACAAACGTTTTTTGAGGAAGGATACAAGGGTAAGTCTAACTAATGGCAGGTTCATTAGATGCCCTTATAGATACAAATTCTAGGTCACACTGGGACAGAGGCCTTGCTTTATCTGCTCAGTTTATGACTTCAAATGAAACAGATTTGGCAGATAGAGCTCCGATTCAAAATTTGACCATTGTTTGAAGAGGAAACTAAAGGCTAATTCAAGTCTTCCAATAGGGGGCACTCATGACACATCAGGCAGCCTAAGTGCCCTCGCAGCGCCCTGTGCTAACAAGCCTCGTTATCCCAGCAAGCAGCCCGTCTTCAGATATAATTAACTACCCTTTCATCCTTAATCATTTACAAGATTCACGCCTGCAATTACAGGTGTGATGCAAACTTGAGTGGAGCATCTAGCCATTTAAGGAAATCACGGCACCAAACAGATTTGTTAAACCAGCAAAACTGCGCACTAAGAACCAACCTTATAGATAAGCATATTAACCGGGGTAGTTTATTCTACAGTATCAAAGGATTAATAATTCAAGAATTCTGGGAAATGAATTGAGCTTTTCGAAAGCTTAAAAGGAACTCAACGATTAATTTATTACACTTCCCTCCAGGTTTACAATAAATGTTACTATGTTGAAAAATGGGAACACGGGAAGTGTGGTTGGGATCCAATTCCGTTCCGGACTCTTTTTCCCCTCGTTTATTTGATATGGAAGCAACCCTCTCCCCTTTTTTTGTAACTGTAATACTTTATCATTAAACGGAACCAAAATACGAAGGTGATCGTCTCACAGGCAACGTGACTGCTGCTTGCTGGTTAACTAATGAAACACAATCCCTTTTAGCTAACAGACAGTCGGTCACGGATCGACCGAGACGGGTCGGTCTGTGTACCTTCCATGGTCTGCTTCGGTTGAGCTTCTTGAAGAGTTCCCGAACTGAAACGTTAGCTCAGTTTCTCTCTCCACAGATGCTGCCTGACCCGAGTGTATCCAAAAATAGAATCGTATGTCTTGACTTAATCGCACAAGGCTCCGGCATATTGATCTCCAATTATTATTTTATGGAACCTACTCACTTGAAAAAGAGTGTAGAAGGCGCATTTCCGATCTGAAGCACCCCCATCGGAGTTTCCAGTCTCAGTTCCATCTCTATGGGGAAGAGTGGAGGGAGGGCGGGCAAATTGGGAAAGTTATTTTCGTACGACAGAACGCTGAAGTTTCTGCACGTGGAGGAAACTTGCTCCCACGACTCCCGTTTAACGATAAATAATTGTTTTTATTGATATCCCCCCCGGGCCCTCAATCTGCAATGCTCCTTCCACTGGGACAACCGCTGAGACGGAGGTTTCGGGTTCCGCAGCACAAATAGAGGAACATGGAAGGGATTCAAGATGCTGGATTTTCTCCGCTCTGTTACTTCCTTATTGACCCTTAGGAAAGGTACAACACTTCCAACGGAGATCTCACAGATGGTGCAAGTAACCAGCTGCAAATAAGCGGCAAGTCCAGAAATGGCTAGCCAAAAAGGTCAAATAAATGGGGGCGCCGGATATTAATCCCTCCCGCTTGCTGCATTCCTATCCTGGATACAATTTGCATACATCGCATTTTTTTATATTTTTGCTAGATTGGTTTCTGCCATCAACACAACAGATTAATTCCCATTTGATTAATCAAATTCCGTCACTATATGTTAACTTGGATTTCAAACAAGAGGTCATTCTTTTAATAATTTACGACATCCTTTCTGGTCATAATGAAAGCCAAGATCCACAAATTAATAGTCCTGGGCAAACATTGATTTCAACGGAAATTGCTCCGATCACAAAATAAATCGCTACTTCTAATAGCATGCAATTAAATTAAGTATGAGATATCACATTGACAGACTGTTACTGTGCAGATGCACTTCGCCTAGAGCCCGAATCGTTCGCAGCTGAGTTTAGACAAATTAAATTCCAACCATTCAGTGGCAATATACCTCATTGGAAATTTAATTTCTTCACATTTAGTTTCGCTAGGCGTGTTGTGCTTGTGTGGCATTTTACGAATGCACATCAGAATTAATAAAGCCTCAGGCGAAATACTCGTGTTTTTTTTAATTATAAATATCCGATTCAGGGATGCAGTTTCTTTCTTATTCCCTCAGCTCCAACTCTCTCCCTCTTCCCAGGCACAAGCCTTCCCTATCCAAGTCTGGGCGGGTAGGCTCTGGCCACCACTTCGCCATTTAGTTATCTATAGTATATGGAGGCGTGCGGCCTTCCCTCCACTTACCCTCACACCAACCCAGATAGTCTCTACTGTACCTCACTGCTGTACCCTTGAGATTGGAGAAACAGTTGGAGTGATGGAGGGAGAATCAAACATACATCCTACCTTAGGAAAGCAATTACTTTAACTGTTTTGTTGCAAAGAAATGGCCTCTTCCCACTTACATTTAAACGCTATTGTTCACAACGCCTTCGTGGTATCCATACTATTACGATGCATTTTTAAAAAAACGCTAATGGCATAAGAGGGCATTCCCTCTGATTATAAAACATCAGCCATAAGCAAAACAAGTTTTATTGATAATTAAGTCAGAAAATCACAATTCAACAAAATAGAACATTAAAATCGGACTGCAGAATTCAGCTACGTTAGGAAACTTCTTGAAACAGAAAAATTGGAAGAAGGTAAGAACCAGCTGTTCCAATATGTAGTGTTGGTTTTATAACGTTGACTTTTAAGTTGTGCTCTGCATTCCTTAAAGATAGAACGCCACCATAACAGCTTTTGTTTAACGTGTCAGTTCTGAAGAAAAGGTCCTTGACCTGAAACGTCAACTTTTGTTTCTCTCTCTACAGAGGCTACCAGACCTGTTGAGTGTGTCCAGCATCGGCAGTATTTTCCTTTTGTGTTTGCTTCTGCAGTTAGTCGCAGTCATAGAACAGAGGCTGAAGTGCTATTGGGAGTTGAGCAAATATAACAGGGCACTTCTGCGCAATACCGAGTTGAACTGAAGGAGGTGCTGTCTTCTGAGACTCCAATTCGCGGTCCAGTCTGGTTGATCCTGTTCCGTGTGTAGAGTTCGTCCACTGGCTGTTTATCTTTGTTGCTCTTTTCAGGAATGTACCGCGCCCAAGTTCGCTGTTGTATTTGTCTATAATATAAAAGCAACTTGTGTGTTTGAGGATAGCCTGAGGACCTGGAGCGACAAAATAACTACTTCAAGAATTTAACCTACTGCGTTGAAACAACAATAATTCCATCCAGTCATTGACTAAATGGCTCAGTGGGCACCACGGGCAAGCTGATATCACCAATGTGTTTAAGCGTTCAGTTGGCGACGTTTTCAAATAGACTTGGCGCACACAATTGAAACCTCAGTCGACATTTGAATTCTGCGATCATAAATGAGATGGAATTAGATTTCTCCGTTAAGCCATGATATTCAGTAAACCGTGAGGGTAAAGTAGCAGACTTCAGAAGCATAGGTTGGCGAAATGGGCAATTGACAGGCGAAATGGATAATTGACAGGCGAAATTTAATGCAGAGAAGTGTAAAGTGGTGCCTTTTAGGGAAAGAACGAAGAGAGGCAATATAAGATGGTACAATTTTAAAGGAGGCGTAGAAACAAAGCTGGGGGTTTCACTTTTTTTGAACGTGGCAGGACAAGTTAATAAGACAGCTAACAAGGCATATGGGATCCTTGCACTCTAACACTGGAGACAATTATTAGTGGCAGAACCACCACAGGGTAGATGGAAAGCTTTTTGAAACTCGTTTTATGATCTGGGAGGGTGGTGGAAAGCAGAGTCAATAATAACTTTCAAAAGGGAACTGGATCTTTACTTGGAAAATAAAATTTTGCAGGGCTACTGGGAAAGAGAAGGGGGGTTTGGAACTAATCAATTAGTTCTTTCAAAGAGCTGGCACAAGCCTTTTTGCTGCAAAAGTCTATGATGGTTCAGGGGTGATCTCACCTAGGTCTTTAAAATGAGAAAGGTGTTCATTAGGGTAGATAGAAAGAAACTATTTGGTGGTAACTCTGGTGTTGGAATCCAGAAAAAGAGGCCATTTGAGTAAAATCAGGAAACAATGTTTCCCAAAAAAGGTGGTAGAAATCTGTAACTTGCTCTCCCAAAGGCTATGGATGCTAGGTTAATCCAAAGATTCAAGACCAAGGGCAACAGATCTTTGCTACATGTGGATATTGAAAGATGTGGAGCAAAGGCAGATAAATGGAATGGAGGTACAAATCTGATTCAATGGCAGAAAAGTCTTGAGGGGATGAATGATCTGTACCTGTTCCTATTATACAATATACTTCCACAGAAAAACATTTAGTACACTTTTACAAATTAATGGTTTAAAGATTCAATGCCATTGCAAAATTTGGGAGAGGGTGTGAAGAGGGGGATAGGTGCATTGTAACTGTACATGGTTAAACCCAATGCAGACCAATCACCTGATCTAGGCCAGCTGTGACATGCATCACTAAATTTAATTATACATTCATGCATCATTCATTATACATTAATTGCAATGGATCAGAATTACCAAGGTTCTAATTATAGTAGTACAAGGCAGACTTAAAGGTGAAAAAGAAATTAAAATGATCATAATGTATTAAGCTGCCTCTACTACATACTCCCTATCAAGGTGCAAGCTAAGGTTTGAAACTGACATATATTCGTGAAGTTAAAAAAGGATTCTGTAACTTAAATGGCTAGATTTCCAAAACTTTTATCTGTATTCATCTACCTGCCACAATAAGGTCATCCAAGATCAGGTTTAGTGTCAGGCTGCTACTCATCGTCCAGTACTAGGCCTGAGGACAGGCTCCAGATCAAACCTGGCCAAAAGCAAAAATCTTTTAAATTATTAATAAAGGCTGGAGCAGAATAAAGAATACAGGAAAGCCAATTCTCTCCTCTCTACTCAGGAATACATTGGTCAATTGCAACACCCCTACCATCCCAGGGCATAGCATGGCTAAATTAGCAAAGGCCTAGGATGAAACCCAAGAATCTTTTTGGTCTATTTAGTTCAGCTAATCACCAAATAAATTTAAAGAACCATTGGAGAAATTCCTTAATTGGAGTTTTCGATCACAAACAAATTGATCATTAATATTTTACCTTTCCATGTTACAAATTGATCAAAAGAGCTGGTACAAAATCAAGACAATTCTTTTTGGGTGCTGCACTCACTATCATTTGGTACAATGAATGCCAGGCTCTTTGCTAGACTTCATTGCCCCGTTAAAACAGATTTACAATTAATATAATTTTGTTACGTTTGTTTCAATAGTGGGTGACTTGAGAATTGGCTTGGCGGAATTACTGAATTCAACCTAGGCTGGGGATGGGAATTGAATTACTTTAAGTAGTATCCATGGTTAATTAGGTTCAACAAATGTTAATTTGGTTAACCTCAGTGTCAAGCTCTGTAACTTATCAAGGCAGTTTTCTAATAAAAAACAAAATAGCAAAAAAAGGAAAATGTGTAATACTTTCACATCAGCACCTATTCACATGAAAATTACTGGCTTGGGGGGTTTAGAAAGAAAGGAACACCAGATGAAGCTTTATATCTGAACATTCGTTCATAAAATCCATTAGGTAGTTGGCTTTCATGATTGGGATCAGTATTTTCAAAGTCTGGTAAAAAAGCAAATTTCAGCTACCAGCATCAATGAGGTAATATGTAAAACGAGATGTATTTTTATTGGAGAAATGATAGAGGGCAGGGTAATTTCATAAGAACTATAGCTCAAAAGAAATTGATTATGTGGATACAAGTAGTATGTTTTATCTTGGAACAGGCATAAAACTCTAAATATAAAATAAACAAATGCCAAGTGAGAATTTAGAAAATAACGCTTCTATCCTGCCCCAAAAGTGATGAAATTGATTATCAAAAGTAAGAAGCCAGCTCTTTTGTTGCCCGAGTTAACATCCAATTAGGAACTGATTGATGGTCATAAGTAATCATGAGATAAATTAAATACTGTAGGGAACAGTATTTATCTCTATAAATCTTAGGACTTTGGAATTGTCATCTGTGGAAAGTAACTGGTCAGGTCTCCATGATGGATGTTTTGCACAACTGTCCTTTGGGTGTTGGGAAGAAAATTTTGTTGAATTTTCCCCATATAGAGAAATCCATTGACCAGTGGAAGAAGGGAGCTTGGTGGTTTGAATGGCCTTTTCCTCTTTCATATTTTCTCTTCCTTTAGTAAAACAATGTACAGAAATCTCAGCACACTGCTTTATGAACACTCATCTCTTACTTTGTTATTTTCCATCTCTCTCAACTTAGTAAATTAAACGCAGCTCTATGGATAAGTGCATTTGTGAATATAAATGACAATGGGAATTCCTATTCTAGTGTCAGTCAAAACGTTTAGATCTGTAGCTATCAAGCTGCCCCATCATACAGAATGTAGCCATGTCCAATACAAGCTGAACAATAGTAACTAACATTTCATCATTATCTATTTAGAGAAATGAAGCCCAAGTACAAAAGTACCAATCCACACCACTACTTACATGTTCGTATCCATCTCAGCGTTTGTTGATACTTGAGTCCGTAGCAACGTGTAGTAACTTTCATTCTCAGGTTACATTTAACATGTGCATGCCATTTTCATTTATGTTTTAATACTAAGGTTCAGTTTTATTTCTTTAACGATATCTCTCTTTATGTCACTATATTACTCAATGTCTTGTTTGTGAATTGTGTAACTGCAAGTGGCTAATATTGAGTAAGCCCCAAATATGCCATTCAAAAGCAAATCGAACACAGTGCCAAAAATAATTCTAGTCACTGGAAGGGAAAAATCTATGTACTCAAAAATAATTCACCTAAATGAAAATTCAGTTAGCTGACTGAATTGCAAAAGGTTATTTTTGGATTACAGTTTTTTTTTTGAAAGAACTGGGGAGAAGAAAATTCAGTTGTTAGTACACCATAACCTCTTGAGTCTGGAACACTTGGGACAAAGTCATTTCTGACTTTTGGAATTTTCTGGATTATAGAATGATGTTGGAATGTCTAACCAGAGGTGTGTGAACTGGTAAAAATCACAGATATAAATATCCCTAAGGGGAGGTGATGCGTTGGAGGTATTGTTGCTGGACCAGTAATCTAGAGACCTAGGGTAATGCATTGGACCCAGGTTTGAATTCCACCACGGCAGATGGTGGAATTTGAATTCAATAAAAATCTAATGATGACCATGAAACCATTGTCGATTGTTGTAAAAACCAATCTGGTTCACCAATGTCTGTTAAGGGATCTTAAATGCCCTCTAAAATGGCCTAGCAGTTGTACAAAGTCTCTAGAAAGGAATAAAACCGGACGGACCACCCGGCATCGACCTAGGCACAGGAAACGACAATGGCAAACTCAGCCCTGTCGACCCTGCAATGTCCTCCTTACTAACATCTGGGGGCTACTACCAAAATTGGGAGAGCTGTCTCACAGACAGTCAAGCAAGAGCCTGACATAGTCATCCTCATGGAATCATCTCTTACAGATAATGTTTCAGACACCACCATCATCATCCCTGGGTATGTCAGAAGGGGTGGTGGCACAGTGGTATACAGTTGGGAAGGAGTTGCCCTGGGAGTCCTCAACATCGATTCCGGACCCCGTGAAGTCTCATGGCATCAAACATGGAACACAAAAGAAAAAGGGAAACCTCCTGCTGATTACTGCCCTCCCTCAACTGATGAATCAGTGCTCCATGTTGAACACCACTTGGAGGAAGCACTGAGGGTGGCGAGGGAGCAGAATGAACTCTGGGCGGGGGACTTCAATGTCCATCACCAAGGGTGGCTCGGTAGCACCACTACTGACTGAGCTGGCCGAATCCTAAAGGACCCAGCTGCTAGACTGCGTTTATGGCAGGTGGTGAGGGAACGAACAAGAGGGAATAACATGCATGACCTCAACCTCACCAACCTGCCTGCCGCAGATGTATCTGTCCATGACAGTATCAGTAGGAGTGACCACTGCACACAGTTCGTCATGGAGACAAAGTCCTGCCTTCACATTGAGGATGCCCTCCATTGTGTTGTGTGGCACTACCACCTTGCTAAATGGGATAGATTTCAAACAGATCTAGCAACTCAAGACTGGGCAACCATGAGGCGTTGTGGGCCATCAGCAGCAGCAGAATTGTACTCAAACACAATCTGTAACCTCATGGCCCAGCATATCCCCACTCTACCATTACCACCAAGGCAGAGATCAACCCTGGTTCAATGAAGAGTGCAGAAAAGCATGCCAGGATCAGCAGCAGGCATACCTAAAAATGAAGTGTCAACCTGGTGAAGCTATAACACAGGACTACTTGCGTGCCAAACAGCATAAGCAGTAAGTGATAGACAGAGCTAAGCGATCCCACAGCCAACGGGTCAGATCTAAGCTCTGCAAACCTGCCACATCCAGTTGTGAATGGTGGTGGACAATTGAACAACTCACTGGAGGAGGCGGCTCCACAAATATCCCCATCTTCAATGATGGGGGAGCCCAGCACATCAGTGCAAAAGATAAGGCTGAAGCATTTGCTACAATCTTCAGCCAGAAGTGCCGAGTGGACGATCCATCTCGGCCTCCTCCGAGGTCCCCAGCATCACAAATCGCAAAGGCTATGGGCCCTGACAGTATTTCGGCAATAGTACTGAAGACGTGCTCCAGATCTTGCCGCGCTCGTGGAAAATTGCCCAGGTATGTCCTGTACACAAAAACCAGGACAAATCCAACCTGGCCAATTACCGCCCCTTCAGTCTACTCTCGATCACCTGTAAATTAATTGAAGGGGTCATCAACAGTACTATCAAGCGGCACTTGCTTAGCATTAACCTGCTCACTGATGCCCAGTTTGGGTTCCGCCACGGCCACTGAGCTCCTGACCTCATTACAGCCTTGGTTCAAACATGGAAAAAGACCTGAACTCCCGAGGTGAGGGGAGAGTGACTGCCCTTGACTTTAAGGCCGCATTTGACACACTGTGGCATCAGGGAGCCCTAGCAAAACTGGAGTCAATGGGAATCAGCGGAAAACGCTCCACTGGTTGGAGTCATACCTAGCACAAAGGAAGATGGTTGTGGTTGTTGGAGGTCAGTCATCTCAGCTCTAGGATATCACTGCAGGAGTTCCTCAGGGTAGTGTCCTGGGCGCAAGCATCTTCAGCTGCTTCATCAATGATCTTCCTTCCATCATAACGTCAGAAGTGGGGGTGTTTGCTGATGATTGCACAATGTTCAGCACCATTTACAACTCCTCAGATACTGAAGTAGTCCATGTCCAAATAAATCAAGACCTGAACAATATCCAGGCTTGGGCTGACAAGTGGCAAGTAACATTCGCACCGCACAAATGCCAGGCAATGACCATCTCCAACAAGAGAGAATCTAACCATTGCCTCTTGATGTTCAATGGCATTACCATCACTGAATCCTTCACTATCAACATCCTGGGGGGTTACCATTGACCAGAAACTGAACTGGTCTAGCCATATAAATACTGTGGCCACAAGAGCAGGTCAGATGCTAGGAATCCTGCGACAAGTAACTAACCTGACTCCCCAAAGCCTGTCCACTATCTCAAAGACACAAGTCAGGAATGTGAATGAATACTCCCTTGCTTGGAGGAGTGCAGTTCCCACAACACTCGAAGCTCGACACCATTCAGGAAAAGCAGCCCACTTGATTGGTATCACATCCACAAACATTCACTCCCTCCACCACCGATGCACAGTAGCAGCAGTGTGTACTATCTACAGGATGCACTGAAGGAATTCACCAAGGCTCCTTCGACAGTATCTTCCAAACCCATGACCACCACCATCTAGAAGGACAAGGACAGCAGATAGATGGGAACACCACCACCTGGAAGTTCCCCTCCAAGGCACTCACCATTCTGACTTGGAAATATATTGCTGTTCCTTCACTGTCGCTGGGTCAAAATCCTGGAACTCCTTTCCTAACAGCACTGTGGGTGTACCTACACCACATGGACTGCAGTGGTTCAAGAAGGCAGCTCACCATCACCTTCTCAAGGGCAACTAGGGAAGGGAATAAATGCTGGCTCAGCCAGCGAAACCCACATCCCGTGAATTAATTAAAAAAAATTACCTGAAACATAAAACAGTAATAAAACATTATAAAGCAGTAATAAAAATTGTTTTACTTATCCAACTGGTGTTTATTCCATGTTTCCACTCCAAGAGCCAGAGAGAGAAATAGAGAGAGATAAAGATGGACAGAGATTGACCGAGGGAGACTGAAAGAGAGAGATGGAGAAAGGTAGCAAGAGAAACTGAGATATAAGAAGTAGACTGACAAAGAGAGGAGAGAGAAATAGAGTGGCTTTCTAACTATGTGCTGTGTTTTCCCATGCTATACAGTAACTGCATCACCCCATCACCCATTTTCTACCCTCGGTCCCAAGATCAGGTGAGCCCATGCCTTCTTGATGTGTTGCAGGGCATGTACAGTCGAGCGGCAAGTCCAGGAGTTGCTTGGGTATGCTCAAAAAATTTTTGGACAACTGGTTTTTCTGGATTTCCAGACTGGAGTGATTATAGTGCAATGCTTTTGTGAGCAAAGCTCTAATTCAGTTATAGAAAAGGGTGCACAAAGTTTGGAATATTCAAATAAAGCAAGAAAAATGATATGTTTGTGTTCTTTCACCACATAACTAATTGCATAAGACAACTAAACTCAAGAAATATGTTTTCACTCAAAGGTGCAGGGTGAGATTCAATGGCTAGGTACAGAAATCACGAATCAGAAAGGGAAACTTAATAATTTAAGAGGACTTGTGTCCAAATATTCAATGACAAACTCACTAGTAGCACACTGATTTTCTTTTAAATGTCACATTTAATGAATTTCCACCACTGTACTTCAAATCTACATTGTACAAAGTGACCGGCAAATGTGTCACATAGGACGATGAACCTCAGGTGAAGTCTTGAAACTGGTTTCTCAGCAGGCTCTCAGAACTTTTTTGCCCCCGTTTACTGAAAACAGAAATCTTCAAATACAAGCCTTTAAAACTTCATTTATTATTCAAGCTCTGGAGGCTTAATAACCTTGTATTTTTTAAAAATTCATAAACCTCTTCATTGTTTCTAATTGAAATTGATGCAATTTTCAGCATGACGATTCTTTGTCACAGCAAGCCAGTACTTCATTTAAGTTAAAGTTTTAAAAGGAAAAAAAAATTAGGGATCTAACTGAAATCTGTGCACACCTTTGCTCTGGGTCACTCGCAGCAAGAGTCCAATGCTAAATACAGATATGAACTACAGTTATTTAACAGTCAAGTACTAATGACCGAGCCTGGGGTCATATTCTCAGCTTTGAACACAATTGTGTATTTAAGACAATCCATAAAGGTTCCTTCGTACATGTGAAAAAATTTTTTTTTTTTTTTAAATATAAAAGCTGGAAGGGACATTCAAGTTTTAAATCCCCACGCTGAATTGTTTTTAAAAAAAACGTGGAGGTAAACAAACCAAGTTGTATACTCCTGGAGGTAGAGCCTTCAATTTCTGTTCATATATACATATACACAGAATAGTTCAGTGTTCCAGTAGATAAGGATTTGTCAGAAAGGATATTAAAACTGCACTACTGTGACGTTTCAGATCAACACTTCCACACAGTTCTGCCTAAAGACACAAGACACAATTAACATAATCGCCTATGTGCTGCTTTTTTTCCTGTTACACTGTCCAGTGCTGAAAATAACTTCCACGGAATATTTCACAGACCTAAAATGTGCAAGCTAATTCCTCTATACAGTAATGTCAAGACTTTTAAAATCTACCCAACACTGGACTTATATACACAAGTGATGTGGGATGATGCATGCTTGAGGTTTGACTGCAGAAATAAAACAAAATGTTTCTAAAAATTGGTTAAATATAATTAAGGGACTGGGGAAACATAAATTACTTTGTGTGATAAATCCACACTCACTCCATCTCTTTCTAATCACAATGTTTTACAAACAACAGCAAACCACTGTCACAGCTCTGAAGAGAAGCTAAAGAATTGATCTGTCAGGTGACATGCCCATTTCATTAAACAGCCTTATCAACCAACGTGACTTCATGATTGGTCGGCATAAACTTTGTATTCTTAGCCAGTCTCAGTTCCAAGTGTCTTCAGGAATGGGTCAGCGTTGATTCCTTAGAGATCCTGTACATGCCTGTTCCATGTCCCACTTCAACGTCAAGACACCCAGTTCATTTTAGTGCAGCTTTTGTTTTTCCAAAGCCAAAAACGAAGGCTGCACATGGTTCCATAAATACATACAAACTGTGCAGCTCTTGCTAAAGCTGCTTTATTTCAAAGCACAACCACCAATTTTATCCCTAAAAAATACAAGTCCAGCATATTCCTAAAAGTATATTCTTTACAATTATCAGTGGTTTATTTTAACTTTTAAAAATTTTATAAGTAAAATTACACACTTGTCCCGACATAAATGGTACTGCAAATTTTAGACTCTAGTGAGAACCTAAAATGTTTGTCATCAGTAGTTTCTTCCACTTACTCCCATACCAGTGGAGATGGGGGCATCTCAGAGGGCTGAGCTACTGTGGAGCTGTTAAAGGGCAAACAAAAAACATAATCAGAGCAATATAAACCATTTCAGGCTTTACAGTGAAAATTCAGTGGTATATAAATTTAAAATGTATCCAAATTCATTTCATATTGCTCATTTCCAACTGGCCATTAAACAGAATAGTTCTCAAACTGGGGCCTGTGGTCGCCTCAGGATTCAGTGGCTGCAAACTGATCAGCCTTATGGATGGATGATGTGAACACTGTGGTCAAGATTAGCTGAATAGCGGAGGCTGGAGGCGAGCTTGGTGCGAGCTGGGAGTAGAGTGCAGCAAACATTACACCCATCTCACCAATAGTTTTAAGCAAACACCTGTTTTCTTAAAAGCAACATTAAAACACTCTTCATATACTTATTATGAGTAATATGTAGTATAATCTAGATGGATGGTGATTGCTAATTCATTTGAAAGGGATCCTTCAATCCAAAAAGTTTGAAAATGGCTGAAATACAGTATTATTGTAAAATGTCTCACACTGACCTTAATTTTATTGACCTTTGAATGAAATTGATTAACTAACGACAGATTTATTGCATTTTAAGTGACTAATGGGCAATTCAACAACAGAACCCATTCCAAAACATTATACCTCATTGGAATAATGAAAATCAAGCTAACTGAAAATCAGTTATCAACTGCAGTCACACTGGATGGATTGCAATTAACTTAATATATTGAATGGAATCATAAATAATATGGAGAATGACAATGGTGCAATATTTTGCTATAAACTGAAAAACCATAAAAACTAATGCAACTGAGGTGCGTGAGCAAAATTTTGCTAAACCTTCAAATTGAAGAGAACGTTTGGCTTGACTTCTAACCCAGTCACGAAGTTTTAGAAGAAAACACACACTTGTCCATTACAAGTAAATTATTCCTTCTTTATCAGCAACTAGACTTGCAATATCTTCTGTACTCTGCAAAGGATAAGTATTTAAATCTAATACAAGGTTGGCTGTCGACATTAGGTACTTGATGTCAAATGCAGATTTCAAAATAAATCATTTGTTACTATGTGCAAGGCCGGAAATTGGTTTGCAAGACTCTAATGCTGAACATTAAACAGCAGAATAAGTATTCAAACCTCAGTGTGCACTTAACTCAGCTAGGGCTATGCGGTAAGTACGTAATTAGCCTCAGTTCTGAGAGTTGGGGAGGGTTCCTACCCCTGGCCACTATGCACAGATCCCTGATCCCCACTGGAAGTATGCATTGATGAAGATGGGTCAAGGAAAGGCCAGAGCTTGAGTGTGATGCCTTCCACAAACAGCTAGTCAACACTGATGATCAGATATAAATAGTAGTCACTGGGGCAGGTATCGGAGAATATACCTGGTACACATATCCAAGCAAGAATAGTTCAAAAAATAATTTTCTCCTCCCAAGAGTGGAATTTCTACAAATGAACAACTCTGAATCCATACTTTGAACATTACCTAATATTATCGATGTATATACCTCAGTACATTTTCTATTCTGCTCCCCCTGCACTTGCCCCCACCCCCCAACAAAAATGGTAGAGTTGGCAAAAAAAACTTGGTGACATTCATACTTTTTGTACAGAAAGTATCTTCTAAAACACTTTGATAATTCAAAAACAGAAACAAATTAAAAGGTCAGTTTTTCAGCAGAAGTCCAAGTGACTTTAGGTTATAGATTTGGAATACAATATGGATTCAGATCTTGTTTGCAAATTTGTCTAAAGTCTGTTTATATTTAGCATGGTTTGAAAACATCCTAAAAGATTCTTGTTTGTATTACAAGTTAAAGCGTCTACAAATTATTTAATTTCACAAGGATATGCAATTTCCATTGTTTAGGATAAAGATAAACACATCATTCCAATTTTATTAAAAATAAAAGGAACATTAGCTTCTTGATTAATTTGCTTAACCTTTAAGCATACAAGATTGGTACCTCTCAGGACTGAATTAGATTCAATACCTGCTCATAACTCATCTAGATGTTTCTGCCATTTTTTAGTGATTATTCCACACCAAACTGATACAAGTCATTATTAATACTATAAAATCTAAAATACTCTGACAAAATGTCTGCATCAACATACCTGATAAAGCTTTTAAATGCAGCAGACTGTGGGTTGATGCATAGCGGAACCCTGTTCCCTTTCTGCTGTTCCAGAATGAATTGATGAATGAGTTCTGTAGGACAGAAAATGAATTATATTCAGTCATAACAATACAGCTTCCTGCTGTTTAAACCATTATCAAGTTCTGCATAATTTTGATTTGTTTCATAATTTTGCCAATAAAAGGTTTTATTTTGAGTAAGTGAAATCAGCTGAAGATGTGAATACATAAACCATATAACTGTGCGCATGTAAATTTCTGCAATGTTAATACTCAAATAGCAACAATGCATTGGAACTTCAACAAATGATAAGGGATAATGCCTGCAATTTCCCCACATAATCTTGCATTTATCAATTGTTTTAATGTTGAGCATGTCCCAGGATACTTAGAGAAAGAAATGAAGACAGATAAAAGGAACATGGCAAACCAAGAAGAGGGAGATCAAGAGGTGCAAATGAGAGCTCAGTTACAAGGATGGCTTCTTTTCAGGCTTTTTGAAGGTGGAGGGAGAAGCAGACAGGTGGCGGGGGGGGGGGCGCTTTCAGAGACTTAGGGAGAGGCAGTCAATGGCTCTGCCACACCATTGGTGGCATGAAGGTAGGGAACATGCACAAAAAGCCAGAGTCAGAAGACTGAGGAGTTCATCAGGAGCTTAAGGCTGGAGAATAGTGCTGGTACAGGGTGCAGCAAGGCCACAACGATTTGAAGATGAGGGCGATGATTTTAAATGTAATACACTGGTGGGCAGGGAACCAGATTATCCAGGATAGCGGTGATGGGGAAGAAAAACTTGAATGCAGGACTGGGTACTGGCCGCTAGAAATTTGTAAATGTTGGAATTTATGGAGGGGAGAGAATGGGAGGACAGGAAAGATGACATTGGAGAGAGTTTTTAAAGAGATGCTAAAAAAAAACACAGGTAAAGATTAGTGGAGAAGTTGAGATGGGAGTAGAAGTGGAAGCATGGGTAGTTTGAAAGCTAAAACAAAAACAGAATTACCTGGAAAAACTCAGCAGGTCTGGCAGCATCGGTGGAGAAGAAATCAGTTAACGTTTCGAGTCCTCATGACCCTTCGGCAGAACTGAGTATAGTTAGGAGAAAGGTGAAATATTTATATTTATATTTCACCTTTCTCCTAACTATACTCAATTCTGCCGAAGGGTCATGAGGACTCGAAACGTTAACTGATTTCTTCTCCACCGATGCTGCCAGACCTGCTGAGTTTTTCCAGGTAATTCTGCTTTTGTTTTGGATTTCCAGCATCCGCAGTAGCTTTTAGCTTTTTGTTTTTATCTCTAGTTTGAAAGCTAGTCTGAATTGAGCAGCATGCCAAAGATATGCAAGGACCAGTTCAGCCTTTAAGTGGCAAGAAGTGAGGATAAAGTTAGTAATAAGTGAGCGTAATTAGGGTTGGTGATCAAAAGCAACAGCTTTGTTCTTCCCAAGGTTCACTTGGAAGAGTTTCAATATCAGTTGTGTCATTATGCCCAAGAGTTGGGAGGTCAGGTATTCCTTTCACAGGTCAGGCAAGTGTAAGGAAAACTGAAGATATGTGCACATCAAACTGTTTTTATGCACTTGAGAGTGACAGATTTGGAATAATACTGGAAACATTGGAGTTTTAGCATAATTACATTAGTGATGGTTTAAAACCAACTGGAATGTACTTCTACCAATACATACTTCAAGCAAACTCAATCAAGGTGGTTGCCTATTTCACGAGTTAAAAAGTCATTGGAATACGTAAATACCCAGGAATGGAAAAAGAATGAGGTAGTAATTCCATACACCAAATAAGTGCAATCGAACAGTCTTCTCCCAGCTCCAAGGTTCTGTCGTTGACTGCTGAAGGTGACAACTCATGCTAATGCCACAATATAGTTATACAGGTAGTGATAGCTACAGCCCCCTCACATACCTGTTAGTGCTTTGTGGAAGCAGTCATTTTCAGTTAAGTCTGGATAGTCAGAGTTGGCAGGCTATTCAGCACGTTGGGGCCAAGATTGAGCTTAATACTGTTACTACCCAGTACTCACAAGTATGCATTTCCAGTAAGAGTTAACTAAGATTAGGGTGGAAACATTGACCAATTGTGGTACTCCACTGCTACTACCACCCAAACTTAGTACAGACTAGGTGCTGAATCTGGGACCTGCTTTGTATGACATAGTTTAATATAGTGATGCATGTACCCCATTATCAGTCCTAAAGCATGAGCCTCAAGAGCAATATATGTGTCTCATCAATTATAAAATGTTTTAAGCTTCAGGTCAGAAAGCTGCAACTATAAAACGGTATTCAAAATTGCACTGACCTTTAACCTGCCTAACAGATGTCAGGTTTTTTTCAAAGCTGTCATCAAATTTGGGATTGGTGATGGGCTCAAAATCATTGGTGTAAACTCGTCCTGTAGAGGTGGTATAACAGCATTTGCACATACAAGTATGGTACCGGAGCCGTCCTTCATCTAAGTACGGATGGGCCAGGGCATCCTTTGCAGAGATTCTTTTTGACTGCAGTATAAGGGAACAAAAGCTTTATCCAATAACTTGATAATTTTATAATGATTTGACCTGAGAATTTTGTGAAGCATTACATACCTTCCTACAGAAGGTATGCTTACAAAACTGGAAGCAAAACAAAATAATTATATTCATTTCAGTTTAAATCTTCACTACCATTATAGAAAATAATGGATTAGACAGTGCCTTTTCCTTTAAAATGCTCTAAGTGCTTTTGTATAACAGGTTCATTAGTAAAATAAAATTGCTGAAATTACATCTCCAGAACTATCAAATGAAAAATGATCAGAAGACCCACCCCACCCAAACTAGAAATTCCCAATATTATTGCATCTCATTTTATTGCAAGATTACAGGAGGCTCAGGGGCAGTAATCTCAATGTTCAGTAACTGAGTACTATTATTTAAGAATGAACAGTTATTGTGGAAATTTTTCTGATGGAGATTATGAAAACATTGTTTAGGGTAATAGAGAATACAGACTGGCTATATTTTCATGAAGAGGAGCTTTACAATACAATTTGAAAAATAGTTTGCATACTTACAGGATCAAAAACTAACATCCTGCAGAGGAGGTGGACAGCTTCATGGGTAGCCTGGCTGGATAGTGTGTAAAGGACAGGAAGTGATGGCTGTAGGGAGAGGAAATAAAACCTTGAAGACAATGATTACCAGCAGTATGTGAAACAGGTCACTTTTTGGTAAAAACTGTAGAGATAATAATGGATTAAAAACAGAACAATAACTTTACTGAAATATTCTCAAGCTAGTCTTGTGTTCTGCTTTAATAATTTGATCAATAAAAAAAAGGTTCTATTTAAAATCATGTGGCTACTGGGACACTTCCATAGTCCACTGAAGAGCTTAAGCAGTTTTTAAAATAGTAAATTTCTTTTAAATCGCTCAATCCACTTACAGGGTAAGTAAATGAAACTAAAACTGCATTTTTTCTTATAATTACAGCATTGGTGCCAATTGGTTTTGCTTATTAGTTTATAGTTTAAATGTGGCCTTAATCTGGTGTCAGAGCCTGACCTGAGACCAGACTGAAGTAGAATGAGAACTCTTGGAGGACGGAGACTCACTCTTGCTTTGGAGTCAGCTCTTGCCTTCACACTCAATTTACATTCCAAGTTAAACTTCTTCTTCCCAATACAAAAATTGGAGTATGAAAGCAGCACAAGTTTATTGTCACAATTCGCACATCTGATGACTTGCCATTTGCAAGCATCCAAAACTCAAACCTATGTGAAACTGTATTGCAAACCAATGTAATGCAATGTAACAATGCATTGTTTAAAGGTAATCTACAAAGGCACTTTAAAGTCCCATTATTGAACTGTGATATTTACAAATACCATGCTTTGTGACAATTAAACCGAATAATGATAAGTTGGTGCAAATTTAAACATTAGCTTAAACATTTTTGTGGAGGCAAGTGTTTATCCAAACAGACCTTTGTCTAGCTTGAAAAGCATAAATTTAGATTCCTGTACCACTCAGTATTAGGTCATGTGAGCTCAACATGAGAATCTCTGCATTAAGTGCATAGACTAGATGGTTAGCCATGAAAGAGGTAAGCCAACCTTCTCATAATTCCATACTAGTTCTGGGTTGCTGCAGACAAGGCAATGGTGCTTTGCTCATCTTCCGTCATGGAATAATTAAATGAGGCACAAGGACATAAGAGAGGAAGTGAATGAACCGTGCCAGGCATACTATTCCTTTGATTAGGGTACTCTCTGTGTTCACTTCTTTAGGCTATGGTTTGCTATGAAAAATGCTAGCAAAAACCACAGGTTAAGAAAGTAATACATCTCCACTCTTATGTAAAGCCACTAGTTTCAACACATCATTGCTAGTACATTTTAGACAGGAGGAGGAGAACACCCTGTAGACCACAGATCCTGAGTATGTGGCTCCTTATCAATTTATTCATTTTATGCCAAGAATGATAGACACAGTGCAACTTAAAAAAGATTTGTCATTTCACTAAATTGTTCCCAAGCCATAAGCATTTAAAATAAATATTACCACACAAACAGCTCAAATTGGATACAATAGCCTTCAGGAAGCGGAATTGGAATACTGGTTGATTTTTTTCTCCCCACACCCATTTACTTGTTCTGTAAACATTAAGAAAAGCAAAAAACAAAAAGCTAAAAGCTACTGCGGATGCTGGAAATCCAAAACAAAAACAGAATTACCTGGAAAAACTCAGCAGGTCTGGCAGCATCGGCGGAGAAGAAATCAGTTAACGTTTCGATGCCTTCATGGCCCTTCGGCAGAACTGAAGCATAGTTAGAGGAAGGGAGAAATATAAACTGGTTTAAGGTGGGTGGGGGGGTGGGGGGGGAGAGACATTGAGGGTGTGGTGATTGTGGAGATGAGCAGATAATCAAAAGATGTCACAGACAAAAGGGTCAAAGAGGTGTTGAAGGTGGTGATATTTGTCTAAGAAAAGTGCTAATTAAGAATGGAAGACAGGATATTCAAAGTACAGCTCTAGTGGGGGTGGGGTGGAAAGACTAACAAGGTTTTAGTTTTAGATTTAAAAATAATGGAAATAGGTGGGGAAAGAAGAATCTATATAAATTATTGAAAAAAAAGCAGGGGGGGCGGGGGCGGGGAGAAACGGGGTGGGGATGGGGGGAGGGGGAGTTTAAGATCTAAAGTTGTTGAATTCAATATTCAGCCCGGAAGGCTGTAAAGTGCCTAGTCAGAAGATGAGGTGCTGTCCCTCCAGTTTGCGTTGGGCTTCACTGGAACAATGCAGCAAGCCAAGGACAGACATGTGGGCAAGAGAACAGGGTGGAGTGTTAAAATGGCAAGCGACAGGGAGGTTTGGGTCGTTCTTGCGGACAGACCGCAGGTGTTCCGCAAAACGGTCGCCCAGTTTGCGCTTGGTCTCTCCAATGTAGAGGAGACCGCATTGGGAGCAACGAATGCAGTAGACTAAGTTAGGGGAAATGCAAGTGAAATGCTGCTTCACTTGAAAGGAGTGTTTGGGCCCTTGGACGGTGAGGAGAGAGGAAGTGAAGGGGCAGGTGTTGCATCTTCTGCGTGGGCATGGGGAGGTGCCATAAGTGGGGGTTGAGGAGTAGGGGGTGATGGAGGAGTGGACCAGGGTGTCCCGGAGGGAACGATCCCTACGGAATGCCGTCAAGGGGGGTGAAGGGAAGATGTGTTTGGTGGTGGCATCATGCTGGAGTTGGCGGAAATGGCGGAGGATGATCCTTTGAATGCGGAGGCTGGTGGGGTGGTAAGTGAGGACAAGGGGGACCCTATCATGTTTCTGGGAAGGAGGAGAAGGCGTGAGGGAGGATGCGCGGGATATGGGCCGGACACGGTTGAGGGCCCTGTCAACGACCGTGGATGGAAAACCTCGGTTAAGGAAGAAGGAGGACATGTCAGAGGAGCTGTTTTTGAAGGTAGCGTCATCAGAACAGATGCGATGGAGGCGAAGGAACTGAGAGAATGGGATGGAGTCTTTACAAGAAGCGGGGTGTGAGGAGCTGTAGTCGAGGTAGCTGTGGGAGTCGGTAGGCTTGTAATGGATATTGGTGGACAGTCTATCATCAGAAATTGAGACAGAGAGGTCAAGGAAGGGAAGAGAAGTGTCAGAGTTGGACCATGTGAAGATGATGGAGGGGTGGAGATTGGAAGCAAAATTAATAAATTTTTCCAGGTCCCGACGAGAGCATGAAGCAGCACCGAAGTAATCATCGATGTACCGGAGAAAGAGTTGTGGGAGGGGGCCGGAGTAGGACTGGAACAAGGAATGTTCCACATACCCCATAAAGAGACAGGCATAGCTGGGGCCCATGCGGGTACCCATAGCCACACCTTTTATTTGGAGGAAGTGAGAGGAGTTAAAGGAGAAATTGTTCAGTGTGAGAACAAGTTCAGCCAGACGGAGGAGAGTAGTGGTGGATGGGGATTGTTCGGGCCACTGTTCAAGGAAGAAGCTAAGGGCCCTCAGACCATCCTGGTGGGGGATGGAGGTGTAGAGGGATTGAACATCCATGGTGAAGAGGAAGCGGTTGGGGCCAGGGAACTGGAAATTGTTGATGTGACGTAAGGTGTCAGAGGAATCACGGATGTAGGTGGGAAGGGACTGGACAAGGGGAGAGAGAAGGGAGTGAAGATAACGAGAAATGAGTTCCGTGGGGCAGGAACAGGCTGACACGATCGGTCTGCCAGGACAGTTCTGTTTGTGGATTTTGGGTAGGAGGTAGAAGCGGGCCGTCCGAGGTTGGGCGACTATCAAGTTGGAAGCTGTGGGAGGAAGATCTCCAGAGGAGATGAGGTCAGTGACAGTCCTGGAAACAATGGCTTGATGTTCTGTGGTGGGGTCATGGTCCAGGGAGAGGTAGGAGGAAACGTCTGCGAGTTGACGCTCAGCCTCCGCGAGGTAGAGGTCAATGCGCCAGACAACAACAGTACCACCCTTGACAGCGGGTTTGATGACAATGTTGGGGTTGGACCTGAGAGAACGGAGTGCAGTGAGTTCAGAGAGAGACAGATTAGAATGGGTGAGAGGAGCAGAGAAATTGAGACGGCTAATGTCACGCCGACAGTTCTCAATGAAAAGATCAAGAGAAGGTAAGAATCCAGAGGGAGGGGTCCAAGTGGAGGGAGAATATTGGAGGTGGGCCCTCCATCACCCCCTACTCCTCAACCCCCACTTATGGCACCTCCCCATGCCCACGCAGAAGATGCAACACCTGCCCCTTCACTTCCTCTCTCCTCACCGTCCAAGGGCCCAAACACTCCTTTCAAGTGAAGCAGCATTTCACTTGCATTTCCCCTAACTTAGTCTACTGCATTCGTTGCTCCCAATGCGGTCTCCTCTACATTGGAGAGACCAAACGCAAACTGGGCGATCGTTTTGCGGAACACCTGCGGTCTGTCCGCAAGAAAGACCCAAACCTCCCTGTCGCTTGCCATTTTAACACTCCACCCTGTTCTCTTGCCCACATGTCTGTCCTTGGCTTGCTGCATTGTTCCAGTGAAGCCCAACGCAAACTGGAGGAACAGCACTTCATCTTCCGACTAGGCACTTTACAGCCTTCCAGGCTGAATATTGAATTCAACAACTTCAGATCTTAAACTCCCCCTCCCCCCATCCCCACCCCGTTTCTCTCCCCACCCCCACTTTTTTTTTCAATAATTTATATAGATTCTTCTTTCCCCACCTATTTCCATTATTTTTAAATCTAAAACTAAAACCTTGTTAGTCTTTCCACCCCACCCCCACTAGAGCTGTACTTTGAATATCCTGTCTTCCATTCTTAATTAGCACTTTTCTTAGACAAATATCACCACCTTCAACACCTCTTTGACCCTTTTGTCTGTGACATCTTTTGATTATCTGCTCATCTCCACAATCACCACACCCTCAATGTCTCTCTCCACCACCCCCCCACCCACCTTAAACCAGTTTATATTTCTCCCTTCTTCTAACTATGCTTCAGTTCTGCCGAAGGGCCATGAAGGCTCGAAACATTAACTGATTTCTTCTCCGCCGATGCTGCCAGACCTGCTGAGTTTTTCCAGGTAATTCTGTTTTTGTATTAAGAAAAGCAGTCCCCTGGCTGCTGGCTAGACTGATTAACTAACCTACAGAAGAAAGATGGAATTTTGGGCCTTTCCTGGCTTACAGCTCAGTACCACATCACAGTACATTTACCAATTGAATGATCAAGAAAGCTGCTTCTTTGATAATTGTACAGGCATTTATATTTTATTTATTGCCTTAACCTTGACCTTAACCAGTACACAAACTGGTTGATTTTAGATTTAAGTTAATGGGACATTAAATTCTAAGGTTGGGATAATTCAGCTATGTATAGATTCCATCTAGAAGAATACTGCTGTATTTCACCTACAGGTAATAGTTACTACTCACAGAACAGGTGTGTTAAAATAAATCTGTATAAATATTAAATGGCTTACAGTAATTTGTGAAATTCATGTTGGTAATGCAATAATAATGGTCAGTTATTTTTACTTCAATGTCATAATTTACTGTTGCCTTTGATGGGGACACCTCTGGGTCAGCAGTAGGTTACCTATACTTTTTATCCTATTATACTACAGATATTCATACTATACTATTCCACGTGTCTGAAGCATTTAAGTAAAAAACAGGGAATTTCCAAGAGCACAAACTGACACCCAAATGAACTTCATTTTGACGCAGCCTGTTTTCACCCGCAAAACATATTTGCACTTCCAGTCCTTCTATGATTGTTTTGTTTCCTTTTCTCCTTTGATCACTCCCCTCACTTACAAAACTATATTACTTTTTAAAAATATTGTTCAAAGCACAGGAAGGTTTGATTAGAAGTACAGGTGATTTCACTCTAACAAATAGTTACCAATTAAATATTAAAGGCTAAAAAACAGAATTCTTTGAAAAAGACTGCATATGGAATTGAAGAAATTGCAATTTCTCTCTTCTCTCAAAATGATAGTTTATCTGGATTCCCTAAATGTTGGCAACTATGGTGCCCCAGCTAAGTGGCTATCTTCATGTATGAGCTTATACAGAGTCTGAGCAGGCATTTTGACTGAGGAGGCATCACAAACAAAACCCAATTCTTTCTCTACTTGTCATTCAATGTTGCAACTGAGATCAAATGAATAAAGATCAGGTTGAAGAACTTGGTTACAATTTTCTCTTCTCAACTCAGGGCCAATGAAACCAACTATAGCATCTAACGGATGCTCCAGCTGAGATGGCACCAATTCATAACATCAGAGATCAAATCCAAGTCAATATGATTTAGTGCTCCATGCAATCCATTTATCCACTGAGTTTGTGAGGTAATCCTCCTGCAGTATTGGGGCTCTCTTTGCAGTGGAATTGCAGGAAAGAAAAAAAAAACTACCCACAGCCTATTGGCTTCAGTTTACTGAGGTAAGTGCTAAGTTAGCTTACTGAATGTGACCAGAAAAACAGTAATCTTATGTTTCTTTTTCATCACATAACCCACTCAGTTAGTGTCCAGCAAAATTAAATGATAGCTTTTTATACATTTTATGCCAAGTATCAACTATTACAATGAACTGTAATGACAGACTTTTATAGCTACAGTATGAGTGCACTTAAAAGATAAATGAACTTAATTTCTGAATTTAAGTTTAAAATTCACATAAGAACATGCACTTTACCCTCATTCTCCTTTACCTCCATGCTCATTCTCAACCTCATTCTTTTTTCCCCAAGTATAACAACTTGTGCCTAGACAATTCCATAGATGGCAGCATCCTTTTTGTATCTCATCAATGTAGACATTCTTCATACCCACCTACTTAAATGGCAGCTATCACAAAGCCTGATGCTAGGTTATCTGGTATCCAGGGAAACAGAATACAAAAAATTACCGAACAGCAAACCAGAATGTTAGCCAATCTTAACTTTTTCTACCCTATAGCGGTATTTCTCACTGTTACCCAACTAAGATTGGCAATGGCTAGAACCACAGGCCAGGACTATTTATTACTTAATATAATTCAGTAGCACACCATACAATGCCATCGGGGAAAATTTAATGGATTTCAATACACACTATAATGTGTAAGTATATAAATCCTGTAACCTTTATTAAGTCCACAAAATGACATACCGAGTGAGTTTCACTTGTACAAGTTGAAGAATTTAGCTCCTTCACCAAAATAACTGCAAACTATCCCATAGATTGAATAGATGCAGAAAACAGGTAGACAATTACAGCACAATCAATCCTGTAATTTTTTTTGTTACACATTCAGTTCAAATAATTGGTTGAGTGAGGACATGAACTAACTTGCAAATCAGCATTAGATTGTTTTCCACATGATATGTCATAGAAGATGTAACTATGAACAATACACAAGAGACAAAATTCAGTTATAAAATGCATTAGGAATTGTTACAACTTTTATTTAGTGCAGCTAGTCAAAAATGGATCAGGCTTTCCCATTCCCGCCACCTCTATGTACATCTTCCCCTCTCCTCCTGTCAGCATTCTGAAGGGACATAAGAACTAGGAGCAGGAGTAGGCAATTCAGCCCCGCAAGCCTGCCCCGCCATTCATTACTATCATGGCTGATCTCATTTCAGCCTCAACTCCAATTTCCTGCCCTCTCCCCATAACCTTTCAACCCATTACTAATTAAAAATGTCTATCTCCTCCTTAAATTTATTCAGTGTCTCAGCATCCACTGCACTCTGAGGTAGTGAATTCCACAGATTCACGACCCTTTGAGAAAAGTAATTCCTCCTCATCTCTGATTTAAATCTACCACCCCTTAGCCTAAAACTATGGCCTCTCATTCCAGAATGCCCCAGAAGGGGAAACATCCACTCCATGTCTACTTTGTCTATCCCCTTTAGCATCTTATATACTTCAATTAGATCTCCTCTCATCCTTCTAAACTCTAGCGAGTATAGGCCTAAACTGCTCAATCTCTCCTCATAAGACAAGCCCCGCATCTCTAGAATCAATCTAGTGAACCTCCTCTGAACCGCCTCCAATGCAACTACATCCTTCCTCAAGTAAGGGGACCAAAACTGTGCACAGTGCTCCAGGTGCAGTCTCACCAATGCCTTGTACAGTTGCAACACTTCCCTATTTTTATACTATATTCGTTTAGCAATTATTGCCAAAATTCTATTTGCTTTCCTTATTACCTGTTGTACCTGCATACTAGCTTTTAGCTATTCATGCACGAGGACACCCAGATCCCTCTGCACTGAAGTATTCTGAAGTTTCTCTCCATTTAAATAATAAGTCGCCTTTTTATTATTCTGACTAAAATGGATAACCTCACACTTATCCACATTAAACTCCATCTGCCAAATTTTGGCCCATTCACCTAACCTGTCCATATCCATTTGTAAATTTCTTATTTCTTCATTGCAGCTTACTTTCCCACCTATTTTGGTGTCATCTGCAAATTTAGCTATAGTACCTTCTATCCCTGAATCCAAGTCATTAATATAGATTGCAAATAGTTGGGGCCCAAGGACCGACCCTGTGGCACCCCACTAGTTACAGCTTGCCATCCAGAAAAAGACCCATTTATCTTGACTCTCTGCTTTCTGTTGGTTAGCCAATCCTCTATCCAAGCTAATATATTACCCCCAGCTCCATGTGATCTTATCTTGTGTATTAATCTTTTGTGCGGCACCTTATCAAAGGCCTTCTGGAAGTCCAGATATACTACATCTACAGGATCCCCATTATCTACTTTGCCTGTCACATCTTCAAAGAACTCTCGCAAATTAGTCAAACACAATTTACTCTTCATAAAACCATGCCTGACTCTGATGGATCGCATTTTGACTTTCCAAATGCCCCATTACTACTTCCTTAATAATGGATTCCAATAATTTCCCAACGACAGATGTTAAATTAACTGGTCTATAGTTTCCTACTTTCTGCCTCCCCCCCCCCAACCTTTTTTGAATAAGGGCATTATATTGGCATTTTTCCAATCCACTGGAACCTTTCCAGAATCCAGGGAATTTTGGAAAATTATTGCCAATGCATCCACTATCTCTGCTGCCACTTCCTTTAAGACCCTGGGATGTAGGCCATCAGGTCCTAGGGACTTGTCACCCTTTAATCCCAATAGTTTGCTCAGTACTTTTTCCTCTAGTGATGGTGATTGATCTAAGTTCCTCCTTCTCTATATCCTCTGCACTACCTGTTACTATTGGGGTGGTATTAGTGTCCTCCACTGTGAAAACTGAGGCAAAACATTGATTAAGCGTCACTGCCATTTCTGCATTCCCCACTATTAACTCCCCAAACTCGTCCTCCAAGGGACCAACATTCACTTTAGCTGCTCTCTTTCCCTTTATATACTTGTAGAAGCTTTTGCTATCAGTTTTTACATTTTGCGCTAGTTTTCTTTCATAATTTACCTTTGCTCTTTTTATTATTTTTTTTAGTAATCCTTTGTTGATCTTTAAAAGTTTCCCAATCTTGCAGCCTGCCACTGACCGTTGCAATTTGGTATGCCTTAGTTTTTGCCTTTAAGTTATCTTTAACTTCCTTGCTCAGCCACGGATGCTTTTTCCCCTTCTTACCATCTTTCTTCCTCATTGGTATATATTTTATTTGGGAGGAATTGAATATCTCCTTAAATACCTGCCCAGCTCATCAACTGTCCTACCTTGTAGTCTTCCTACCCAGACCACTAGGGCCAAATCTGCCCTCATACCTATGTAGTTCCCTCCTCAGCACCCTGGTCCACCAATTACCCCCAACACCTTGTCCCCTTCCCATGCAAATGCTTGCCCTTTTAGCTCCTCTCGCCTCCCCATCCAAGGCCGCAAACATTTCTTCCAGGTGAAGCAGCAATTTATGCGTACTTGTTTCAAATTAGCATACTATATTAGCTCTCGCAATGGCATCACCTCTACACTGGAAGATCAAAGTTAAAAGTATCGACTGCTACTCTTTATTCAAATTTTCAGACCATAACGCCATAAGACATAGGAGCAGAAGTAGGCCATTCGGCCCATCGAGTCTGCTCTGCCATTCAATGAGATCATGGCTGATTTGCTAATCCTCAATTCCACTTTCCTGCTTTTTCCCCATAACCCTCAATTCCCTTACTGATTAAAAATCTTTCTATCTCAGTCTTGAATATGCTCAATGACCCAGCCTCTACAGCCCTCTGTGGTAAAGAATTCCACAGATTCACTACCCTGAGAGAAGAAATTCCTCATCTCTGTTTTAAATGGGTGACATCTTACTCAGATTATGCCCTCTGGTCCTAGACTCTCCCACAAGGAGAAACAACCTCTCAGCATCTACCCTGTAAAACCCCCTAAGAATCTTATATGTTTCAATAAGGTCACCTCTCATTCTTTTAAACTCCAATGAGTACAGGCCCCACCTACTCAACCTCTCCTCATAAGAAAATCCCTCCATACCCAGGAGCAACTTAGTGAACCCTCTCTGGACTGCCTCCAATGTCAGTATATCTTTCCTTAGATAAGGGGACCAAAATTGTTCACAGTATTCTAGATGTGGTCTAACTAGTGCCTCGTATAGTTTTAGCAAGATTTCCCTAATTTTATACTCCATTTCCTTTGAAATAAAGGCCAACATTCCATTTTCCTTCCCTATTACCTGTCGAACTTGTATGTTAACTTTTTGTGATTCATGCACAAGGACTCCCAAATCCCTCTGTGCTGTAGCCTTCTGCTGCCATTCTTCATTTACATAATATTCAGCTCCTCTATTCTTCCTGCCAAAGTGCATAACCTCACATTTTCCCACATTATATTCCATCTGCCAAGTTTTCGCCCATTCACTTAACCTGTCTATATCCCCCTGTCGACTCCTTGTGCCATCTTCACCACTTGCCTTCCTACCTATTTTTGTGTCATCCGCAAGCTTGGCGATAGTACATTCACTTCCCTCGTCTAAGTCATTAATATATATTGTAAATAATTGAGGCCCCAGCACTGATCCCTGTGGCACTCCACTACTTACAGGTTGCCATCCAGAAAATGCCTTCCTTATCCCAACTCTGTCTTCTATTAGTTAGCCAATCCTCTATCCATGCTAATAAACTACCCCCAACACTGTGGGCACTTATCCTATTAAGTAGCCTTATGTGTGGCACCTTATCGGACGCCTTTTGGAAATCCAAATATGTTACATCTACTGGTTATATCCAAATATGTTATATCCTGCTTTTTACCTCCTGAAAGAATTCTAATAAATTTGTTAGGCATGATTTCCCTTTCATGAAGCTATGCTGACTTTGCTTGATTAGATTATTTATTTCTAAATGCCCTGCTATTAAATCCTTTATAATAGACTTCAACATTTTCCCAATGACAAATGTTAAGCTAACTGGCCTATAGGTACCTGTTTTTAGTCTCGCTCCCTTTTTAAATAAGGGCGTTACATTGGCCGTTCTCCAATCCTCTGGGACTTCTCCAGAATCACACCAATCTCTGAGCCATGCATTTAACTCCTTGACTTTACCCTATGCCAGTTTGCCCGTGGCTCAGGCAGCAATCTCGAGATTATTACCTTGGAGATTCTGCTTTTTAATTTAGCTCCTATCCATTCAAATTCTTTCAGCAGAACCTCCTTTCTAGTCCTATCAATGTCGTTGCTACCAACATAGACAACAACAGCTAGATCCCTCCCCTTACACTCCTCTCCAGTTAAGGAGATGTTCTTAACCCTGGCACTAGGCAGGCAACACAGCCTTTGGGATTCACGCTCACAGCTGCACAGAACAGTATCTATCCCCCTAATTATACTGTCCCCTACCACTACTACACTCCTATTTCCTCCCCCAACTTGAATGGCTCCCTCTACCACAGTGCCGTGGTCAGTTCACTCATCCTCCCTGCAGTCCCCGCTCTCATCCACACAGCTTGCAAGAACCTTGCAACTGTTGGACAATTGCAGGGGGTCGAGGCTCCTCGAATGTTACCCCCTGGCTCCCCACACCTGCAGCCACACCCTCCTGTCTCTGATCACAGACCAAATTTGAATTACCTAATCTGAGAGGTGTGACTGCCTCCTGCAGCAAAGTGTCCAGGTAGCTTTCGGTGAGAAAAATAAATGATTAGAGCAAGATAGAAACTAAAATATATAATAAATCAACTTTAAAAAAAGTGTATTTTTTAAATCATTGTTACGGGCAGGAGGGGGTTTAATTTAACAGCCCTAATTTCTCCCCTCACCACCCATCTACAAACAGAAGATTTTGATTTCCCCTTTTATAAGCGAAGGCATATTTCCTAACCCCTCAGTTTTAGTACGATCCATTTTTTTTAGTGATAACCCCACAGCAAACTCAAGATAGGGTAAACTCAGAGGGTTAATTTATTCACACACACAAAACATAGGGGGTGGGGAGGTGAGGGGTGGATGTCGCTATGTAGCCCCTGGTGCATTCATACAATAAAAAGGAGGATAGAGAAATAAAGATTTACAGGGCAAAGAATTATTGTTTCACGTGAGTCCAGAAGCAAAAGTCCAAAGGTGAATTCCTTCAGTGGCCATCGGGCTGAACTGATGCTGGATAATTCACTTTTCCAGTAGAGTTGTCCTCCACGATGAGACAGGCATGATGAGAGATTAATTAGTCTTGTAAGTAACGGTATAGAAGTTCGGAAGTCCCCAGTAAAAAGAGTTAGATGGGGGCCAGGCATTCAAATCCAGACCAAGCCCTTGTCCTGAACTGCTGCTTGCTAGATGAAAGATGGCAGACTAAGCTTTGCAGCTCCAGAAGGCAATAATACAAGGTTCCCCCAGCTAGGGGCTCATGCCAACTCTCCACATTGGCTTTGACAAAGGGTTTATATTCCTTTGTCTGGATTCCTGGGGATTGTTAATGCTTCAACAATTAAGAATTTTGAAGGAGGTTGCAGGGTCCTTTGTCCTAGCAGACTAGGGGATTCTAGTGGCCAGGTCTGCCTTATGAATTGCAGATGGCCCTTGTATAATTCCCTTTGAATTTGGTGTCTGCAGTCCACAGGGTCATTAGCATCTCTTCAGAGATAACAAGGCACAAATTTATTCAATACTGCTAGATTAGCTCCTATTGTTCAAAGGTCAAAAGGTCATTGTCCATATATAAAAACAAAAAGCTAAAAGCTACTGCGGATGCTGGAAATCTTTCAGTTCTGCCGAAGGGCCATGAAGGCTCGAAACGTTAACTGATTTCTTCTCCACCGATGCTGCCAGACCTGCTGAGTTTTTCCAGGTAATTCTGTTTTTGTTTTATATGCATATATAAGCTTTTCAAGGCAAGTGAGTGCTTAGCAGTAATAAACTTAGTACACTATTAAAATACAGTTACACCTCATTCAAGATGGTGCAACCTTTTAATGGTTTTTACAACTTAAATAAGAGCACAAAAATGAAAGTTTTCATCAATTCACTACTGATTACTTAGGATTATATTTTGGGGTGGAGGGGGTGGGGGAAAACCTTAGAGGTGCACCATTCAAGGAAGTGTAGAATCACAGAGGAGCTTCTGGATTTCCATGTTATTCTGTGCACATGTAGACTCAAAAAGTGCTGTCAGTTTCAGTGGAATAATGAAATTTGTAATGACAGTAGTGAAAGTAAACATGTGCCATTAAAAATAGAGGCAGATAAAATTATAATAGGGAACAAAGAAACGGCAAAGACATTAAACTAATACTTTGTATCTGCCTTCATGGTAGAAGACACAAAACACATTTTGGAAATAATGAGGAACTTAAAGAAATCAGTATAAATAAAATAAATTATGTTGGATATATTCATGGAACCAAATTACAACAAATCCCCTGGACCTGACAATCTGCATACTAGGGTTTTGAAAGAGGTAGAGAACATATCTTTTTATTTCTGTTGGACTGTGGATTAAAATTACAATGGCTGTAGTTTGAAAGACATGTCTACTAGAACAGTGTGAGGGATACATACAATGCTGCTGTCCTGGAACAGAGTGTACCATGAAAGATAGGAAGATGCCGAGGAGTCATCCAGTCTACCGGGGAACTGCCTGGCAACAACATTTTAATTTGCTCCTAACCAGGTGACCAGGGTTTGTGTCAGAGCAATGCAGCAGAGAAAAGCTCCTAGTCTGAAAAGAGAAAAGACTGAAGACCTCTTTCTCCTGTGTGCGTAAGATTCCAGTAATTCTACAATAATAGCTAGCTGTTTTTTTCCCCCCTTATATCTCTATAACCTGCTCTCTCTCTGGAAAAACCCCTGTCAAGAGGGAAAAGGGAAAATCACCATTAGAGACATTGAAAAGCAAGTGCTCAACCAGTGAACTAATAAGACTGAAAGTGCTGGGAAGACCACCTTGTGTCATCAACAAAGAACTGAAAGGAATTTGGAAGACATCGATCAAAATCAACCCATTGAATCCTGTACTCCAGAATTGGTGCTATTGAACTGTTTATCCCACCCTTAAAATCCATGTTTTTGTGTGTCTTGTACGTGTTTGTGTATATAGGGATTTAAGGGGTAGAATTTAGGTTATAGAATTACAAATTAGCAGTTCATATTTCTCTCTTTTGCCACTGGTTAATGACAGTTTGTTCAATAAACAGTTATTTACTTAAGTTTACAAACCTGGTGCTCATTCTGTTAACCTAAACAATTAGGTGGTTTCATCAAACTTTTTCACATTTGTTGTGGTTCGAGGAGCAGTGGGGCTTGATATTGCAGTGCACTAGCCCCAGTGAGTTGTGACAATACAGAAATAGAGGATGCATTGGTTTTGATCTTCTAGAATCTGAGGAATTCTGGAACGTAATTCCACTATTTAAGAAAGGAGAGAAAGAAAGCAGGGAACAATAGGCTAGTTAGCCAAACATCAGTTGGTTTATCCAAGTTTGCTGGTGATAGATGGGAAAGTAAGCTGTGTGAAGATGCAAGGAGACTGCAGACAGGTTGGGTGAATGTATTCCATCTGCCATACAAACATACGAATTAGGAGTAGGCCACTCGGCCCCTCAAGCCCGCTATGCATTCAATAAGATCATGGCTGATCTGAATGTAACCTCACCTGCACATTCCTGTCTACCCACAATAACCCCTTAGTCAATCGAGAATCTAGCTCTGCCTTGAAAATATTCAAAGACTCTGCTTCCACCGTCTTTTGAGGAAGAGAATTCCAAAGACACTCAATCATCAAAAAATTTCTCCTCATCTGTCTTAAATGAGTGACCCCTAGCTCTAGATTCTCCCACAAGAGGAAACATCCTCTCCACATCCACCCTGTCAAGACCCGTCAGGATCTTAAAGTTTTCAATTAAGTCACTTCTTACTCTTCTGAATTCCAGTGGATACAAGCGTAAACTGTCCAGCCTTTCCTCACAAGACAACTCACCCATTCCTGGTATTAGTCCAGTAAACCTTCTCTAAACTGCTTCAAATGTATTTACATCTTTCATTAAATGAGACCAGTACTGTACACAATACTCCAGATGCAGTCTCACCAATATCCTTTGCAATTGAAGCATAACCTCCCTACTTATATAATCAATTCCCCTCACAATAAATGATAACATTCTATTAGCTTTCCTAATTACCTGCTGTACCTGCAAACAAACCTTTTGTGATTCATGCACTAAGACACACAGCTCCCTCTGAATCTCAGAGCTCTGCTATCTCTCACCATTTAGATAAGATCCTTTTTTATTCTTCCTGCCAAAATGAACAATTTCACATTTGCCCACATTACACTCCATTTGCCAGATCTTTGCCCACTCACTTAACGTATCTATGTCACTTTGTAGCCTCCTCACGACCTCTTCACAATTTTCTTTCCTATCTTTGTCACATCAGCAAACTTAGTCACCATTCCTTCAGTCCCAAGTCATTTATATAAATTGTAAAAAGTGGAGACCCAGCACTGGTCCCTGTAGCACACCACTCTTCATATCCTGCCAACCAGAAAAAGACCCATTTATGCCAATTCTCTGCTTCCTGTTAGCTAGCCAATCTTCTATCCACGCCAATATCTTACCCCCTACACCATGAACTTTTATTTTCTGCCATAATCTTTACTTAGATTTCCAGAAGGCATTTGATAAAGTGCCATGTTACAGTACATCCACCGGTTCCCCTTTATCCACAGTGACTCCTTCAAAGAACTCCAATAAATTGGTTAAACATGATTTCCCTTTTACAAAACCATGTTGACTCTGCTTGATTACCTTGAGTTTTTCTAAGTGCCCTACTTCAACATCTTTAATAATAGCTTCTAACATTTTCCCTATTACAGGTGTTTGGCTAACTGCCACATTCTTGCCCAATGTGGAAAGGTATGAAATTATCAACTTTGGTAGGAAAAATAGAAAAAACAGAATATTTTTTGAATGGCAAGAAACGGAGAAATGTGCAGAGAGACCCGAGTGTTCTTGTACATGAATCACAGCAAGTTAATATGTAGGTACAAGCAATTAGGAAGACAAATGGTAGTTCAGCTTTTATTACAAAGTGTTTGAATAAGTCGCATTATAATTAACAGGGGATTGGCGAGGCCACACCTGGACTACTGCTTGCAGCTTTGGTCTCCTTACCCAAGGAAGGATGTAGTTGCCCTAGAAGGAGTGAAACAAAGGTTCACTAGACTGGTTCCTGAGATGAAGAGATTGTCCTATGAAGAGAGATTGAGTAGAATAGGCATATAGTCCCTGCTGTTAAGAAGAATGAGGGGTGATCTAATTGAAACATACAAAATTCTTAATGATCTGACAGGGTAGATGCTGAAAAAAAGTTTCCCTGGCTAAGGAATCTGGAGCATGAGGTCACTGTCCCAGAATAAGAGGTTGGACATTTAGGACTGAGATAAGGAAACATTTCTTCACACAAAGGGTTGTGAATCGTTGGAACTTTCTAACCCAAAGAGCTGTGGATACTCGGTCATCCAGTATATGCAAAACAGGTTGATAGATTTTTGGGTGCTAAGAGAATTAACGGCTGTGAGGACACTCCACCAGTGCAGGAAGGTGGAGTTGAGGTAGATTACGTTATTTTGTTGAATGGTAGAACAAGCCCGAAGAGTTAAATGGCCTATCAGGCTCCTACTGCGAATGTTAACAGTTGCGCTATTATCACTGCAAAATCTGGGCCAATGTTTCAATCGAAAGTTGTTCCTTCCTTAGCATAATTATGAGTTCACGTGGATCTTAAAAACCCAACTTTCTAATTCTTGTTGTGAGTGGACTAGTAACTGAGGTCACTGCACTGGAGCTGCATAGTGCTCATGGTAGGTTTGCTCGAACCTGCACAAAAGGAAACATTCAAGGTCTTGAAGTAGTGCCTCTGAAAGCTAATTCCTGATGCTGGAGGACTGAGTTATGAGGACAGGCTAGAAAAATTTGGATTCTTCAGTCTTGAAGCAAATGTTAATTTACTTTATACAACTATACAAGTAAAGTAACAAGGGTTAATTCAGAGCACTATCAACATGCTTGTTGGTCAAGAAGCATAAAATTGGTAAAAAGCATATTGAGGAACCAAGTCAGAAAGCACTTCTTTCCATAGCGTGATCAATATCTTGTAAGGTCTTCTAGGTAAGGCTTTGTCCTTCCATGGGATGCCAAGAATGCACAGCAAACAGCCAAGATGAAAGCTGTTGAGCTTCTTCTCTTCCACAA
Organism: Cetorhinus maximus; assembly: GCF_964194155.1. NCBI lineage: Eukaryota > Metazoa > Chordata > Chondrichthyes > Lamniformes > Cetorhinidae > Cetorhinus > Cetorhinus maximus. Next base: position 14,769,407 of record NC_135887.1, read on the forward strand.
ATGCAGCAGTCTTCTCAAAAGGCAAGCTTCCAAGAATGTTGGCACTTAACAAGCAGAGATGACTCCAGTGGCTTGTGTACATTCGCAGGATGGTAGATGGTTGCATACCTAAGGATTTTCTGTTTAGCAAGGGTCAGAGCCAGACAACAAGTAGGACGTCCAAAGTTCTGCTTCAAGAATGCTTGCAAGCATAACATGAAGGCCCTAAACATTGATTCTTGCACCTGGCAGTCGTTAGCTGACAACAGAGGAAAATGGCAACATCACCTGTGGGCCATGTGCATCACCATGATGATCAGTAGTTACAGCAGCCTGGCAACAGGCACCATTGAAAACAACAACCCAAAATGATACCTGATAACCACTTCACAAAAGACACTTGTCGCAGAACCTGCTTTTTAAGGGCTAGTCTCTTCAGTCATCAGCAAAAGTTTACGATATGAAGCTACCCCTTTCCCAACAGATTAGATTTGTTGCATGTTCATCATCTTACGCAGATGGAAGAATGCCAATGACTTCCAGGTAAAGTACTGGAGGCAAAAGCTCTAGCAATATTGTAGAGGCATTTAGGCACTAGGATAGAATAGCTTCTATGAATGAATGGCCAGCCTGTTGTATTTATTTAGAGATGTAGAAGACTTAAGGTTTTCAATTATTTGGCACCAAGAACATTTTATTCATTGCATGTTCTACTTATCAAGCTACATGTCTAGTTTTGGAATTGTGAAAACGCAACAGCTCTGGGCAGTAAATAAGCTGATTGGCACGAGCAGAGGTCAAATTAAATCACAAAGCCAATGTTTGCGAGAAAATCGAGCTGCAGTAATCAGGGTTCAAGGTTCCATTATCGCACATCAAAAAATAGTCTAATTCTATGGCATTGCCACAGAAGAGTCATGACCAAGTTAAGTTCAGGTGGAGTAGAGCTAGAGGAAAGTGGATAATTGAACTAGGTCGTGCACATGTAATTCACTAATTTCTCTTGAAAAGAGAAGGTTTAAGGTGACCTAATAGAGGTCTAAATGAAAGGTTTTGATTGTGCAGACATGCAGAAAGTTTCCATTGTGGGGAAGTGCAAAACGAGAGGCCATCAATATAACATAATCACCAAGAAATCAAATAGGAAATTCAAAAGAAACTTCTTTAAGCAGAGAGTGGTGAGAATGTTGAACTGCTACCACAGGGAGTGGTTGAAGCAAATAGTATACATTTACTTAAACGAGGGTAGATAATCATAGGAAGGAGAAGGGAATAGAGTGGTATGCCGATAAGAGTTAGATGAGAAAAGGAGGATGCTCGAATGGAGTATAAACGCCAACATGGCATGTCAGCATTCTCGCTTCTGCGTCTAAAGGTTGTGGGTTCGTGTTCCAGACTTGAGCATTAAAAAAAAATCAAGGCTGACACTCCAGTGCAGTAGAGGGAGTGCTATACTATTGGAGGTGCCATCTTACAGATGAGATGTTGAACTCAGGCTCTATCTACTTTCAGGTGGAAGTAAAAAATCCCAGGGCAACATTTCAAAGAGGAGCTATTTTGGGTCAATGTTTACCTCTTAAATCAACATCACAAAAACAGATTATCTGGTTATATCAGATGCTGTTTGTGGGAGCTTGCTGTGTGCAAATTGACTGCTGCATTACATTACAACAATGATTACATTTCAAAAGTTCTTTATTGGCTGTAAAGTGCTTTGGGGCACCCCGAGTTTAAGAAAGATGCCATACCACCGCACATTTGTTTTGTACTTATTGAGCCAAACAGCCCTTATGCAATCCCAAGTTGTATGCATTGTCTTTTATTTCCATTATGAATTGGCAGATCTAAGTTTTAACTCCCCATTTAAACTTGAAATGCAGTAACCCCACTTAAGTTAACAGTGGCAATGCAGTTCATTGACTGACAGGAAGTATGAGATAAATTTGCAGTTTCCATTATAAACATAGACATGGGAATTAATTATGGTAACATTGTAAAGTCCATGCAGACAATATTTTTTGTTATAGTTAACAGGGCTTTTGGAGAAAAGAATTCATTCTAATAGTTTGAAAGCACAAGAGTGGATTAATTTGTATATTAAAAAATTATATATAGCGTGTCAAATTTAAACTGCACCTTTGACAGCCTAGAAAAGGAACACACCTCGCAAGGATTGAAAAGCACAATATTTCTTTCAGATAATGACTTATGTAGTGTTACTGGAGTTCAGACTGTTCCATTCTCCTGACTGACAGGGAGGAGTGGTAGCACAAAGCAGCAATGGGAACAAAGCAAAGTATAAAAAGAACAAGATAACCCAATCACCAGATTCCACTGCAACACAGTCTAGTCCATGGAATTTTGGGGAATAGATAGTGAAAATTGGTTTGGGGGGGAGGGTGCAGTTGTCCTCCAATCCCTAATCACCTTAAAAACCATACAAAACAACTTATTAATTACCATAAAAGATGTATTTTACAATGTCAGTAATTCAAAAGAATGAAAAATTCCATATACACAGTAATATGGAAATCACAAAACCTGCCTCATTGTTTGTTATACAGTACATTACTATAAATATAAAAGAAACTGGCTGGAAAATATTGGGTATAAATAATGCAGTACAAATGCTGGTAATTTTCATTTGTAACAGAAGCTTTTTAAACTTCAATCGTAATATGGTAGAAATAATAAATTCTGTACTTTTACTTTAAAATGGCACAGCATGCAAATAGAAGAGTTTATCAAACATAATTGACATACATCAAGCATGACTAAAGATATAGCTCTCCTTAATCTCTCTCAAAAATCTACCAAATACCATGAATATGATCCTTTTTTTTCTCATCCTCCTTAGGCCATCACTGTCACTAGAGGGGGCAATGGCATATATCAGATCCCCTCCACATCACCTGAACAAAAAAGCAGTCGAATAAGGCTCCCTCAGACTCCCCCTTGTAGAATTGCACCAGTTCTCAGCTTGGTACCATACCAAAGCAGATCTATAATTCAGAACTGGGGTTGAACATGCATATCACCACTCCATAAGATCAAACCAAATAGCTTCAGAACCATAGAACACTACAGCACAGAAAACAGGCCATTCGGCCCTTCTAGTCTGTGCCGAAATATTATTCCGCTAGTCCCATTGACCTGCACCTAATCCATAACCCTCCAGACCTCTCCCATACATGTATCTATCTAATTTATTCTTAAAACTTAAGAGTGAGCTCGCATTTACCACGTCAGATGGTAGCTCGTTCCTCACTCTCACCACTCTGAGTGAAGAAGTTCCCCCTAATGTTCCCCTAAACCTTTCCCCTTTCAGAAGGAAATGTGTTACAATTATGAGGTTTATAAGATACGCTTTTGGGACTTTATCTTTTGGTTTAAGGTTACTATAATCTGTGGCTGTAGCTTTAAATTTAAGGTAAATGAAGGGGGTCATGTGACCTGCTCTGCAGTCTGTTTGACAGAAAGCCTGGGTGGTTTGATTGTTAGAGATCAATGGAAAACTTGGTTTGTTTTACTGAGATGGCGGTGCAAGATATTTACCCTTAAGAGACAACAGCAGGAGTCTGAGTATACCATGTGTGGACCCTGAGTCTCCCAAAGTCTCAAAAAAGTGCTGTTGGTATTGGGTTGTAAATAGTTGTGCTATAAATGATCAATTTACTTCTAAGATGAAAGGGAGTTGGGATCAAAGACAGAATTGCTAATTAGCTACCTATATACAAGGCTAGTGTGTTTCATGTTGCCATGGGGAACAGAGCAAAGGAAGCCATTTTTGAGGTCAGGTTACAGGCTTCCATACATATAAATATCACAGGCATGCAGGAGTTTGTTTGGTGTGGTGTGCTGTCATCGGAGAGGCAGACAGCAGGATATAGAGACTGCCAAGTCCTGCACCTAAAGCAGAAAAAGTGTCGACTCTATTGCTTACCACAGAGAGCATGGATCAGAGCCCGGGCTCAGATTGAAGACCGAGTTTGAGGGGATTTGAGAGGCTGAAAGTTTGGGGCTAAAGGAGTCTACAGTGTATCCCTCAGTGAAAGTCAGTTCTGGGATCATACGTTGCTTGGCTGGGCAAGTAAAAAGGAAGCAAGCCATCCATCAGGACCTGAGAATAATTTAGACTGGTTCCTGGAAGGTGAAGTGTCCACTTAAGGGACAGAGAATGTATAATAGTAGTGGGAGTTTTTAAGTTTGTGCTAGAAGTTAAATGGGGAATCTCTTTTCTGTAATTTAAAATAAACTTTCCTGCAAAAAAAAATTTAGTCAATTTTGTCATTTGTTACAGTAAAAGTTTTAAAAACAAAATCTTGATGTCTCATTCTTTCAGCAATTAATTGGAAATTTGAATCTCGCTTTAAAAGTCTAAGGAGATTGTAACAAATGTCATATTCAAATCATTATTATGGATACAAGTATGTGGGGGAAAAACTGTTGATGGTGAATAAAATGAACAAATGGTATTTATAAAATACTGCTACTTTTCAGAATATGAGAAATTTCACAGAAGCTAAACATGGTAATTAAAATGTCTCCAATTTATTTTTTCTCTTCATTCTTTCATGGAATGTGGGTGTCACCAGCAAAGCCAGCATTTGTTGCCCATCCCTATTGCCCTTGAACTCTTTGGATTTCTAGGCCATTTCAGAGGCCAGTAAGAGTCAGCCACATTGCTGTGGGTCTGGAGTCACATGTAGGCCAAACCAGATAAGGATGGCAGATTTCCTATCCTAAAGGACATTATTTAACCAGATGGGTTTTTACAACAAATCGATGATAGCTGTCGTGGTCGCCGTTATTGAAACTAGCTTTCAATTCAAGATTTTATTAATTGAATCCGCCAGCTGCCATGGCAGGATTTGAACTTGTGTTCCCAGGGCATCAGCCTGAGTCTCTGGATTACTAGTCCAGCGACATTGCCACCCCAGCATCCTGCTTTAAAGCTACTGAAACATCCTTCAATAGAGTAGAACAGTGTGGTATCTACCACAATCAGTGTATACAAGGGTAATGAACAGGTCCTCCCTATAATGCACATTAGAAACAATTTTCTGGAATAGAATGTTTTTTTTTAAAAGTGTCACTGTAGCAATACAGCTGTCTGAATCTCCAAGAGTTCTGATTGTCAGTGGTATTAGAGAGCATACTGGACATTTGCCTGCAAGATAATTCTAGAATAATGCAAATCCAGAGCTTTTCCTTTCTTTCCTATCCCACATTTGTAGCCAGAGGAAAACTCAAGCTTTTTGGAATAAGTACCCTTCTTTAGCAATGAGATGACTCGGGTGGATGCTTCAAATTGCATATCAAAATGAAAAATGATTCGAAACGTAAAAAAATTACTTTAAAAATTGTGATGTGCACAGCGAAATCCCATCACGAATATGTAGTTAAACTTGGTTTTGGTGGAATTGGTTGAAAAAACGATGTCAGGCAGGAGAACTCTTTGCTCTTCAAATACAGTCACAAGATCATTAGCTACTTTCATATTGCAAGAGTTACATTTTGGCTCCTGCTGTCAGCAAGGGCTTGCTGGTAATTCTCATTCATTACAACAACTTATATCTAGGCAGCTCCTTTAACATAATGAAATGTCCCAAGGCACTTTTCACAGGAGCATCACAAAACAAAGTATGACAGAGTCACAAACAGATATTAGGTCAGATGACCAAAAGCTTGGTCAAGAGATAGGTTTTAAGGAATGACTTAAAGGGGGAAAATGAGGACAAGAAAAAGAGAGGTGTAGGATTCAGCTAGGAATGCACAGTGGTGTCGCACATGTATTGTGGTGTATTTCAACTTGTACGTAATTTTTTACGGGCGAGAAATGTCTGAAGGAAGCAAACTCTGGCTTTAACATTGATTCCTCGGAGAACCTATGATTTACTTAAAGTCATTTCACTTAAAGTAGCGATTTTCAGGAACATAAAAGTGAGGACTTACTGTACCATCAGTCCCTTCATCCAATTCCAGAAATTGGAGCCTAGGCAACTGAAAGCATGACCACCAATCATAATTGGGATGCACAGGAGGCTAGAATTTGATGAGTGCAGATCTCTTAAAAAGATTGTGGAAATGGAGGAGATGGCAGAGATAGGGAGGGGCAAGGCATGAAGGCCAAAAGCCATTTGAAAACAAGAAAGAGTTTTAAAGTCAAGACATTGCTTGACTGGGAGCTAATGTATGTCAGCGAGCAATGGGGTGATAGTGGAATGAGACTTGCTGCGAGTTAAGACATGGGCAGCTGAGCTTTGGATGACCAAGTACCTAAAAATGAGGTGTCAACCTGGTGAAGGACTATTTGCATGCCAAACAGCATAAGCAGCATGCAATAGACAGAGCTAAGCGATTCCACAACCAACGAATCAGGTCTAAGCTCTGCAGTGCTGCCACATCCAGTCATGAAGAGTGGTGGACAATAAACAACTAACTGGAGGCGACAGCTCCACAAATATCCCCATTCTCAACGATGGGGGTGCCCAGCACATCAGTGCAAAAGATAAGGCGGAAGCGCTTGGAAGAATCTTCAGCCAGGAGTACTGAATGATGATCCATTCCTACCTCCTCCGGATGCCCCCAGCATCACAGCTACTGGTCTTCCGCCAACTGGATTCACTGCACGTGATATCAAGAGAAAGTTGAAGGCACTGAATACTATGGGTCCTGAGAATATTCCAGCAACAATACTGACTCCAAAACAAGCCACGCCCCTAGCTAAGCTGCTCGGGGACATCTACAAAACTGGCATCTACCCAGCGATGAGCAAAATTGCCTCGCTATGTCCTGTACACAAAAAGCAGGACAAATCCAACCCAGCCAATTACTGCCCCATCAGTTTACTCTTGGCCATCAGTAAAGTGATGGAAGGGGTCATCAACAGTGCTATCAAGCAGCTGTTGCTTAGCAGTAACCTGCTTACCAACACTCAGTTTAGGTTCTGCCAGGACCACTCAGCTCCTGACCACATCACAGTCTTGGTTCAAACATGCACAAAAGAGCTGAACTCCAGAGGTGAGAGGAGAGTAACTACCCTTGACATCAAGGCAGCATTTGACTGAGTGTGGCATCAAGGAACCCTAGCAAAACTGGAGTCAATGGGAATCAGGGAGAAAACTCTCTGCTGGTTGGAGTCATACCTAGCACAAAAGGAAGATGGCTGTGGTTCTTGCAGGTCAATCATCTCAGTTCCAGGACATCGCTGCAGAAGTTCCTCAGGGTAGTGTCCTAGGCCCAACCATCTTCAGCTGCTTCATCAATGACCTTCTTTCCATCATAAGCTCAGAAGTGGAGATGCTCGCTAATGATTGCACAATGTTCAGCACCATTCACGACTCCTCAGATACTGAAGCAGTCCATGTCCAAATTCAGCAAGACCTGGACAATATCCAGGCTTGGGCAGACAAGTGGCACATAACATTCGTGCTACACAAGTGCCAGGCAATGACTATCTCCGACAAGAAAGAATCTAACCATCATTCCTTGACATTCAAAGGCATTACCATCGCTGCATCCCCCACTATCAACATCCTGGGGATTACCATTGACCAGAAACTGAGCTGGACTAGTCATATAAATACTTGGCTACAAGAGGTCAGATGCTAGGAATCCTGCAACGAGTAACTAATCTCCTGACTACCCAAAGTCTGTTCACCATCCCCAAGGCACAAGTCAGGAGTGTGATAGAATACTCCCCACTTGCCTGGATGAGTACAGCTCCAACAACATTCAAGAAGCTTGACAAAACAGACTGCTTGATTGGCACCCCATCCACCAACTCCAACATCCACTCCCTGCACCACCTACGCACAGTGGCAGCAGTGTGTACCATCTACAAGATGCACTGCAGCAACACACCAAGACTCCTTAGATAGCACCTTTTAAACCCATGACTGCTACCAGCAAGAAGGACAAAGGCAACAGATGCATGGGAACACCATGACCTGCAAGTTCCCTTCCAACCTACTCACCATCCTGACTTGGAAATATATCGCTGTTCCTTCAATGTTGCTGGGTTAAAATCCTGGAACTCCCTCCCTAACAGCACTGTGGGTGTACCTACACCACATGGACTGCAGTGGTTCAAGAAGGCAGCTCACCACCACGTTCTCAAGGGCAATTGGGGATGGGCAATAACTGCTGGCCTAGCCAGTAATGCCCACATCCAATAAATGAATTAAAAAACCTCATGATTCGTCATAAATTGGCAAGGAGCCAATTCGCCACTCTGTGGTCAGTGCATATGTCCCAACTCTGGACTTCAATGATGCAACAGGTAGATTTCTAAGCCAAACTTGACCACTGTGGTATTCCTAAGGAGGGCAGGCTTATTCTTCTTGGATACTTCAATGCCAGAGTTGGACAAGATTCCAATCTCTGGAACAGAACTATTGGCAGGGAAGGAATTGGAAACTTGATTAGAATTCTTCTCCTTACCATAAACGAAATATCTTTTTTTTCCCTAGTATTACTGTGGGATACTTTAAAACAGGCTTGTGGGGGCTATGTTGTGTGCGTTTGTTTGTGTGAAGGACTAATTTAATTAAACCAAAGATTGTCAGGCTGTAAGGTTTGAATCAAAGGGGTTAAGTGTAAATCAGACATTTTGAGATGGAGATGGGTGAGCTTAGATGAAGTCCCAGCAGATGCAGTGTGAATGTAATTTGCAAATGTAGATAAGTTGAGAGGTTGTTTGTTTTTTGAAGGGACATAAGATGTTTTACAACTGGCAAAATAGATGAGGCAAAGTTTATTTTGCCCCAAAAGTACTGGCCATAATGACAACATGAAAGATTTTTTATATTCTGGGAAAAGTAACTTCCAAAGCAAGGGTTAAACAATGGGATTTACAGATCAAGAGGGAGAAAATATATTTAAAGAAAGATGGAAAGATGGGGAGTGACCATGAGAGATTTTAGAGAGTTTACTGTGAAGTAGAAGCTTCACCCTAAGAGAAATGTTTGCTTGCTCCAGAAAGCAAGGCCTTGGATTTCCAGCGTGGAGAGAGAGAGAGAGAGAGAGAGAGAAGCTATGAAATACCTTCCTTATACCAACAGTGTGTACCTTGTGGTTACACTGGATAATTTTCATCTTTAAAATCTCCAAAGGTGGTAGTGGACCCTTTACTTCTGGCTCCATTGCACATACCTTCTCCTAATAAATACAAATTGCAAAATTGTGTGATAGCCTGGCCAAGTTTTCCTTTGGGATTTGGTCAGCCTGGCAAATACCACCTGCCATATCATAACATTACCAAGTGCACAGAACATAGGCTTATCATCATCAATACCTTGTCCGGCCAGACAAACAAGTACAAAACGTCATGGCAATAGCCATGGTCCAAGCACTGGCACCTACTACATCATCCATGCCCGGAATCGCAAACACCAGCAGAGCATTGACAGGTGCTGATGGCTGCTGGACTGATCACTGACTTATTTGTTCAATTATGTCCATCAATCACTGAATTAAGAGAGACCAATTCCAATAATACCTTGGGGAAAAACTTTCAAACTTCAATCAAGAACAGAAGAAGTGTCCACAGTGCTTGGGAGGTCCTTAAGTTCAATATCATCCAATGCCTGTAACAAGACACTTGGATTTTCTGTCAAAGTTGGTTTGATAAAAATGATCAGGATATGAACGAACTGATTGATCACAAGCACAAGACTTTGTGCCTAGCAGAATGACCCAAACTCAAAGCAAAAGAAACTGACTTACCCACAAGCAAAGGCTGAGGTGCACCTGCAACATGAGGAACATGTGTTGGGCAGGTAAGGCATAGGAAATTCAACATCTCACTGACATGAATGGGGCTTCTTCAATGTCACAAGGACCACTTACGGCCCAAGCAATCAAAGACCAGCTCCTCTGAGGCCCAAAGAGAGGCAAAATCTGATCACGGAAAGGGAAGCTGTCACTCTCCCATTGGAGGGAGCATTTTGAAGACCTTTCCAATCAAGAATCAATTGTTGATGACAGTGCTTTCCAATTTCATCCCACAACACCCAGTCAGAAGAGATTTTGGAACCCCTGCAATGGCTTTTGAGGTGATGAGAACCATCACAAATGAACAACAAAGCAGGTGGAGATGGAATCCCCACTGAATTCTTTAAGCATGGAGGAGAGGAACTAACATTACAGCACCATGCTCTCATCCTACAGGTCTGGAACGAAGAGGAAGTGCGGAATGATCTCAAGAACACCACATTTGTGACAATCTTCAAGAAAGGGGACAAATCCAACTGTGGAAATTACAGAGGCATCTCTCCATTGCAGGAAAAATCATTACAAGAATCCTTCTGAACCGACTTTTTACACTTGCAACTCCCTGAATTTCATTGTGGGTTTAGGCCATCAAGAGGCATGAACAACATGATTTTACAGCTCGGCAATGACAAGAACGTCGCGAACAATATCAAACTACCGCACATAAGGCTACTTAAATAGATAAGAGCCCATGGTGTTGGGGTTGCATCTTAGTATGGATAGAGGATTGGCTAACAGAAGATAAGAGTTGAGATAAGGGGGGCATTTTCAGGATGGCAACCTGTAACTTGTGGGGCGCCACAGTCATCAGTGCTAGGGCCACAATTATTTACAATATATATTAATGACTTCGCTGAGGGAAATGAATGTACTATCACCAAGTTTGCAGATGACTCAAAAATAGGTGAGAAGGCAAGTGGCGAGGATGACACAAGAAGTCTACAGAGGGATATAGACAGGTCAAGTGAATGGGCAAAAACTTGGCAGATGGAATAGAATGTGGGAAAATGTGAGGTTATGCACTTTGGCAGGAAGAATAGAGGAGCTGAATATTATATAAATGGAGAAAGACTGCAGGAAGCTGCAGCACAGAGGGGTTTGGGGGTCTTCATGCATGAATCACAAAAAACTAGCACACAAGTTCAGCAGGTAATAGGGAAGGCAAATAGAATGTTGTCCTTTATTTCAAAGGGAATGGAGTATAAAAATAGGGGAGACTTGCTAAAACTATACAAGGCACTAGTTAGACCACACCTCAAATACTGTGAACAGTTTTGGTCCCCTTAACTAAGGAAAGATATACTGGCATTGGAGGCAGTCAAGAGAAAGTTCACTAGGTTGATCCTGGGTATGGAGGGATTTTCTTATGAGGAGAGGATGAGTAAACTCATTGGAGTTTAGAAGAATGAGCGGCAACCTTATTGAAACATAAGGTTCTTAGGGGGCTTGACAGGGTAGATGCTGAGAGGTTGTTTCCCCTTGTGGAAGAATCTAGGACCAGAGGGCATAATCTCAGAGTAAGGGGTTGCCCACTTAAGACAGAGATGAGGAGAAGTTTCTTCTCTCAGAGGGTGGTGAATCTGTGGAATTCTTTACCGCAAAAGGCTGTGGAAGCTGGGTCGTTAAATACATTCAAGGTTGGGATAGACAGATTTTTAATCAGTAAGGGAATCAAGGGCTATAAGGAAAAGGCAGGAAAGTGGAGTTGAGGATCATCAGATCAGCCATGATCTCATTGAATGGCGGAGCAGACTCGATGGGCTGAATGGCCTACTTCTGCTCCTACGTTTTATGGTCCCTCTACATAGTGTTCTTTGACTTGACAAAGGTTTTTGACTCTAAATTATGAGGCACTCTGGAAGATTTTGAAGTATGGATGTCTTCCAAAATCCATCAGCATCCTTTGCCTACTTCATGATGATATGCGAGCAGTGATCCTTAACAATGGATCCATTATAGACCCTTTTGGAAGTTAAGACAGGAGTTGAACAAGGTTGTGTCATCACCCTAACTCTTTTTGATCTTCCTTGCTGCTATGCTCCATCTGACAAGCTCCCTGGAGTGCAGCTTATTCTTCAGGTGGACTGAAAACTATTCAATCTCAGGTGACTCCAATCAAAATTTAAGACCACCTCAACCTTAGTCATTGAGCTCCAATATGCTGATGCAGCTGCAGCAAGTGCTGCGTCGGAAACTGATCTTCAGAGAGTCAACGATGTATTTAGTGAGGCATATGAAAATATTACATTCAACATTCAGAAGACTAAAGTTCTCCATCGGCAAGCTTCAAAGGCATTTGCCCCAGCCCCAGCCCCATTGATTAGGATTCATGATTGCCTGGAAAATGTGGAACACTTCCATTACCTTGGAAGTTATCTTTTACAGAAGGGCTGAGATTGATGAAGAAAATCACCATTACCTGAAATCTGATGGTACAGCCTTTGGCCACCCGAGGAAGCTAGTGTTTGAAGTTCACAACATCAAAACTGAAACCGACTTCATGCAGTCATGATCCCTACCTTACTGTACTGGGCTGAATCACGGACAATGTAAAGGAGGCACCACAAAGCACTGGAGTCACCAGTGCTGCCTGTGGGAGATCTTAAGCAGGAAGACAGACACACGAACATCAGTGTCCTCTCAAAAACATCGAGATTATGATCACCCACTAACAGCTTCAGTGGATTGGTTATATAGTTCGGATGCCAGATACCAAAGCAGGTAGTTTTCTCCTAGTTCAGTCAGGGTAGATGCACAAGAGGACAGTAGCAGCATTTCAAGGATGTGATGAAAGACAACACGAAGAAATGCAACATTGACATCAACTCCTGGGAAGCCATCATCGAACCAGTTGGCAACAGAGTCTGTGGGAAGGATCCCAGCATTGAGACCCAGTGACGACAAAAAGAGGAAAAGCGAGAGCGGCAAAAAGAACAATGGGCCAAACTAATAATAACACGACCAGACATCCCATATGACAACAAAAGCCCGATGTCATAAAGTCTGCAGATCCCAAATTGGCTTCATCAGCCATCTTCGTACCCCTGGAAGACAATTAGCTTTGCTAACGAGGGATAGCCAATAATAAAAATAACAACGACAATAACTGAAGACCAAGTCTAGACCAAGTCCTGAACCTACAAGCTCTGACTTGGAGTATTCTTCATTGAGTCAAGTTGGCATTGTTGAACAACCACCTATTCAAGGGTCAGAGGATCTGAGAAAATCGTAACACAACGATATCAATGAAATAAAATTATAATTTTCATGACTTATACAAAAAAAAGATAGAGGCTGCTACTAGAGAGATGCATTATGCTTTTACAAAATTTGGTTATAGATCCAAAATATAGCTTTACTAAAAATGATTTATTGGAGTTTCTAAACAAACAGATTAGATTCTTTCACAGACATATCTATTCCAAAAAGATCTGGACTGCCAGCATTCCAATTCATTTAGAGCTGTCAATAGCAAAAACATCCTGAGCCAATCACTTGCAGTGATGAGGAATGCAAGTACTTTTTACAGCTAGGATGCAACCAACCTCAGGGTGGGGATGGTGGGGGCAGGGTTGGATAAATAACAATAAATGTCATTACTTTCAAATTTTGTTTATAAAGAAACATTAGACCAATGGTGCACCCCCTAATTGCTGAATGCATTGCCTTGGACTTCTCTAGTTGGCCTCAAGACAGTATTCAGCAAATCATTCAATACAGGAGACACAGGTTTAAAAATTTGGGTAATAAATGCAGGGGGAATGTGAGGAAGAATGTTTTTATGCAGCTGGTGGTAATGACTTGGAACTTGATGTCCATGAGGGTGGTGGATATAGAAACTATCAATAATTTCAAAAGGAAAATGGATGGACACTGGAAGGAAGTAAACTTGTAGGGCTACGGGGACCAAGCACGAGTGTGAGACTGCCTGGATTTCTCCATGGAGAACTGGCATGGGCTCAATGAGCCAAATTACTTCCTTTGTGTTGTAAATGATTCTATAACTCTAATACATTAGACCTGCTTTTTCTAAATACAGTATTTCCCCATCAGCATTGGGCAAAGATTTTTTTAGATTGAATAAAACCTAAACCTCAGCTGTAGCTTTGCAGACCTTGTACGGTATTGATTTGCAATTATTCTATCCTGCCCTTTACATCAGTGAAGGTGTTATTAGGCCTGTGCATTATTTTCCCTGTCATCTATCCAAGTTTCAAAGTGGAAGAAGCTGAATGAATGCAAGTCGTGCATGAGGATGTTCCAATATATCTATGCACATTGTACATATTTTAAAACAAAAATATCAAATGAATACAAAGGCTTAAAAAACAATTGTACAATGAAGTTCTGCCTGGTACAAACTGAGGATGTACCTCACATTCCCTGATAGCACCAGACTGGTATGCACAAAATGTTCTACTAGAGTTACACTTAAAAAGGGAATGTACTTGATTATATTAAAAACCTGCAAGAGCTCCAAAACTGTTTGCACACAATGTAATGGAGGAGCTATATCTACAAAATATGTATGTTAAAAAAGGTGGTGATGTAATGTGATTACAGCTAGCTCAATTTCACATTTTAGAATGCAATAGTGAACTACGAAGCCTGTGATAAATCTGCATCTTAAATCAAAACACTAGATAAACTGCCAATATTTAACAAAGCATTAAGCTTTCAAATGAAAATATGCAACATAACTTAATGAATACTTTAGTTAGTTACTAGCACTAAAATGTTTAGTATATAGTTGCTTTGGGACATTAATTACAATGGTTGAGATTCTGTTGCTTTGCAGTGACAGCAGGGCAAAAACTAGTCTTCCCTACATCTCCATGAAAAAGTCATCTTACCACTGGTTAGAATGGTGGAACTTTAGGAAAATAGCAAAAAACCTTTCAGCAACAATTCTAGTCATGATGGATCGAGGCAATATCAGGGTCTTTAACACAACATTCATGATGAACCCAAATTTGATAGTGTTTTGGCAACACTGAGGAGCCATTATGTGGACTCAAATGCTATTGGCAGTAATACATATTCTTCCAAGGGTACCAGGAAGCTAGAGGATGGATTTTTGAATACTTTTCTTGCCAATGGAAAGCGATATATATGCATGGTCTGCTTAAACATTTGTGTGAGCTTAGTACTTAATAACTAAGTAAAATAGCATAACATAAAACATGACTTTAGCATTTCAGAACCGCAAGACAGGCTATTCTGCATTTCTTTAGATTGCGCATAATACGGAATATTGAATGGAATAAAATAGTTTAATGAAACTCAACTTGTGTTCAATAGCAAACTTTAACATGCAATGATGACACTAGGTTTTTATTTCAAAGTTATTCTGCTAGTATTGCATAATTAAAATTGGGAATCAACAAGGTGAATTTGTTTTAATGGTACAATCAATTAGAAAATCAGTACATAGATTCACTTACAAACCTAACAAGTAAAACAATACAATTTCAATCTAATTTCATACTTCACCATGAGCCTTTAATTTTACCATAAAAATCTTCAGTGAGTGAATCTTGTCAACTAGCTTTTGAAAACCAGGTTCTGCAATATCAACCAAATTTCTTTCATCTGCTGAAAATCCAACCGTAATTATATTTTCACAAGATTACTTTGAGGGTAGGGGCTTTTCACAAAGCATTTAATAATTTAAATATAACTTTCAGCTATATGCTGTGCTTGAGAAGGGGCAACTGTGAAAGTTATGGCACTTTTTGACCAAGGTGAGAGTCAGACATCTATGATTATTAATTGTGTCTGATGGAGTCCACTGCAGAAAAAATTTCAACTGTATTTATTATAAGAACTCAATGGACTTTCTTATGCAACTGCATATTCAAAAGTTCTTTTTCAAACAATGCTGTACATATTTAATTTACTTAGCCCTCAACGAAATGTCAACCACAATGTGAATTCTAAATCAGGACTTTATTTTTGTTTGTAATCTGGAAGCAATTACACTTTACCTGTATAAAAGCAAAATACTGTGGATGCTGGAAATCTGAAATAAAATAAAAACAAAGTGCTGGAAACACTTGAGCAGGTCTGGCAGCATCTGTGGAGAAAAAAACGGAGTTAACGGGTGGGATTTTCCAGTCCCGGAATTTCCGTCTGAAGTCAATGGGCCTTTTGCTGGTCTGGCAAATTTTCTGTACCACCAGCGACGGTTGCTGCAGCGGGGGGAACCAGAAAATCCCACTGTTTTGTGTTCAATTGTAACTCTTCACTATTTCCAGCATTTTGTTTTTATTTCACTTTACCTGTAGTTTGTGTTTTAGTTAACTTAAGTGGAGAAAGCAGATATTCATCTGGAAACTTCATGCCAAGAACTGAACTGAAACAGCAATTCAGCATGACAATTACAATTCAAGCCTAGGACTTATGCTTAAAATTTCTTGGAATCTAGTGCTTACAAGATATCAGGTATGTAACTTTAAGATCACGCCCAGAGAAGAAATGTGCCAAAAAATGCCTATTCCAACTCAAAAGCAAATGAATGTAGATTTGAGCCAGATTTGAAACACGCCCTGCAAAAATGGATAAGATTCCAATTCAATGCATACATGAGATTTTTCTATCATGTCTTTCTATTAAAACTTAGATGAATCGTGGCTAGGAATCGAACGACGAGTAACACCTCCTGGCTCCCCAAAGCCTGTCCACCATCCAACGAGGCACAGGTCAGATGTGTGATGGAATACTCCCCACTTGCCTGGATGACTGTAGCTCCCACAACACTCAAAGCTTGACACTGTCCAGGACAAAGAAGCCCACTTGATTGGAACCACATCCACAAACATTCACTCCCTCCACCACTGGCACACAGTAGCAGCAGTGTGTACCATCTACAGGATGCACTGCAGGAATTCACCAAGGTTCCTTAGACAGCACCTTCCAAACCCATGACCACTACCATCAAGAAGGACAAGGGTAGCAGATAGATGGGAACACCACCACCTGGCAGTTCGCCCCACCCACCCAATGTCACTCACCATCCTGACTTGGAAATATATTGCCGTTCCTTCACTGTCACTGGGTCAAAATCCTGGAACTCCCTTCGTAACAGCACTGTGGGTGTACCTACACTACATGGACTGTAGTGGTTCATGAAGGTAGCTCACCACCACCTTCTCAAGGGCAACCAGGGATGGGCAATAAATGCTGGCCCAGCCAGCGAAGCACACATCTCAAATTAATTTTTTAAAATAGCTAGTTTTTCCAACATGTAAACTCCAGGTCTTTTAGTAATGATTATTAGCTGTTATTTTTTTCTCAGAAGTCAGAGGGATAATTAAGATTGGAGCTCTAAGGCAGAAACTGAAGAAAACAACAACTTGATCCAATGGAAGGGCGTTTGTCAGCTTAAGTGAAAGTGCAGCAAGAACAATGACAACTCTGGATATTCTGGTTGATATTATGTTGTGGAAGTTTTGGCTTACACTGATCAAATTTTAGTCCCAAAGTTATGATATGACACTAGATTAGACATTGCCCAGATTGTTATAGTGGAAGGAAGGCTGTTATTTGGTTTGGAGTCAGTATGCTGAATGTCTTTTGTACTTCAAAGAGAGTGTTGTAGCATCTTTCAAGTAGCCAAAATTCTACAATTAACTTTATTAAGCATATCCAACATTTCAATGAACTTTAATGCTGAAAAGTTCATTGTGTTCAAATTCTTGCTAAATTTCAAAAAATTTCAAATCCTTACCAAAAACATGTAGCTTTATTAGAGAACACAGTAAAGAAAAATCTCACTTGGAGCAAGATAAGGTTCTTTAAAATCTCACCTCCCATTATTCTGTATTGCCCTGTGATGGGTCTTTCGAGCTTTGACATCACATGACTATAGATTTTACACACCTTACAGTGGAATTTAGGAAAACAGCAACAACCAATATCTGGGACTAGAGAAAAAAAAACTCTACAGTCCATCTGATCATTTCAAAATAAAATTTCAACTACATTCACCTTCAAATATCTTTCCAATGCTCTTCCATTTTCCTAACTATTTGTTCCATTTAGCACTGTTTCATCCAACTCAATGGAGTAGGGGATTGTACTTGCACACTGGTACTGCAAAATGAGATGTAACCATTTTATACATAGGGTGGTGGATGTGGAACAGATCTTCCAGGAACCACTCTAGAATGAAAAATGTTCCAATTCCCAGAGTCTAAAATAGGTGTTGCAAAGGAATTTGCATCTAAGAGAGATTTAGAACCATATTTTGTTTCTCATTACAGGATCTGGAAACACAGCTGGCAAGTTCAGGCAACACAGTTAATTTGCATGGAAATTGAACCATCTGCCCTTCAGGCTGAAATTTTTAATAACAAAATAATTCTTAGGTTTTTTTGCTCTCCCTAGCCAAACTGTTCCAGTACAATTTGGAAACCTGCCCTGTCCTGCCCACAAAATTCAGGATGAATCCAATCCACCAATCACCCATCAGCCTCCTTTCTGTCATCAGCAAAGTGATAGAAGGGGTCATCAAAAGTGCTATCAAGAGGCACTTACACAGCAATAACCTGCTCACTGATGCTCAGTTTGGGTTCTGCCAGGGCCACTCAGCACCTGACTTCCTGACAGTCTTGGTTCAAACATGAACGAAAGAACTCAAATGTGGTGACAGTAACTGTCCTCGACATCAAGGTAACATTCAGCCAAGTGTGGCATCACCCTGGCAGAAACCCTGGCAAAATTGAAATCGGTAGGAATCGGGGGAAAACTCTTCACAGGCTGGAGTCATATCTAGCATAAAGTAAGATGGTTGTGGTTGTTGGAGGTCAATTATCTCGGTAGCAGAACATGACTGCTGGTGTTCCTCAGGGTAGTGCCCTAGGCCCAACCGTCTTTAGTTACTTCATCAACAGCCATCATAAAAGGTCAGAGGTGGTGACGTTCGCTAATGATTGTTCCTTCGAAAGCACCTTCGAAACCTGCGACCTCTACCAACTAGAAAGATAAGGGCAGCAAATGCACAGGAACACCACCACCTGCAATTTTCCATCCAAGCCACAAACTGTCGACTCAGAATTATATTGCTGTTCCTTCACTGTCACTGGATCAAAATCCTGGAACCTGAGAGCACTGTGGACATACTTGCACCGGATGGACTGCAGTGGTTCAAGAAGGTGGCTTACCATCAACTTCGGGAACAATTAAGATTGGGCAATAAATGTTGGTCTTGCCAGTGATACCCACATCTCAGAGCTGATGATGGCTCATATTGTCTCGAAACGTTAACTCTGTTTCTCTCTCCACAAATGCTGTCAGACCTGCTGAGGTTTTCCAGCATTTTCTGTATTCATAGATAGTACTGTTTTAAGTTCTGGTTTTTATATACAGAACATCGGCATTTGAATCACTTAATAGGATTTCAATACAATAATTTGTTGTCCTCCCGAGACTTTACGAATTCCATTTCCACAACCTGCTATAACTTTCTACTGCCAAGTCACTCATGCCCAGGCTGAATTATTCAACCGGCTCTGCTATAAAAATACACTCTTGAAACACGGTGTGCCTTCTGACAAGATGTCAGATAACTTTTAAAAAGTCCCTAGTCAAATATTCTCAGTTAAAATACTGATTCAAACAAGTAGTGGCATTGAAGCACATTTATACCTGGGCTATATTGTTTGAATAAACTGAAAGCAAACAATTCCTTTCTTGATTTAAACATATTTTTAGAAGATCAAAATGCAGTCATGCTGGACCAAGGGTCAAAAAGTTAAAGGTACTTCCCAATTTAGGCTGCTGCTGTCATTTTGAAGTCTCCATCTACAAGAGGTTAGTGGACATAACCTGATCTGACAGTAACACAATTTCAAATGACAAAGTTTGCAACAGAGGTTTCATCCACTTGGAATCAAAGAAATGAATTTCTAATCATCATTACTATGCAGCAAAGTTCATTACAGCATTTCATTAGACAGCTACTCCTCCAGACAATTCAGTTCAATTACTGAAAGATTCACAAGGGAGTTCATGCTACTTTGAAGAAATGTTCGTCAATCACTCCAGATTAAATAATTGGCTCTATTAAACTGGAATATATTCTAATCTGAATGAAAAGGGCTTGAATTTACTATAGAATCAAAGTACAGGAGATGATTTGGCCCATATTTCAGTGTTAGCTCTTTTGCAAGAGTGATCCAAATAATCCTATACCCCTGTTTGCCTAAAGAGCCACAAATTTCTCCTTTCAAGTATATATCCAATGTCCTTTTGAAAGTTGTAAGTCAATCTGTTTCCATCACCGTTTCAGATAGTGTGTTCCAGGTCATAACTCGCTGGCATAAAAATATAGGCTTTTAATCTTCTGTAGTAATTTCTTATGTATTACCTTCTCAAAGGTTTCTCTGTAGTCCACATACACTGAATATTTCTTCTCATTCCCCCTGGCTATTTTGCCAATTACCTTAAACGTGTGTCCTCTGGTTACTGACCCTTCTTTCAGTTCTAATTTCTCCCCATCTACTCTATCAAAACCCTGCATAATTTTGAACACCTCTTTCAAATCTCCTTTAACCTTCTTTAAGGAGAATAATCCCGGTTGCAAAATTCTGTCATAATAAAAACTGCATGTTAGAGATGGAAGTATAAATTAATAATTCTCATACAATTATTTTCTATATTTACACCCACTACATTTAAGTTCTGGAATTTTATTTTTAATTTCCTGTTAATTCTGCCTTCCATATCCACCACTTCAGTCCCAGATAGAATACTGCCATTGCCACTCCTCTGAAGTGCGTTGTCCAATCAATTAATCAACTATCACCAGACCTGAAAGGAAAGCCCAGGTCTGAATCAAACATTAACTGCAGACAGTAATAGCTTCTTCATTGTAAGTTCAAAATGAGGTGTTTTTCTCAAATGATACTAATGGATAATAATTCTTACAATCATTCCATTAATACATGAAGTTTTATAAAGAAGCACTCCTGTTTCCTTGTGAGGACCATTTTCAAGAGATTATGATCAATAAAAGGGAAAATTTTAGATAATTTAGTAAGCTAAAGACACATCGTCTGATAGGATACATCCTAGGATCTTGAGGGACATGAGAAAGATAACTGCAATTACACTAGAAGTTATATCTCTCTGCTCTGTTGAGTGTGGATGTGCTGCGGGGAACAGGATTGTCCAAAGTACCACCCATTTTTTGAAAAAAAGATTGAACCAATATTGGCAATTACAGGTTAGTTAGCTTAACAGCTATGGAGCAAACAAAAAATTAAATCTTTAACTAATTTAATTCGTAAAGAGAAATTAGAAGTAGCCAGCACAGATTTCAAAAATTATCATAGTGTCGACAAACCAGGTAAGAGGCATGATGGATGGTGGAAACCTCATGGATTTAGTGTACATGGACCATAGGAGAGCCTTTGACAAGGTACCACATGGGAAGTTACTACAGAAGACTAATTGCTTGAATTTAATTATCACCTTAAACATGAAAAAAAATCATGGTGCCACAGCAGTGTTTTCAGATTAAAATTCATGGAGCCAAAAGGAGGAGATGTTAGATTGGGTGACTAAAGCTTGGTCAAAGAGATAGGTTTTAAGAAGAGTCTAAAAAGGAGAGAGACATGGAGAGAATTTTAGGAATGGAATTCCTGAGTTCAGGACCTAGATAGCTGAATATGCATTGGTCAGTGCTGGGGTGAAGGCAGTGGTGGATGCACAAGGCAGAGTTGAAGGCACATAGTTCTGGAAGGTTGTAGGGCCATAGAAGCTTACAAAGAGAGGAAGAGATTGTAATACTAGAATGAAAATTTTAAAATTCAGGCGTTGGTGAAGGTCATTAGGATACACGAATCACAGATCGTCTTGAGCTCAAATTTAAGAAGAGCGGAACAGAGAATGGCCAGGGGGCATAGAAGCAGCTGACCCAAGGTAACAAATGCACAAACGAGGGATGCAACAGCAGGGTGAGTTGAGGCATCAGCAAAGATGACCAATAGCATGGAGGAGAAAGTACACAGTCAAGTCTCCTGATATTACAGAGGGGCAGCATAGATTTAAGAAATAAGAGGTTAGCCAAGAAAAGATCGTTTGAAGCATTGGTGCAGATGGAGGGAAGGTAATCCATTGCAGGATATTCTCTAGCTCCTCAATTAGGACCACTTCAGTGCAGGTTAGTTAGCTTAACAGCGATGGAGCAAAAAAGTAAAATCTTTAACTAATTTAAGCAGAAACCTGATTCGAAATGTTCAAACATGGAGTTGCTTCTAAGATGGGTACAGATTTGGGAGGTGACATGAAGAGGCATAAAATTAAAGGGAGGTTAATAAAATTGGTTAGAGTTAAGAGCAATTTTTTTTCAAAGAGTAGCTGGAAGTGGGCAATGGCAGGCTACAGAATTCAGTTTTGAGGCCATTTTTGCTCACTGCTTATGTCAATGATTTTGATATAGGTTTAGAGAGAGTGGGGTCAAAATTTTCAGGCAGTACAAAAAAGATAAAGAATTCATCCTTTAGAAGACCAAAGCAAGCTGCAGGACAACAATGATATGGTGAAGAAATGAGCTAACATGTGGCAGCTGTAATTTAATGTTAGTAATTGTATGATGACATGTTTTGGTTAAAAATGTACCAGTTTTTATACTCTGAATAGAAGTTGGCATGGTGATGTGGAAGAACAAAGGGATATTGGGGTGCAGGTTCATAAGGCATTAAATATAGCACCTCAGTCTTTTTATTTGCATCTTTATCAACCAAAGAATTCTAGTTTTATCAAAAGAGGTATAGAATATAAAAACCAAGAGGTAATGATGAGCCTAAACAGAACCTTAAGATTACAGAATATATGTTTGTAGCACTGAGCTCCAAGCTATAGGAAAGGCATTGAGACTTTAGAAGATAAAATGCAGGTTCACTAGAATACAAGATTAAATGAAAGAAATTTAAGACAAGGAGCAAGAGAAATTTCTTAACTCACTGTTGAGGGTGCGGACAGAAACTGCCAACATTCAAGATTATATTGAATAGGTGGATGAAGGAAAAAGGGTTGAAGGGAGATAAGAATAGGGTTGATAACGTGATTAGAACTATTTGCTAGCATGGAAGGAAAATATCAGCACTGACCAGTTGGGCTGAATGACCTGTTGTATTTCTGTGTATAACTGCAGCCACATTATTTCCACTGAACTTATTTCCAACACTGTGCTTGCTACAGAGGCAGGTCTTATTGGGTAACAAATTACTCCAACTCATTAGAAGGGTACAATCTGAAGAAAATAAATAGGTGCATCCTCCATAAAAGAACACTAAAAACGACATCTTGAAGAGAAATATACTAGATCCTTTTAGAAGAAGCAAGACACTGCCACTGTCAAATTAAGCCTGATAGGAAGGGTCATAAGTTCAGGTCCCACTCAATACAGAGTTAGATATTCTCAATTAGAATGCAGTAGGAAATCTGCAATTATCCTTAGTACCTCTGGGCTAGAGACAGAAAAATAAACCAAGGCTCACACTCCTGACTCCTATCCATTAATCCCTGTTCTAGTGTGCGTGGGTAGATATCAGGTGATAATATTAGGTTCAATTTTGAAGCCTCCCAGTTGAAATAGCCTTATAGAATGCATAGGTTAACAAATAAAGGAGGATCAACTGATAGGCAAGAGAACAGCCAGTACCTATGGGTAGTATCCTTGTCATGCAGTATATTCGGTGCCTTCAGAAGGGGTGGGGGGGGAAGTATTGCAAAGAAAAATTTAAAGACACTTTTAAATTTTGCATAATTCAAATTTGAGGGTTAGAACACTAGTAGAGATTTCAAACCAAGTTTGAATTCTAAACAAACATTTGTATTTTTCATTTTTGCTAAAATGGCATATTTGCTTAAATATGAACAATGCTTACTTTTATCAAGGATGATGAAATTGGTCAGAGAACATTTTAATTTGTTTCAACAATTGAAAGATACAATTTGAACATCAATCAACCAAATGCTACTATGGTGATTACAGGGCAGTTTAACTGCAAAAATTTGAAAATCAGATCTTTGTTGATTAATTTGTTAATCATAGCTGCTAAAAAAAAATACAAAAAGGCTGCATGTATGCTGCCAACGCCATGCATATGCAGTTGTATGCGGATGACAGGACTGGGCTAATGGCTGCCATATTTATAGGAGGCAATGTGCAGCAGGGCACATGCAGGGTCATCCTGGCCCTGGCCCAGGCAAGAGGGGACAGAAAGTTGTGAATTTCTATCCTGGAATGACAGTGATGGATTTTGGAAACTCTTTTTACAGAGAGTTAGAAGAGGAGGATTTGCAGACTGGAAACTATAATCTTTTCCATTCTAGTAATGTAAATGGATTGGAGGTTGCAGCAAATGTTACAATATATTGCCCTGTCTAACACTCAGCAACCTATTTACATTACTGGAATAGTGAGACAGAGTTTAGAAACACTCACCAACATGACTGCAGTAAAATATCTCAAAAGATGTTAGTTTCCAGTCTGCAAATCCTTTCTGCCCCTTCTGTTACTTTGAGTTACAGGCTGCAGGTTCTGACAGTGATGTCACTGGATTTCAGTGCATGCGCAGATCAGTACCCATGCGCAGATGGGTATCGGCAGCCATCTTGCATTGGCAGGAGCCAGTGATACAAAAAATTGGATACATAAACAGATATTATACGCAACCAGCCCCCATCTCCAACCTCTCTTTCCCCTCAAGGCCTTGAACATGTTGCAGCCTCCCAAATTCATACCCTTCATTCCCAGAAGTCCTTATTTGAATCACTCCAATCAGATTTTTGCCCCTTCCACAGTACTGAAATAGCTCTCATCAAAATCACAAAGGACACCCTATGTGACCACACCAACAATAAATATCCTTCTCAGCTTTCTCAAGTTGCCAGCAGCCTTTGACCACAATATCCTCTTCTGTTGCCTGTCCACCATCATCCA
This sequence comes from Cetorhinus maximus, assembly GCF_964194155.1. NCBI lineage: Eukaryota > Metazoa > Chordata > Chondrichthyes > Lamniformes > Cetorhinidae > Cetorhinus > Cetorhinus maximus. Next base: position 14,794,116 of record NC_135887.1, read on the forward strand.
GCTGGATAGGACTGTGTGCACCTGTTTCCATTCTTAACCCATCTAGTCGTAGCCTCAAAATCTCCTGCAATGGCTTCTCTCCCACACCAGCATTGTTACCTCTGGTATCCCCCATGAAACTATTCTAGGCCTTGCCCCATTTCACAGATGCTGCCTCTGGCAACATTACCCAAAATCACAACGTCAGTTTCCACATTTACGCTGATAACATCCAGCACCACCTCATTACTACCTCTATCCACTCCTTCACTATCTCTAATTTATAATATTGCTTGCCCGACATTCAGCACTGGATGAGTAGCAATTTTTTCTAAATTCATGTTGGAAAAATCGAAACCATTGACTTTGGTCCCTGCCACAAACCTCATTCTCTAGCCACTGAATCCATCCCTCTTTATGGCAACTGCCCAAGGCTGAACCAGACTGTTCTCAACCTTGGTGTGTCACACAAGTCCGAGATGAACTTCCAACCACATATACATGCAACACAAAAACCGCCCATCACTCTTGCTCTAATATCGCCCAACTCCACCTTTGCCTCAGCACATCTGCTGCTGAACCTGTTGTCCATGTCTGTTACCTTTTGACTTGACTTTTTCAATGCTCCTGGCCAGCATCCCATGTTCTACCCTCTAAACTTGAGGCCATCCAAAACTGCTATTTGTGACTGAACTCACACCAAGTCCCATTCACCCAATGCCCAATTCTTTGAATTTAAAATTCTCAACTTGACTTACAAATCCTTCCATGGCCTTGCCTCTCCCTATCTCTAATCTCCTGCAGCCCTACAACCCTCAGATAGCTACACTTTCAACCATGGCTTTTCTACACATTCCCAATTGTTCTGTAGAAGAGTCATATGGACTTGAAACGTTAACTGTCTTTCTCTCCACAGATGCCATCAGACCTGAGTTTTTCCAGCAATTTTTGTTTTTGTCCCCACTTTTAATCCCTCTGCCATTGGCGGCTGTGCCTTCAGCTGCCAAGGCCCTAGCTTCTAGAATGCCCTCCCTAAACCTCTCTTCCTTTAAGATGCTCTTTACAATCTACTTCTTTGACCAAGCTTTTGGTCGTCTGCCCTAATAGCTCCTTATGTGTTTGTGTCAAAAATTTGGTTTAATGATGCTCTTGCAAAGTGCCTTGGGAATTTTTATTACTTTAACAGAGCTATACATCATTAAATACCAGTTTCCCAAACAATGAAGAATCATTGTGAAATTACAGTGGATATTTTACTATTTAAAATACTTATTTTCATTTGGCCACTTTGATTTTAAAGTAGCAAACCTTCTGTCATGAAATTGGAAACTGAATTCAGATTAGATGAATTTTCAAATCAATAATTTATGTCACCTTCTTATACTACTGGTTGCACACAAGGCCAGCTGAATGTCAGAATAAATAAGCAAGTCAATTTAAGTCGAAGGGCTGAGAAATTCACTGGCAGAATTAATCTGCTAAGTAGCTGACTGAAGGTCTGTCTCCAGTAACCTTCAAGTTACTATGGTTCTTGAAGACACAGAACAAAGATGCCAGAATCAATGACATTCTGCATCTCTCCAGCCACAACGTTTAACCAAGCACAAAAGTACATAAAGCAAATGCAGAAAGAGAACAATGTTAGAGTCAGGATATCAGCTTTTTCTTCATGAGATTAAAATTAAGTTACCTTTAAAGGCACAGTAAACAGTATTTGGAGGGAGTGGCGTCTACAGCACTCCAATATAAATGATCCAATCTCTTGAGCTCCATCAGTGCTGCTGATGTCATTGGCTTAGATGTCTATTGTTTTGTCACACTTGCAAAACAAATGCATGAATTGTTTTTCATCATGAACACAGGAGCATGAAGGAGTATGCTCCTGTTTGTTCATGATGCAATCAAACCCAAAAGCTGCTGTCAGTGATTCTACGTTTCTCCAGAATCACACTGAGATTCCCCCCCTGACCCATTTCCCAAAAGTCCAATCTCTAATCAGGGAAATGACAAAAACTTGCAATTTTGTACCATTAGTCCCATTCTAGGAACCTTTGAAAAAAATTGTACCATGTTGAATAGGATGTAGCCAATGTCCTATCTTCCATCACCATCCTTGGACATGCCCAGTCCCAGTGGCAGGACAGATAGAAGTGGCAGCACAGTGGTATACAGTCAGGAGTCCTCAACATTTGACTCCAGACCCAAAGAAATCTCAAGGCATCAGGTCAAACATGGGCAAAGGAACCTCCTAATGATTACCAGCTACCACCCTCCATCAGCTGAAGAATCAGTACTCCTCCATATTGAACAGCACTTGAAGAAGCACTTAGGATAGCAGGGGCACAGAATGTGCGTGGTAACAACATTACTGACCAGGCAGTGTGGATATAGCTGCCAGACGCAGCCTGCGCCCCAGATAGTGAGAAGACCAAGAGGAAAAACCTTGACCTCACCAATCTACCTAACACAGATGCAACTGTCCATGGCAGTATTGGCAGGAGTGACTACCACACATTCCTTGTGGAGACAAAACCCCATCTTCACCTTCAGGATATCCTCCACAGTCCTGTATGGCATTACCACTATGCCAAATGGGAGATTCAGAACAAATGTAGGAGCTCAAAACTGGGCATTAAGAAGCACTGTGGGCCATCAACTGCAGATTTGTACTCAACCACAATCTGCAACCTCATGGCCCAACATATCCCTCAGTTTACCATTGCTAACAAGCCAGGGGAACCAATCCTGATTCAATGAGGAGTGTAGCAGAGCATGCCAGGAGCAGCAGCAAGGAAGCTCCTCAAATGTCCCCAGCTTCAATGGTGGCAGAGCCCAACATGTTAATGCAAAAGACAAGGCTGAAGCACTTGCAATCATCTTCAGCCAGAAGTGACGACAGATGATGCCCTCTTCGCCGCCTCCTGTGGTTCCCAGAATCCCAGATATCAGTCATCAGCCAATTAGATTCACACCACATGTCAAGAGATGGCTGAAAGTACTACATTCGGCAAAGGCTACGGGCCCTGACAACATCCTGGCTGTAGAACTGAAGACTCGAACTCCAGAACAAGCCGTATCTCTAGGTGAGCATGGAAACTAATTCTCAGATTTTGAGTGTTGAATATTAAAAAAAAATTAAACGTTTTAACTTTGTCTCTCAGCTCTCTTCACACTTTTTTTGTTTGCGTTCTGTACATGATTTTGACATTAACTACTCTAACATAAATCTCCTGCTTCAGACTTTGGGACTCAGGGAGGTTCTCTCAATTTGATTGGCTGAGGAGATACACAATTGCTCGTCACATTGCAGGTCCTCAATGGCCTAGAGAGCATCACACTGTTTTAGCTTTCTAATTACAAGTTATAGTGCAAAAGCAAAAGTGTGAGCAAGTGTAAAGCTAGTGCCGTTCATTTTCCACTGAACACAAAATCCAGACCATTGTCTTCATTGTTGAATGACTTACTGACACACAGGGCAAGGTTTCCCCTGCAGGTTCCTGAGCCCTGCTGTCAGGCTCAAAATTGGGGGTAACAAGCCCACACTATGTGGGAAACGCTCAAAATGATTTTCTACAGGGCAGCCAATTAATGGCTTGCTGTTCAATTAACGGCAGGCTCTCAAAGCTAGAGGGCCAGAGGTCTTTTAGCTCGAAAGCAGCAGGGATACTGCAATGGAAGGAAATGAGTAAGTGGGCACTTTAAAACAGAGACACTCTTTCTCCAACTAAAAAATAACTTTTCCAGTCAGGCTGGAATGTCTGGCAAGGGTTGGGGTCTGTAAGGCAAAACCCCTCTGCAGGGCAGCCTCTGGCTGTTGCGGCATGCAAGTCAGCAAGGAGGGTTCTGGGCCTGCCTGGGGCACTGCCCACACCCTGGTCTGCCAACTGTGGGAACCTGGAGGTTGACTGGAAAATCCCAGTTGGTCTCTGATAACAGGCTCAATGGATTGGTTACCCACTGCATAAGGGCGGATAGCTCTGCTGCTCTCTCCCCCATCCCACCTCTGATAAAAGGGCCCCAGAATGGGATGCAGCCGGGAACTGGCACACAAGCTAATAGTGTTACGCTTTTTAGCATCTGTCAGCCTCAGATTCCCATCCCAGTGGCACCAAAAAATCAAGTCCACCATCTGGGCTATCAGATAAATATGAAATGTATGAAATTCTGAAGGGACTGCCAAAGTCAAAGGAATCATATCCCAAGTATAAGTGAATGCAGAGGAAATTGACAAAGTATTGTTACTGGGATAAACAGCTATTTCAATCATTTTTAAACTTTTAATGAAATTGTTGTATAATAAAGGCGATATATAAACAGCAAGAACTGTAGCTTACAATTATTTTTTACCAAGTATATAAACAACAATCCATAAACTTAAGATCTTCTTGATGACTTCCTTTTACTAAGCAGTGCTGCTTATAGACAAACCAAGAGCTTAATGTTTACAAAATCTGATGCATGAAAAGCCTTACCTGTTTATGAGGACCCCTGAGTATGTGAGCCTTGGCACCTTCACATGCTGTCCGCATGGCTTCTAGTGATGGAGTTCCCAATAGGTCTGTGATCAAGTCCAACTGCCAGAGGCAAATAATTAACTGCTTAGGATAGTCAAAGTTGTGCTTTTTAAATTTGCTAGTTTCTATTGAAAAATTATGATTACAAAACAATGTGCATAAACCATTGCAAGGACAGTTACGAACAGATGTAACAATTGACCTTTTATTTTGAGTGAGAGAAACTTGAATCATCACTTGTACATAGGGCCAGTTAGAATTGAGGTTTCTGATTTGTAAAACAAAAATTAAATTACACCATCGAACTCCAGCATTTTAAAACTATGTATTGATTTTTAATAATAAACTTCATTTTTCTGATTTAATTAAAATCAAAAATGCCTTTTCTTGTATATCAGTGACAATCATAAATATTTCTATTATAAAACAGGTATTAAAAAATTTATCCACATCATTCATATTGTAGATAACGCATAAACTGGAATGTTTTTGACAAAATTTAATTGTGCTAGGTTCCATGCTAGGGTTTCTAGAAACAGCCACAGGAATTGACTCCAATTTATTTGTTGCTGAGAAACTATATCATATCTTTATGTATATTTAAATTTGATTACAAAATAACTTGTATTTATATAGACTTTAATGTAGCAAACGAGCCCAAGGCACTTACAAAACAAATATGCTGATTATCCACAACAGCTGCATAAATAAATATGTTCGTTACCCCTGCCAGCCACATACATAAATCAATTGTTCACTTGAGTGTTAGAATATATATTAATTGAATACACAAGTTACTGAAACTGTATTAAATATACCTATAAGAAAAATGACTTTCTACATTAAGGCATCATTGTACATGAGTGCAAGTTTTATATCTGCAATGGCTAGAAAGTTATACAATTGTAATATCAACATTTAATTTTGTATAATTTAGACTAAGTTAGGTACACAACTTTCCTTGTCCAAGATCTATCACAATTGCACTTTACTAAATGTACTCCCAATTTACATTAGTCTATATTGCTTGCTATCATTGCACCTTTAGTTTGTATTCTTTGATGTTGCTAATTATTGTACATATCTAAAATGTGACCTTCCCATCTTCCAGTAAAAAGCCATGACCCACTGATAAGAAAGGCACCATTCCAGACATCCCTGATATTTACTCAGCTACCTGTGTCATGCTGGTAATTTCTTTTTTTCAAAAAAAAACTTCTGATTCTACACCCAATTCAGACCTCAAAACTAAGGGACACCTGGCAAAATCAGTTGACACAGGAACAGCTGATCTAGCAGCATTCTTGGCACACAGCAATTGGTTTCTTCCCGTGAAATCGGTTCTGCCATCGACAGGTTATCCTTTCTGGCTAACAGTTGAGTTCAGAGGCAGAGGGGGCAGATCAAACAGAGGTAGTGTAGGTTAGGACATCAGCATTGGACATGTTTGGAGGAGAGCTGGGGGGGGGTGTGGAGAGAGGGGAAAGCAGATGAGCTGGGAAACAATGGCTGAGCTGTATAAAGATTTCTTTAAAATAGGAAAAAGAGACTTTTGGGGATTAGCTATATATTTACATTCCACTATGCACCTTAGAACACTGCAGTAAGGTCACTATGACATGAGCCATAGTATGATCTCTACTTCAGAAAGTGGAAACACAAATACTAGCAACTGTTCTATAACTCATGAATGCCCATGTTTGTGCTCCTCTCGCTCCAGGAGAACACCTCCATTTGAGATGTGGTACAATGCTATAGAAATAGCAAACTGGGAGTACACTGCCAGCTACAATATCAAAACCAAGATTGTGCTGCTCAACAATTTACTCTTGCTAGCTGAAGTCAGCACAAAACTCATGGATCTACAGTTTTGTTTAATAACTGTTTCATAAATTCGAATACAAAATTGCATGGATGGAGCAGGAAGTTGCGAAGGGTCACGTACAGACTGAGTGGGAAAAACTATGGCAGGATACAGTTCAATGTATAGATGAGCGGAGTCATCCACTTTGGATTAGAGGAAGCTAAATCAGAATATTTTCATAGTTGTGAGAGACTAGGAGCTGTGGAGGAGCAAAGCAATTTACATATTCATGGCCACAAACCACAAAGCTAGTACAGGGTACAAAAATGCAATTGCATTCCCTTGGGTTTAGAAGGTTTAGGGAGAATCCAATCTACATCTTTTGAAATGATAAAGGAAGTCAATGGGGTAGCTACAGAAAAACTTTTTACTTTGGTAGGAGGATCCAGAACAAGGGGACATAATCTTAAAATTAGAGCAGGCCATTTAGGAGTAAAGCCAGACAACACTTTTTGACACAATAGGTAATGAAAATCTAGATCATCCCATAGAACGATGCTCGTGATAAGCTGAAATTCCACACTGGTAACTCCGGATTAGCCAAACTTGTCCAAGCTTGGAATATGAGTGCAGTGACCAAATCAGAGCGCAGTTACACATGAGCCAAAATCATGGAGTGCTGGGCACGTCATCATTTGACGTCAAAATCTCCTTGTGAAAGGATGTATATAGTCTAAACCTGTGAGAAAGTGTTACTGGTTGGAGAGAAGGTAAAGTCGATACAGCAAGTGGAGAATGGACATTGTTAAAGGGTGGGAGAGCCTACCATTGAGTTTGCCCACCATTATGAAACACAGGATGAATATCTTGGAACAGTCAACAAGCAGGCATTCTAAAGGTGAAACACGTAATGGTGGAAAGTAGAGCAAGGAATGTGTCACTGCTATGGTCTGCGTCAACATGGATGGCACTGAAAAACTGCCATTTTTGATAGTAAAGCCTAAGAAGCCACGTTGTGAAGAGACTACCCACACAGTGCAAGGCTAACAAAACCGCCTGGATGACCTCCAGCATTTTTGAAGTGTGGGTTAGCAAAGAGGACAAAACATATTAGTAAAAGAAGATTGCCATCATTACAGGCAACTGTCCCACGCACCCAGACATCACAGGCCTCAAGAGCGTCAAGCTGATGATGTTCCTGCCTCCTAATGCCACGGCCAAGTTCCAGCCAGTGGATCAGGGGTGATTTGGAACCTGAAAATCCACTACTGGAGGCAGCTGATCTCTCAGGTTATTGAGGTCATCAATAAGGAGTAGAATCCAATTGTTCTAGAGGCCACGTTCATGATGAAGGCAGCAAAGATGGTGCCGGAAGCCACAATAGCCAACTGCTTCCACCACGCCTGGTTCAAACAGGTTACACCTACACGAGTGTCAAGAATGAGGAGCAGGGTGAGACCAAGCCACCCGATGACGATGCACTTTTCACTCGCCTGGCATGGAAATTCCAGTAGAGACTACCATGGAAACTTACAGGGAGGTGGACGATGCCATACGCTGATTGATGGAACTGACAGATGATGCAATCTTAGATGCAGTACGTTCTTCAACTGAGGAGCCAGATGGCCCTGAAGAATCTGACGAATAACTGCCCCGTGTCCCTAGCTGATGCCGCAGAAGTCAGAGATGCTCTGGGATTCCGCACTGCAGCACGAAAACCCTGCACTGACAACATGGTGGACTGTACCGCATATGTCCGAAGATAGCACGCTAAGCGGAGAAAGATTATAGAGCTTGTCAGGAGCTATCTCCCGACATTTTGCGATGCAAAGCTCTGGCCTTTTATAAGGCCAGGGCATCATAAAGTGTTAACAAATTGAATAAAGACTTCTGCACATATTTACTGCTTTACTGTTTTTTCATTTGGCATTTGAATCTGTTGTTATTGACATAGACCGTGTTGCAGGCATATCGGGTTACATAGAGATGATTTCATTTGGGTTTGGTGGCTCCTCGGCTTTCATGAAGCTCTGTTTAATTTTAATTTGTGGGCTGATCCCCTGGGATTCAACTCCGGGATTTTACTGTACTGTGTCTTATACATAAAACTTATAAAACCTGCTAACATTTAGGGTTTACATGAAGATTTGGTAGATTAAGGTTTTGCAATGCATCTAAAAGTGGGGGCTTTCAAAACAGTACATAGGAATTTCATGTTCTTAAAACATAAGGCTCCTTATCTTCCGACAAAAATACCCTTCAGTCAGTTGGATTACCTGTTGAATGGGACTTTGAGCCTGGAATAAGATTCTACGGCCTAAAAGCTCTGCAAAGATGCACCCTACGGACCAGATATCAATGGCATTAGTGTAATGGCGACTACCCATCAGGATCTCTGGTGCTCGGTAATACTGAGTGACAACTTCCTGGGTCATGTGACGGGATTCATCAAGTTCTTCTACTCTGGCAAGACCAAAGTCACAAATCTGCAAGAAAACAAAATGGTTTGAAATATCAGCAACAAATTTCTTAAATCTACAATTTCAAAGCAAGAATGGTTAAAATACTTACTTCCTATATAAGGTAATGCTCACCAAACTTAAGGGGATTAAAAAAATAGCAACTGACCTCACCATGCAATGAGTTTTGCATTTTTAGGTCAAAGATACTATAAAAAACAAAATTACTCTGGATTTTAAGGAACTTGCTGATCAGCAACAAAGGTGACCTAAATAATACTTAATAGATTACAAAGTAATGACACATCCAGCCAAACAATCTACAGCTTAAAAGAAAATGGTTAAGAGTTACTGAAATATGAATCAACACTTATGCAGAATATATTGCAAACATTACATTAATATGAACTTCAAGTGAACAAAAATGAAATATACATTCAGGAGACTTCTTTATTCATTCATGGGATGTCAGTATTGCTGGCAAGGCCAGCATTTATTGCTCATCCCTCATAGCCCTCAAGGTGGTGACATTTTGTTTCACTGACTCAGATGGTGAACAACTACACAGACCCAAAAGATGCCAAGTTCAATGTCTAGTCTGTACTTATTGGCTGATCTTAAGGAAGTAGCATTATAATTAATTTTTTCACCCTTTGGGCAGAGAGGAAATTGTAAGCCAAGCTTCCCATTGTTGAATGCTATACAATAATCCCTTAAAGGTGTGCATGTAGTGTTGGGTAAAAACAGGATCAGGATCAGGCTCAGTTAGGTTGAGATGTTTTCTCTAGATGAGCAGCCTGCCAAGACTCACTGCCTAGGTGCACCCATAAGGAATGTTCATATGGACAAGGTAGGAGGGAATGCTTATGCAACAATGTTGCCTGGTCAACTGCACCATATTTGGTTTTCCATCCTTAGACTATTTAAGGGCTTTACTATGTATACTTAAATGCAAATTTCGATTTTCAAATTTGCAACTTTGAAGTTGCTATGGTAGCTGAATCTGACTTAGTTGCACTATAACTGTAATCTAAATTAATCATGCGCCACCCACAAGAGTGTGCTAAATTCATGGTACTTGAGCTTTTCCTATCAAATAGTGTGTACTAGAGTGACAGACTGCAGGAGCATAAAGTGGCATCACTTCAAGATAGGAAGTGCAAGATTCCTTCTCAGGAGGAAGAAAAAACAGTGTTTGCTATTCTAGGACAAGACGATGTTTCCTTTATGCCAGACTATGCACCATGAGAGAATCATTGGGAGTGGGGGTAGGGAAAAAGCAAAAAACTACTTGGCCCGAAGTCCAACGTGGTGAATGTAATGAGCAGCCGAAAGGTAGAACTACTAACAGATGTCACTTATCACTGACTAGAAGCATTATCACTAATTCACTACTTAAATTTTAAGAACATAAAAAAAACTTTCAGAACAAGGGAAGAACACTAAACCAAAATGAGGACATTTTTATTTTTAAAAATGATCAACTTCATCTACATATTATACTCCTCAATCTATTGTCTTTCCTGAATTGCATCCAATTATCTCATTATAGTCTGCTTTATGGGCTGCCACGATCGTTTCTTCTACCAAACTCTTTAAACTTGTGATACTTAGCATTTGAGCCCCTCACAAAATGCTTGTCTGGAAAATTGTTAATTTCTTTTATATTGTTGAAAAGGATATTGAAGTCTGAAACAAGTCAAAAGAAATACCTCCATCTAAATTCCAAATACCCAGAATTGGCTTTGTTGCTCATCGGGATACCCTCTTCATAAATTAGACAGCTAGAACTGTACACAATACATCAAGGCAAGGTTTGACCAATGCTTTATATAGCAACAATATAATTTTTACTTCATCCCTCTGCTGATGAAATTTAATAACTTGTTTGCCATTTACTGCAGGTCATGCTGTGCTGATAGTTTGTATTTATCCACTATAACCTCAAAGTCTTTCTTACATTTAGCTGCTGCACTAGGGTTCCATTTACGTTACTCATTCATTTTGTTTCTACACTAAATATTTTCTGCATTGAATTACATTGGTCATTATTTCAATCAATGGCCTAAAAATGTCATTTCTCCCAAATCTGGTTACACTGTTGCTCATTATTTCCTATAATATTCAATACTCTTAACATCTCCTATGGCATTGCTTAGAACATAACGTCCTGCAAATAGCTTTCTCAAGACAGTTCATTTATACTTAGAGAAGTTCCATCAAAATGTAAAGACTCCATTTGTATTATGCAGTACTTTGTGCATTATACCATACAATGTATTACTAGTTGCTTTCCTGTGGCATTTCACTAGTCAAGGCCAAGCATAATCTTTGAGTCAAGCAGGGTTAGAGCAGAATTGAACCCAAACATGCAGACATATTCAGTCCTTTTTAAAGTCATACACTCCCTCATTACTGTACTTTGATTTTGTATTATAGGGAAATTACAAGCGTTAGCACATGTTTCGTAGCAGTACAAGCTAAGGATCTGGAAGATGTAAAACAAAGATTAGGGTGGTGAAGAGTAGTAATTACAGTGTGACCATTTTACATTGGCAGTTCTATTGTAAGTGTGGCAACAGGAATTTATAGTGGAGAAATTGAGAGGGATGACCAAAATATGACAGCGCAAGGAAGGTTTCATATAGATAGGAAGTGGACACAGATGGAAGATATTTTTTATACATTAAATATAAATGGAAATCTTTTAGTAGGTTTACAAGAATGTCCTTAAGAAAAAGTCCATTGTTACAGTAGAGTTGATTTTTATTTGGTTTGTTCTAAGGCCATAAAGTAAAGGCTCTGCGATCAAGTGCTTTAAATATGTACATCCTGAAGTTGTTTTCTTTTTTTGAGGAAACGTGTTGAGATTGGCAGCTAGTTATAAATCTGAAACACATCAAGATCAAGATTTCTAGCCAAGAGATGTTACGACATTGTTATGATTTGTTTATATTTTGTTAATACATTGAACCATCATGTGTAGTTGAGAATTATATTTCTTTTAGGAAACTGGATATTCTGTGGCACTGCTCATTGTGATCAGTATGATATGCTCTTTTATCCCATATAACACAATATATTGGGCTACTCAGCAGGGTGGGGCTGGGGAAATTGGCAAAGGAGGGAGCGGGGGAGGGGGTGGGGATATATATATATGTCCTCAGAGCAGCTTAATGAAGTAGAGTGAAACTAAGGGGTGGGGGTGAGGTTGGTGAGTAATCCATTTTCATCGCTTCTCAGGAGGGTACAAGTGGCTCCAGTATTCTTTAAGCAGTGACCTGGGATATCAAAACTGCAAGTGGCAGAAGTTTCCTAGTATTACGTCAATTTTGTATCAAACAGCATACTTCAGCGTGTAAACAGGACGACAGATTAGAAAGACTTGCAGCATGAGCTTCACAGTAGATCAGTGTCCATTTTAATATCTTGTTATAAAAGCATTTTATCAAACCCTGCAAATATTCAGCAGGTCAGGCAGCATCTGTAGAGAGTAAAGACAGATAACATTTCAGGTCTGTGACTTTTCATCAGAATCAAGGAAGGCTAGAAATGTAATATGCTCTGAGCAAGAGAAAGGATGTTTTGGGCGATGGGGGGAGTTGGCAGGGAAAGGAAGAACAAAAAAGGTCTGTGATAAGTGCATGAAAGAGGAGATTAAATGACGAGGTTTTGCAGTACAAAAGCCAAAGAGTGTTTTTTAAAATTAATTTACGAAATGTGACTTCACTGGCTAGGCCAACATTTATTGCCCATCCCTAATTGCCTGTGAGAAGGTGAAGGTAAGCTGCTTTTTTGAACCGCTGCAGTCCCTGTACACCGACAGTGCTGTCAGGGAGGGAGTTCCTGGATTTTGACCCAGTGACAGTGAAGCAACAGCGATATATTTCCAAGTCAGGATGGTGAGTGGCTTGGAGGAGGAGTGAAGAAACAAAGGATGTGTCCAGATGAGGTGTGGTCAAAACCTATTCTGATGAAAGGTCACCCACCTGAAACATTAACTCTGCATCTCTTTCCAAAGATGCTGCCTGGTCTGCCGAGTATTTGCAGCATTTTCGATTTCAGATTTCCAGCATTCACAATATTTTGCTTTTGTTTTAATCAAACCCTAAGTGAATCGCCATTAAAGATGAAAGCAAAGGTCAAACCTAAGTTTAAAAGAAATGTACACAATTCGAAAAAAAACTAGCTTGTGTAGATATGATGCAAAGCTGCATACCCTCAAAGCAGAAAAGAATAGCCAATAGCCACATCTATGACTGCTTACGTCCATTATAACAATTCCACCAAATCCCAACTCACGTAAATGAACTGGAAGAAATTGCTGTGAATATATAAAAAATGCAATCTGAGATCTATTTTGCATTAAACATATGTTTAATTTCCAGTAACAGCTGTACAGATGTTTAGTTTACGTAAAGCAGGTATTTTTGTTAAATTAAAACTCATTTCATTGGACACGTGATTAATGTAATTTGGTGATTTCAAACACCAAAATCTACTAATTACAAAAGGATTATTTTTTATAGGGTTAAAAGAAACAATTACCTTTCAATTGGATTTCATTTAATCTGTGAGGGTAGGTGACTTTCAAAGAGTAATTGATGTTGACCATTATCTCACTTAAAACAAAGATTTGGTAGTCACTTTAAGTTAAATTAATTCGAGTTACAAAAAAGTTTCTTATATATAATTTTGTTGTACATTTGACCAGGAAGCTATAGTCAAGTTTTTAAATAAATAATTTCTTGCTTTCTTTTAGGTTCCCCACTGCTGCTTCTTTCTGCCACCCTACCTATGCTGTTGAATGTGACTTGGAAATATATATATATTTAATGTATAACAGAGAAAATGAAACTCACCTAAGTAGGTCAGAGTTGAAATTGAAGCATACCCTGCACTAGCTGCGTTTCACATTCCATTACCAGTATCAATCCAAACCTTACTAACGAAAAAGTGTGCTTTCTCATCAACATTTTTCTAAAACTTACAGTAGCTCAACTGGGTGACAATTGAGTTTTGCAAAACACTGACTGAACTGAGACCTAGATCAATGTTGTAGGTGGCGCAGACTCCTCATTCATTTGGAATCTAATTGCCTTCTATACTGCCCTATGTAAACATTCTGCCTGGATGTCAAAGATCAATTCCTGTTTATACAGATGTAATTTATAGTAGAAGAGCCTATAAAAATGTTTGGTGAACAGATTGTTGCCCAATTTGGAAATAATGATGGGAGGTGATAGCGTAGCGGTATTGTCACTGGACTAGTAATCCAGAAATCCAGGGTAATGCTCTGGGGACCTGGGTTCGAATCCCGCCACGGCAGACGGTGGAATTTGAATTCAATAAAAATCTGGAAATAAAAGTCTAATGATGAACTTGAGACCATTGTCGATTGTTGTAAAAACCCATCTGGTTCACTAATGTCCACAGCAATGTGCTTGACTCTTAAATGCCCTCTGAACAAGGGCAATTAGGGATGGGCAATAAATGCTGGCTTAGCAGTGACGCCCACATCCAATGAATAAAAAAATGAACTTAAACAGCATACATTTTAATTTTTGTTTTCCTTTGGCAAATGGTACCCCTCCCAACTTCTCTCCTCTGATAACAGGCACCCCCCAGAATCTTGAAACAATATCTGGTGTGCACATGTGGGATATGGCATAGTCAGATATCTGCATACATTGATTACGGTCGGTTGAGAAGTAGCAGTAAAAGGCAAGCCCAATTTTGGCCTTCCCAAATGAACATCACCAAAATTAACTGAGATGGGTTCTCCCTGGGCAAGATCGGCTAACTCAAGTTTGAGGACCAAGGTGAGGATCTTCCTAATTGAATGGTTTAGCTAAATCCATGGGACCATCAGGGAGGTTGCGCCAAGAGATATTAAAACCAAGCCAACAATTGTTTTGGGAATTTGCTTCAAGTTGTGTAAAATAAATGCCTGAGAGGATAACTTCTTGATTTGTGCATGCAGAGCGTCTTGCTACCAAAAGAGCAAAGTTGCAAAGTTTGCAAATTTTGAATGCTACTGTTCCATAAAATCTAGGATAGCTAAAAGAGCATTATTTCTTTATAAAATAAAAATATAGCATTAAGTAGTATTAAAAATGATTTTCTTCAGTAAACTTATTGTTCATAATGTGCATAAATCATGCTGTAACATAATGTAATGTTTTCCAGTAAGTTGCGCCTTGCTTGATTTCACTGAAAGCTTCATTCAGTAATCCTACACGAAGTAGCCATTTTGGGATGCATAGAAAGAAGCATACACTTTGCCATATAAACCAGAAACAATACTTATTTTCATTAGCTCTTACTGGTACACAAATTCAATTAATATTGCAGAAAAATAGACCAAACTAACCTTAAGGACACAGTTGCTGTTCACAAGAAGGTTCCCTGGTTTAATGTCTCTGTGTAATATGCCAGCTGAATGCAGATACTTCAGTCCTAAGATTAAAAGTAATTAAATATTTAAAACTGCATAAGTACTTAACATTGCAGATTTGTCTAATGGTATCCACCTAAAAGCATCTCTAGTGGTGTTTTACCACATTCTTGGGAGTCTTTATCCCAATTTATTAGATTTTGCTGCATTGGGTTAAAATTTTTAAAAATCTATACCATTCTACCCTTTTTTTAAAAAAAACTAGCCATTTTCTAGAAGCTGTCAACATAAACACTGCAACTTAAACATATGCAAAGTCAACTCCTATCTTATCAGATTCTTCTGAAAGTTGCAGGTAAATGTGGCAAGTTGGCTTTACTCAATTTCTGCCCTTTATATGCATAATAAACAGAATTTTATATACCCCTAAAAGATCAACTTATTCATGCTACATACTAAAATATATCCCCATTTCTCTTTCTTTACACTGACTAAAATGTGCAAATACATCATGTGCTGATCCCCTCCTTCCTTGTGAAGTTCTACCTGGTATCTACACATCCTTTAACAAGATGGCGGAGGCCAAAAATGAAATTTCACTATAGAGCATATTTTCATTCCCTTAGAACACTGCAAAGCACTTCCCAGCCAATTGAACATTTCTGTAGTCACAATTGCAAAGAAATTCAGCCACCAATTTGTGCACAGCAAGGTCCCACACACAGCAGTAAGATTAACTAAATAATCTCTTTTTTTAAGTGCTACGATAAGGGATTAATGTTGGTCAGAATCCCTTACTAAGTTTTGAATAGTGCCATAAGATCTTTAACATCCACCTGAGCGCACAGCTGGAGCCTCTGCTTAACATCTCTTTAAGGCAGCGTCTCTGATAGTGGGACACTCCTTCATAACTGAATTGTGCTCCAAGCCTCTAAAATGGGTTTTAAACTCATTATCTTTTAACTCAAGACAAGAGCACTGCCACTAAGCCTAATAATTTATGGGTCGATACAAACTCACTAATGCAATCTAAGGCATTGTCTTATCTTGTTTAAATTAGATAAGAGTGACAATTATGAACCAGGCTTCACTGCATAAAAAAAACTCTCTCTGGGAAGGTGCATGGGTGGGAGAAAGAGGAGGACAGGGAAGAAAAGGACAGAGCAGAATTAGTCTGAGACAATAACAATATTTGCAGAAGGATCATGGTGAAATTATTAGCACTTAGTCTTGAATGTTAACTTGAAGGAACTTTTTAAACAAAAAAAAAGTACATCTGCAATCATTGTATAAAAATTTGAATGAATTTCCAAACAAGCAGTACCACTAAAAAAAAATATTTGTAAATCAAAATGTATATAATTTGAATACAAGTATGATTGACAATTAGGGGGCAGAGGTGTCAATCTGAATTGTAAAATTTGTTATACAATATTTCTATTCCAAATAATCATTCAAAGCTGCCAGTCTTATGACAGTTGGAAACTTAGCCAAAGGAAATGTGAACATTTGAACTTTTTCTCTTCACACAAAGCAACAAAGTTTGATATGCTTAATGTGTTCATTGGTTTGCCAAATCTGGATAAACCATTGCACTTTGGTTGGTTGGTGGCACATTGTTATAAAACCACAATATACCTTGTTTGTGGTTTCTTCCTGGCAAAATTAATTTTGAATGCCAAATTAAAGGTTTAAACTATTCATTGTTTCAATATCAAGTATAAATGTATTACTTCAAACATTTCTTTTGTGCCTTAAAGTGTAATTTAGGTATGTAAAATATTCAGTTTCAATTAAGCCACCGATTACAATCCAAGCAATTCTGCCAAAGGTGATTCACATTCAGGATGGGAATAGAGTACAATAAAACAAAAGCCCAAATAGGTCTTGCCTCCAGTAACCAAGCTAGGAGCCAGGTGCCTGTACTCAGCATGCTTATAGGAAAGGGACTGGTTGGTCTCGTTATTCTCTGCTAATCCTGCTACTTCTTGATTGTCTGAAAGTTGCATCCCTACTGGCCTAAACTGTTGAACCTAACTTCCAGTAAGAAACTGGTTTTATCTTTGGCACAATAAAATCAAACCAAAAATGGCTTAGTAATAAATATACCAACACGGTCTAGGCAGTGGCAAATCCATCTCTGGAATTTCATTATGTCAAACAGAAGTAACCCTGGTCTGTTCTTGCATACTTTCTGGTGGCTGTTTACAGAGCAGCAGAAAGCAAGATAATAAAAGATACAGCTAAAATTAAAAAAAAAGGACATAATAGCGCACAAATTGGTTAGAGGTATAAATTTTTCCAATATTTTTTCTGCTACTAAATGTTGGATGTAACAAATAAAACTAAGCTGTAGGCTGAAAAGGAGATATCTGGACTTGTGGCAGAAGATTGAGAATGCCAAAGTTAAATTCAGCCTTTATTTATGAAGATAGCCATACTGTAAATTTTAGATAAAAAATTAAAATTATCAGGGCACCATTTAAACAAAGTCTAATTATTTGCATTTTTTGAATGCTATGAGGGTGTGTGTTTTTAAAGAAAAAGATATAATTTCTAATGCCTTCTCTTTCTGGCTGTATTTTTAATAAACTGTAATCCCATTAAGACAATTGAAAGACTGCCAGCCAGCTGAATATACAACTTGCATTCCACCCCAAGTGGGGTGAAAAGGAACAGATTCTCAACAACCCCCACCCAGTGAGCATGAAAGACCCATCTCCTGTTGACTGTTACACTATTGTTCTTCAGAAATTTGAGATGAGACATCAAAAAATGAAATGACCTGATCTACAATACA
Organism: Cetorhinus maximus; assembly: GCF_964194155.1. Lineage (NCBI taxonomy): Eukaryota > Metazoa > Chordata > Chondrichthyes > Lamniformes > Cetorhinidae > Cetorhinus > Cetorhinus maximus. The sequence goes on from NC_135887.1 coordinate 14,812,069, forward strand.
ATGACTACAGCAAACATGGTAATTGAATTCCTCTGGAATATACAGCCAGAAAGGCTTTTTAAGAGCTATTTTTATCCAAGTCAGAGCAGAGATCTGAAGGATATACTGAAGAGAGCCAGGTCTCTCTTGCTCTCGGATATATTGTGCATGGATATTGCAGAGTAATCATCTTAAGAGGAGGAATCTACTGCAAACGTGGAAATCTGCTCCATACAGTTACACCCAGGAAGACAACTGGACAAAACAGCCGCAACGTGAAATCACTGCATCAAGACCAGCCAAAGGGTTATTAACCATATATTTCTTTGACTGTTTATTTTTTTCACAAATTGTAGAATATCTTTAAGGCTATCCTCATATTCTACCATTTGTACTAGTGTGTGCGTGCGTGCGGAGCTCAGGGAGTATGTGCGACGTATGGATGAGGGTTGCGATTTACCTAGTTCTTCTCATTTGTTGATTTTAAACTCAGAAAACATGTCTGATTAGTTCTTCATAATCTGAAAGCATACATAGTGGCTCTCCTGCAGCATTGACAAAGCATATCCTCACTAAATTCACAAATAAACCCTGTTACAGCCAGACCTGGAGTGGTAAATTAGCAGAGTCAATTTTTACCCCGCCTTATGTGGTCATACCAGAAATTTGGGGGCTAACATCCAGGATTACACCCAAAGATAACAAGGAGATTGGAGTTGGGGAAGTAAATTGTTCACTAGAAGCAAATTTTCTTTCAAAAACAAATTACCACAGATTTTCTTGGGTTTACAACTCTAAAGTGCAAAAATGTCTACATTTGAAGCCAGTACCTTTCTAGAACAGATGAAAATTACTTTTGATAAAGTAATTTAAAGTTCTGTCCCTCGAAGAGCTGAAAAGTGTAGCAAAGGAGTTGGCGTTAGAATTTTGCCCGATAGCCAGGAAACCTGAAAATTTAAAACTAGCGGCTAGAGAATTAGATTGCAAACCTGGAGAGGTTGCAACAGAAAGTCTAACTTTAGCAAAATTACAGATAGAACAGAGATGTCTAGAGCTAGAATTCCAAGCTAGGGGAAGAGAGAAGAAATAAAAGAGAACAATGATAAGAGGGGAAAGCAAAAAAGGAATAGAGAAAAATTGAGAGGAAAGGGAGAGAACAAGCTTTACAATGAGAATAGCAAGAAAGGGAGATAAGAATATGTAAACTACATAGGGATAGATCCTGTAGCCACTGAAGGCACCCCTAGCTCAGGTTGGAGTTCAAATTATTCAGATTTGCCCATTTAATCCCCAAGTTTGATGAGGAAGACGTGAAAGCCTTCATCTCTTTTGAGAGAGTAGCTCAGCCAGGAGAAAGCTGGGCCCTGCTCCTCAAAACAAGCTATCAGGCAAGGCTCACAAAGTTTACTCCCTGTTGCCTGATGAGAGTTCGGCCAACTATGGAGGTGGCAAAGGTGGCAATTTTAAGCACATACAAACTGTTATCAGAGGTGTAGTGTCAGAAATTCTGTACCCTCAGAAAATGATAGGACCAAAGCGTACATCAAATTTGAATGGCTTAAGCAGCCCGTGTTTGATTAGTGGATACGAGCACTTAAGGTTGAGGCCATGTTATGAAAACCTTAAAAAAAATGCCTCTTAGCGTTCAAAAATTCACTCCTCTCTCTATAAAAATGCACATAGAGGAATAGAAAGTGACAGGGGTCAGGCAAGTTGCAACTCTGGCTGATGACTATGAGCTTGACCACAAGCCCTCATCCCAAAGGAAACCCTTCCCTAATCTCCCCCAGCAACCTAGAAAGGATAGGAGGTGGGAGTGGTAGGAAGCAGAGCACCCACGAGAGAAAAGGGGTGCCTGAAAACACAGGGGCCTCTCCAAAGACCAGAAAGCACAGCGTTGAGAAAAGGAAAGAGGTTCAGAAGCCTGCGTGTTTGAATTGCCTAAGGCCGGACATCTTCCTGCTGATTGTTGGAAGTTATGGGAAAAGCTCGTAAGATTTATTGGGGTACGTAGGCTCTGTGCAGAAAGGGAGAGAGTTAGGCAGAGAGCATAGCAGGCCAGGCTGTGGCTCTGACCGCAGCATCAAGTCCCTGTAGGCGCACCCTGTGGGTGCAGGTGAGTTTAGCAAAGCCCGAGAGTTACAAGAATTTGTCAAAAAGAAAAGTGCCCCCATTACCCCAGGGCAAGGCAAGTAAATCTGTAGTCACACTGAGGGATACTGAGGCCAGCCAATCTATACTCTACCCATAGAGTGCAGTGCAGGCTAAAATGCTGGTAAAGGGTATCAAGGGAGAATACATGCCCATACCTTTATACAGGGTGCACCTGGAGTGCGACCTTATTTCAGGCCTGGTGACCATGGGAGTCATCTCCAGTTTACCTGTGGACGGGGTCGACCTGCTCCTCGGAAATGACCTCGCTGGATCAAAGATGGTAGCATCCCCAGTGGTTTTTGAGAAACCGAGCAAGATCGGGGGAGAGAGCAGCAGCAGCTGCTGGAGAAAGTCCCTGGCATTTTTAGTGACTGCATAATAACCCATTTTATGGCCAAACTAGCACTGCAGATGGATGACCCTACCTGTCTGGTTATCTGAAACCATATTCATGAGTTTAGAAGACCCTAAGGGTATAATTAGTAGGTCTTCCTTGGTTGCGGCTCAACAAGCCAACCCGGTGCTAAAGAAGTTAGCACAGACTGCCCAAACAGAAACTGAAGCGGAGGAAGTCACAGAGTGCTATTATTTTTAAAATGAGGTACTGATGAGAAAGTGGAGGCTCTCTCATAGACATGCAGATGAGGATAGACATTGATCCATCAGGTACTGGTGCCGTTGAGATAGAGAGGGGAAATACTGAGGCTCGCCCATCAAACCCTGTTGGCTGGGCACATTGGTATACAAAAACAAAAGCAAATCCGCATGGGAACGACAACTTGAACCTCAACCAAACAGACCCAACAGGGTAAAAAGGAAGCTGTGAGGATGCAGATGATGTATGTATGTTTTGTTTGTTTACTTTTATTATTATTTGTGCTTTTCCCAGGCCTGTAATGAAATGAGTGTGAATCTCATAACATTCTGCGCGGAAGTGTTATGAGGATGTGTTTTTTTTTTGAAAGAGAAAAAGATACAATTTCTAGTGCCTTTTTTCTCTGGCTGGATTTTTAATGAACTGTAATCCCATTAAGACAGTGGAAAGCCTGTCAGCCAGCTGAATACACAACTTGCATTCCACCCCCAAGTGGGATGAAAAGGCCCATTTCCTGTTGACTCTTACACTATTACTCTTCAGAAGTTTGAGATGAGTCAAAAGAATATAACTACACGTTATACAACACAATGACTACAGCAGACATGGTAATTGAATTCCTCTCAAATATACAGCCACCAAGGCTTTTTAAGAACTGTTTTTATCAAGTCAGAGCAGAGATTGGGGGATATATTGAAAGGCTGCAAGAGTCAGGTTACTCTGTCACTTGGAAATATCGTGCAGAGCTATTTCAGAGTAGCCATCCTTAGAAGGGGAATCTACTGCAAACTAAGATCTTTTGGGGATAAAACATGGAAATCTGCTCCATACAGCTACACACCCAGGAAGAAAGCTGAACAGTATATTTCCTTGTTTATTTCATTCATGAACTATAAAATATCTTTAAGTCTATCCTCATATTGTACCATCTGCATTTGAATGTGCAGGGGCGCGCGCGCGAGAGGGGGGGAATTGAGGCGCACGCGCGCGCGGGAGAGGGGGGAGGGAGGGAGGGGCGCGCGCGCGCGAGAGAGGGGAGGGAGGGAGGGGGGCGCGCGGGAGAGAGGGAGGGGAGAGGGAGGGAGGGGGGGGCCGCCGCGGGGGAGAGAGGGAGGGGAGAAGGGAGGGAGGGGGGGCGCGCGGGGAGAGGAGGG